>NC_062232.1:107449191-107764787 GCF_902686445.1 Sciurus carolinensis | reverse complement strand
TCCCTGTCTTTATAATGAATTTTAAAAATTGAGTGCATATTAATTTTGTCAGATATCTCCAAATTTTCCTCCAGAAAAAATAGTAAATATATAAATTAATGAATTTTAAAAATTGAGTGCGTATTTAATTTTGTCAGAATTCTCCAAATTTTCCTCCAGAAGCATACCATTTGCATACAATATATGAGAGTCCCTATTTCCCTAAGGCCTTGCCAACACAATGACTTGTCAAGCTTTTTAACTTCTGTTTATCTGATAGATGAGAAAGAATCTCTTAGTAATGCTTTAATTTAAAATTTTCTAATTATGAGTGAGTTTGGACATTTTCATATTTTCTATGAATTGTTAATTCCTGTGTTTTTTCCATTTTTTTCTATCAGGGTATTTTTTTTTTTTTTTAATTTTATTTTTTATTGTGAACAAATGGGATACATGTTCTTTCTCTGTTTGTACATAGAGTAAAGGCATACCATTTGTGTAATCATACGTTTACATAGGGTGATGTTGGTTGATTCATTCTGTTATTTTTTTTTTCCCCTTCCCCCCACCCCTCCCATCCCTCTTTTCCCTCTATACAGTCCTTCCTTCCCCCATTCTTGCCCCCCTCCCTAACCCTCACTCTAACCCTAAAACTAACCCCTCCCACACCCCATTATGTATCATCATCCACTTATCAGCGAGATCATTCTTCCTTTGGTTTTTTGAGACTGGCTTATCTCACTTAGCATGATATTCTCCAATTTCGTCCATTTGCTTGCAAATGCCATAATTTTATCATTCTTTATGGCTGAGTAATATTCCATTGTATATATATGCCACAGTTTCTTTATCCATTCATCAACTGAAGGGCATCTAGGTTGGTTCCACAATCTGGCTATGGTGAATTGAGCAGCAATGAACATTGATGTGGCTGTATCTCTGTAGTATGCTGATTTTAAGTCCTTTGGGTATAGGCCAAGGAGTGGGATAGCTGGGTCAAATGGTAGTTCCATTCCAAGTTTTTTAAGGAATCTCCATACTGCCTTCCAGAGTGGTTGCACTAATTTGCAGCCCCACCAGCAATGTATGAGTGTACCTTTTTCCCCACATCCTCGCCAACACCTGTTGTTGCTTGTGTTCTTGATAATCGCCATTCTGATTGGGGTGAGATGGAATCTTAGGGTGGTTTTGATTTGCATTTCTTTTATTACTAGAGATGTTGAACATTTTTCCATATGTTTGTTGATTGTTTGTAGGTCTTCTTCTGTGAAGTGTCTGTTCATTTCCTTAGACCATTTGTCGATTGGATTATTTGTAGTCTTGGTGTTGAGTTTTTTGAGTTCTTTATAGATTCTGGAGATTAGTGCTCTATCTGAAGTATGATTGGCAAAGATTTTCTCCCACTCTGTAGGCTCTTTCTTCACATTGCTGATAGTTTCCTTTGCTGAGAGAAAGCTTTTTAGTTTGAATCTATCCCAGTTGTTGATTCTTACTTTTATTTCTTGTGCTATGGGAGTCCTGTTGAGAAAGTCTGGTCCTAAGCCGACATGTTGAAGATCTGGACCTACATTTTCTTCTATAAGATGCAGGGTCTCTGGTCTGATTCCGAGGTCCTTAATCCATTTTGAGTTTAGTTTTGTGCACGGTGAGAGATATGGGTTTATTTTCATTTTGTTGCATATGGATTTCCAATTTTCCCAGCACCATTTATTGAAGAGGCTATCTTTTCTCCATTGCATATTTTTGGCCCCTTTGTCTAGTATGAGGAAATTATATTTGTTTGGGTTTGTGTCCATGTCCTCTATTCTGTACCATTGATCTACCTGTCTATTTTGGTACCAATACCATGCCGTTTTTGTTACTATTGCTTTGTAGTAAAGTTGAAGTTCAGGTATTGCAATACCCCCTGCTTCATTTTTCCTGCGAAGGATTGCTTTAGCAATTCTGGGTTTTTTATTCTTCCAGATGAATTTCATAATTGCTTGCTCTATTTCTGCAAGGTACATCATTGGGATTTTAATTGGAATTGCATTGAATCTGTATAGCACTTTTGGTAGTATGGCCATTTTGACAATATTAATTCTGCCTATCCAGGAACATGGGAGATCTTTCCATCTTCTAAGGTGTTCTTTAATTTCTTTCTTTAGTGTTCTGTAGTTCTCATTGTAGAGGTCTTTCACCTCTTTTGTGAGATTGATTCCCAAGTATTTTATTTTTTTTGAGGCTATTGTGAATGGAGTAGTTTTCCTAACTTCTCTTTCTGAAGATTCATCACTTATGTATAAAAATGCATTGGATTTATGAGCATTGATCTTGTATCCTGCTACTTTACTGAATTCACTTATGAGTTCTAAGAGTTTTCTGGTGGAATTTCCTGGTTCCTCTAAGTATATAATCATATCATCAGCAAATAGGGATAGTTTGAGTTCTTCTTTTCCAATTCGTATCCCTTTAATTTCTTTGGTCTGTCTAATTGCTCTGGCTAGAGTTTCAAGGACGATATTGAATAGGAGTGGTGAGAGAGGGCATCCCTGCCTTGTTCCAGATTTTAGGGGGAATGCTTTCAGTTTTTCACCATTAAGAATAATATTAGCCATGGGCTTAGCATAGATGGCCTTTACAATGTTAAGGAACGTTCCCACTATCCCTATTTTTTCTAGTGTTTTGAGCATGAAGGGGTGCTGTATTTTATCAAAAGCTTTTTCTGCATCTATTGAAATAATCATGTGATTCTTGACTTTAAGTCTGTTGATATGGTGAATTACATTTATTGATTTCCTGATGTTGAACCAACCTTGCATCCCTGGGATGAAACCCACTTGATCATGATGCACTATCTTTTTAATACATTTTTGTATGCGATTTGCTAAAATTTTGTTGAGAATTTTTGCGTCGATGTTCATTAAGGATATTGGTCTGAAATTTTCTTTCCTCGATGTGTCTCTGTCTGGTTTAGGTATCAGGGTGATATTGGCTTCGTAGAATGAGTTTGGGAGGGTTCCCTCCTCTTCTATTTCATGGAATACTTTGAAAAGTATTGGAATGAGCTCTTCTTTAAAGGTTTTGTAGAACTCGGCTGAGAACCCATCTGCTCCTGGACTTTTCTTTGTTGGTAGGCTTTTGATGACTTCTTCTATTTCATTACTTGAAATTGGTCTATTTAAATTGTGCATGTCCTCCTCGTTTAGTTTAGGCAATTCATAGGTCTCTAGAAACTTGTTGATATCTTCGAAATTTTCTATTTTGTTGGAATATAGATTTTCAAAATAGCTTCTAATTATGTTTTGTATTTCAGTCGTGTCTGTTGTGATACTTCCTTGTTCATTCCGAATTTTGGTGATTTGGGTTTTCTCTCGTCTTCTCTTTGTTAGTGTGGCTAAAGGTTTATCAATTTTGTTTATTTTTTCGAAGAACCAACTATTTATTTTGTCAATTTTTTGTATTGTTTCTTTCGTTTCAATTTCGTTGATTTCAGCTCTGAGTTTAACTATTTCCTGTCTTCTACTACTTCTGGTGTTGGTCTGTTCTTCTTTTTCTAGGGCTTTGAGCTGTAGTGTTAGTTCATTTATTTTTTGAGTTTTACTTCTTTTATTAAATGCGCTCCATGAAATAAATCTTCCTCTAAGTACGGCTTTCATAGTGTCCCAGAGATTTTGATACGATGTTTCTTTGTTCTCGTTTACCTCTAAGAATTTTTTAATTTCCTTCCTAATATCTTCTGTTATCCATTCCTCATATAATAGCATATTGTTTAATCTCCAGGTGTTGGAGTAATTTCTGTTTTTTGCTCTTTCATTTATTTCTAGTTTCAATCCATTATGGTCTGATAAAATACAAGGAAGTGTCTCTATCTTCTTGTATTTGCTAACATTAGCTTTGTGGCATAATATATGGTCTATTTTAGAGAAGGATCCATGTGCTGCTGAGAAGAAAGTGTATTCACTCTTCGTTGGATGGTATATTCTATAAATGTCTGTTAAGTCTAAATTATTGATTGTGTTATTGAGATCTAAGGTTTCTTTATTCAATTTTTGTTTGGAAGATCTGTCCAGTGGAGAGAGAGGCGTGTTAAAATCACCTAGTATTATTGTATTGTGGTCTATTTGGTTTCTGAGATTGAGAAGGATTTGTTTGACATACATGGGTGAGCCACTGTTTGGGGCATAGATATTTATGATTGTTATGTCTTGCTGATTTATGGTTCCCTTAAGCATTATGAAATGTCCTTCTTTATCCCTTCTGATTAACTTTGGCTTGAAGTCCACTTTATCTGAAATGAGGATGGATACCCCAGCTTTTTTGCTGGGTCCATGTGCATGGTAAGTTTTTTCCCATCCTTTCACCTTTAGTCTTTGGGTATCTCTTTCTAAGAGATGAGTCTCTTGAAGGCAACATATTGTTGGATCTTTCTTTTTTATCCAATCTGCCAGTCTATGTCTTTTGATTGATGAATTCAGGCCGTTAATATTCAGGGTAATTATTGAGATATGATTTGTATTCCCGGTCATTTGACTCATTTTATTCATTTATTTGCTTATTTTTGACACGACTTGGTTCCTCTTTATTTGAGAGTTCCTTTAGGATATCTCCTCCCTTTGCTGATTTGCTTCTTTGTTTTTCATATCTTCTTCATGGAATATTTTGCTGAGAATGTTCTGTAATGCTGGCTTTCTTTTTGTATATTCTTTTAGCTTTTGTTTATCATGGAAGGATTTTATTTCGTTGTCAAATCTGAAGGTAAGTTTTGCTGGGTATAAGATTCTTGGTTGGCATCCATTTTCTTTTAGGGCTTGAAAATGTTGTTCCAGGCCCTTCTAGCTTTTAGGGTCTGGATTGAAAATCTGCTGATATCCGTATTGGCTTCCCCCTGAATGTAATTTGGTTCTTTTCTCTCACAGCCTTTAAGATTCTGTCTTTATTTTGTATGTTAGGTATTTTCATTATAATGTGCCTTGGTGTGGGTCTGTTGTAATTTTGTGTATTTGGAGTCCTGTAAGCCTCTTGAACTTGATTTTCCATTTCGTTCTTCAGATTTGGGAAATTTTCTGAAATTATCTCATTGAATAGGTTGTTCATTCCTTTGGTTTGTTTCTCTAAGCCTTCCTCAATCCCAATAATTCTCAAATTTGGCCTTTTCATGATATCCCATAGTTCTTGGAGATTCTGTTCATGATTTCTTACCATCTTCTCTGTTTGTTCGACTTTGTTTTCGAGGTTAAATATTTTGTCTTCAATATCTGAGGTTCTGTCTTCCAGGTGTTCTATCCTATTGGTTGTGCTTTCTATGGAGTTCTTAATTTGGTTTATTGTTTCCTTCATTTCAAGGATTTCTGTTTGGTTTTTTTTCAATATCTCTAACTCTTTATTGAAATGGTCTTTTGCTTCCTGTATTTGCTCTTTTAACTGTCTATTGGTGCGTTCATTCAGTGCCTGCATTTGCTCTTTCATTTCATCATTTGCTTCCCTTATCATGTTGATTATGTACATTTTGAACTCCCTTTCTGACATTTCTTCTGCCATGCTGTCATTGGATTTTATTGATATAACATCCAGATTTGTTTGAGGCATTTTCTTCCCTTGTTTTCTCATGTCATTCAGGTGTCAGTGGACTGCAGAGATGTTGCAGATTTCCTCTATTGACTTATAATGTCCCTGAAGATTGCTAGTGTATCCCCTCTTATCCTTCAGTAGCCTGAAGTCTTAGAGGAAGTTGATACTTCGGTGTTCCCCTAGGTAGCTGCCTCTCTAGGGGTGGTGGTCTTCAGGTGGGGTATATTCCCTGCTAGAGGGCAGAGGTGCCTCTACTTGTTGACCAATGGTCATCCAAAGGGGAGCTAGACTGCGGGCTAAGGCAATGCCTGTTTGGGCCTGTGTCTCTGGTTTTACTGTCTTTGTGGGAAAACCTCACTCGGCGGGGAAGACCCACCCGGTGGGGAGGTCTCACTAGTCCGTTCCCCTCCTAGAGGTTCCCCTCAGTCCACAACTACCGCCTGTGCAGGGCAGCCTTCCCAAGCAACGTTCCCAGGGGCCCGGACCTACCTCCTGGGCTTGGGAGCCCTGCCCTTCGCAGACGAGTCTCCTTAGGTGGCCCCTCCTCAGAGAAGCTGCCCACAGTCCTGGAACCTTCGCTCCACCCCTCAGCTGGTCTCTGTGTAGCTCTTTCAAGAAAAGGTGCTTAGATCCCCGGCTCGGACCGTGCTTTGCACCTAATTACCTGGCTATGCGACCCCTCCTCTGAAGAGTCACTTGGAGCCTCGTACATATGCTCCAAGCCCCAGTGACCCGTCACTCGTCTCTTCCTCCAGGCAGGTGTTCTGTGTGGGCGCTTGGAGACCAAGCCACTCACTGCGCACCTCCACCTCCTCAGGACAGCCCCCTCCCCGTTGTTCAGGCAGTTGCTGAATCCAAATAGTTCGCCACCCAACTCTTTCTCTGGCAGCCCCCGGAGCCCTGGCAGATTGGTCCAAAAAACCAAAAAACCAAGCGGTGTGCTGCTCGGCCTCCTCTGCAAGGTTCCCCACTTTCCGAGCTCACTGTTCCAATGAGGGTAGATGTGTCTTGCTGCCTGGGCAGGGCAGCCTTCCCAGGGGCCCAGACCTACCTCCTGGGCCTGGGAGCCTCACCCTTCGTAGACGAGTCTCCTTAGGTTGTCCCTTCTCAGAGACGCTGCCTGAAGTCCTGGAACCTTCACTTCGCCCCTCAGCTCGTCTCTGTGTAGTTCATTCAAGAAAAGGTGCCTAGGTCCCTGGACCGGACCTTGCTATGCACCTAATCGCCTGGTTATGCGACCCGCCCTCTGAGCAGTCACTTGGAGCCTCGTACATATGCTCCAAGTCCCAGTGACCCGTCGCTCGTCTCTTCCTCCAGGTGTGGGCGCTTGGAGACCAAGGCACTCACTGCGTACCTCCACCTCCTCTGGGCAGCCCCCTCCCCGTTGCTCAGGCGGTTGCTGGATCCAAACAACTCGCCGCCCCACTCTTTCTCTGGCAGCCGCTGGAGCCCTGGCAGATCGCTTCAAAACCAAGCGGTGTGTCGCACAACCTCCCTTGCAAAGTTCCCCGCTTTCCGAGTTCACTGCTCCAGCAGGGGAGGTGTGTCTTGCCGCCTGGGCAGGGCAGCCTTCGCAGGCAACGTTCCCAGGGGCCCGGACCTCCCTCCTGGGCTTGAGAGCCTCACCCTTCACAGACGAGTCTCCTTAGGTTAGAGAATCTGCCCGCGGTCCTGGAAACTTCAATCCGCCATTTTTCGCTCCGCTTCGCTGTCCGTTTTTACCGCTCCGGCGGGGGAGGGGCGACCCGCCGAGTCACTGTACTTCACAAAGTTCTCTGCGTTCCAGGGCTACTGCCCCATCGGGGACGCCTCCCCTATGGGAGAAACTCCCCCGGCGGCTTTGAGTTGGTCCCAAGTCACTATCTCCTCTTTTGAATCTTGAGTCCTGGAGCAACATGAAATGCAGCCGCCCTCTAGTCCGCCATCTTGAACCTCCCAATTATCTTAATAAACATTTTAAATTTTGAAAAACAAAAGGGTGAGGGAATTAACAGCATTGAGAGAGAACATGATCGAATATCCTTTCCCTGCACTTTTAATACATATCTCATGATATACCTGGAAGATGAGTTTGTTATATTAAAGCATGAAAATCACAGATAATGAAACCTTGGCTCAGAATGGTTAAGGTTTCATAGCTCTTTTGAATGGGAGTTGTTATTCAAATTCATATTTGTATGTTTCTAAATGCCATGAAGTTTAAGTCTTTAGTGGTAGAATGAAATATATTGTGTTTATTATTGTTCAAGTGTTATTTAGTGGGATTAGGATGAGTAATTGAGGATATTTGTGTCCTGGAGAGACTTTTCATTTGTTCCTGAGTTAAATATCCCTCCCTTGATATTTTTTTAAAATTGTTAAATTGTTTTGTTCTAATTGTGTCCCTTGATATTCTTGATGGTAACTCCTTTACATTTATGAGTGTGGGTCAAAGAATGGATCAATTCTATAGTTACCTCTCTCCTTCCACTTGCTGAAGTATTGTTTTAGAGTGCTTCAACTTTGAATTCAGAGCACTTGAATTTTACTCTTTCTTCATATTAATCATCAGACCTTCAATTATTTATATAAATTTTCATGACATTATTTTCCATTCCTGTGAGATGGAGACTATACCCACCTCATATAATTACACAAGATGGTGTCTGTCAATACCCTAGCAGACTTGTTATATGAGATCACTAAATGCCATTATCCTAATTATCCTACTTGTCTGTCATCATTGCTGTTATTTTTTGCCTCTGCTTTATTAATACTGGCCTTATTCTATCTCATTCCTCTATTCCAGAATCCTTAAATATTTATGCTTCCCAGGATTGTGATCATGCCTCATCACAGATTCCAGGCCTGGAAAGAATTTTCAATGTTATGGTCCATAGTATCAGGTACCTTAGGATATTCTGCATCCTGGTTGTTTAACTGAGGCCCTTGAAGTTTGCTGCTAGGGCATGAAAGAAGAAAGGCACTTTGGCTGTAATTGAGTGAAAGAGGGAAATTTGATTGTGAAACAAGGCAGAGAGGGACAGTTAGATGCAGGGTAACTTCATGTGACAGGGCCTAAAACCTGAGACCTACATTCCTATTAGTTTGTGTAGTGAAGATGATGATTAAATAAGGCCAGTATAACATGTTAATAATCATGTTAAAGAGCTAATTTTGCAGACAGACAGGGATGAAGGTATCACCATCACTCTCTGCTTTTAAGTCCTCTCTTAATATGGATCTTCCTAATTTTCAGCCTTATCCCTGACTCACATTTTATATTCCAGCAGTGATGAGTTGCTTGCCTTTTCCCTTGCACACATTCCACATGTTGTTTCTGACACTGTGTCTTTGCTTCTGTAATCTATTTGTACCACATTCTTTTCCTGGTGTGTTTTAACCTCTCCATTAAGAATCAAGTCATGGGAGGTTTTCAAGATGGTGGACTAGAGGGTGGCTGCATTTCATGTTGCTCCAGGATGCAGGATTCAAAAGAGGAGATAGTGAGAGACTTGGGACCAACTCAAAGCCGCCGGGTGAGTGTCTCCCATTGGGGAGGTGTCCCTGATGGGGCGGTAGTCCCGGAACGCAGGGTAATTTGTGAAGTAGAGTTGCCCGGTGAGACGCCCCTCCCCCGCTGGAGCGGTGAACTTGGACAACTGGGATCAACGTAGAGGAGGCGGCTCAGCACAGCGCTTGGACTCGGAGCAACCACTGGGGCTCCGGGCGGCTGCCTGAGGAGGAGCTGCATGGCGAGCTGTTTGGACTCAGAGCGACCGCTCCTGAACACCGGGGAGTTGCCCGGAGGAAGAGGAGAAGTGCGGCGGGTCGCTTGGTCTAGGAGTGACTGCATCAGAGCTACAGGCAGTTGCCAGAGGAGGAGGCAAGTGGTGAGTTGTTTGGACTCAAAGCAACCGCTCCTGAACACCGGTGGCCTGCCTGGAGGAGGAGCATGGTGGGTCGCTTGGTCTCCGAGTGACCGCTCCTGACCACCTTGGGGACTACCCCGAGGAGGAGGAGGAACAGGGCAGGTCACTTGGACTCAGAGTGACTGCCTAGGGCTACAGGACGTTGGCGGGAGGAGGAGACGCGAAGTGAGTTGCTTGGACTCCTAGTGACTGCGTCAGAACACCAGGCGGCTGTCCGGAGGAAGAGGTGTGTGGCGGGTCTCTGGGTCTCGGAGCTATTGTACGGGGCTCCAGGTGGCGGCTCAGAGGAGGGGCTGCATAGCCAGGTGATTAGGTGCAGAGCAGGGTCCTAGGACCAGCTTCTTGGTGGAAGAGCCCCACAGAGACACGCCTAGGGGTGGAGCGAAGTTTCCAGGACTGCGGGCAAATTCTCTGAAGAGGAAGCCTAAGGAGACTCGTCTGCAAAGGGTGAGGCTCCCAGGCCCAGGAGGTAGGCCCGGGCCCCTGGGAACGTTGCAGAGGAAGACAGCCCAGCCCAGGCAGTAGTTGTAGATTGAGGGGAACCTCTAGGAGGGGAACTGACCAGCGAGACCTCCCCACTGGGTGAGTCTTCCCTGCCGGGTGAGGTTTTCCCACAAGGACGGTAAAACCAGAGACACAACTCAAACAGGACTTGCCTCAGCCCGCAGCCTAGTTCCCCTTTGGATGACCATTGGTCAACAAGTGGAGGCACCTCTGCCCACTATCAGGGAATATATCCCACCTGAGGATCACCAACCCTAGAGAGGCAGCTTCCTTGTGGAGTACCGCATTATCAACTTCCTCCAAGACTGCAGGCCACTGAAGGATAAGAGGGGATATACTAGCAATCTTCAGGGACATTATAAGTCAATAGAGGAAATATGCAACATTTAATGACACAATGATTCCTGAAAAATATGAGAAAACAAGGGAAGAAAATGCCCTAAACAAATCTAGAACTTACATCAATAAAATCCAATGACAGCATGGCAGAAGAAATGACAGAAAGGGAGTTCAGAATGTACATAATTAAAATGATCAGGGAAGAAAACGATGAGATGAAAGAGCAAATGCAGGCATTGAATGATGAGATGAAAGAGCAAATGCAGGCAATGAATGATAGCACCAATCGACAGTTAAAAGAGCAAATACAGGAAGCAAAAGATCATTTCAATAAAGAGTTAGAGATATTGAAAAAAAAACAAACAGAAATCCTTGAAGTGAAGGAAACAATAAACCAAATTAAGTACTCCATAGAAAGCATAACCACTAGGATAGAACACCTGGAAGACAGAACCTCAGATATTGAAGACAAAATATTTAATCTTGAAAACAAAGTTGAACAAACAGAGAAGATGGTAAGAAATCATGAAAAGAATCTGCAAGAACTATGGGATATCATGAAAAGGCCAAATTTGAGAATTAGTGGGATTGAGGAAGGCTTAGAGAAACAAACCAAAGGAATGAACAATCTATTCAATGAAATAATATCAGAAAATTTCCCAAATCTGAAGAATGAAATGGAAAATCAAGTTCAAGAGGCTTATAGGACTCCGAATACACAAAATTACAACAGACCCACACTAAGGCACATTATAATGAAAATACCTAACATACAAAATACAGACAGAATCTTAAAGGCTATGAGAGAAAAGAACCAAATTACATTCAGTGGGAAACCAATACGGATATCAGCAGATTTTTCATTCCAGACCCTAAAAACTAGAAGGGCCTGAAACAACATTTTTCAAGCTCTGAAAAAAAATCGATGCCAACCAAGAATCTTATACCCAGCAAAACTTACCTTCAAATTTGATGATGAAATAAAATCATTCCATGATAAAAAAAAAGCTAAAAGAATTTACAAAAAGAAAGCCAGCATTACAGAACGTTCTCAGCAAAACATTCCATAAGGAAGAGATAAAAAACAAAGAAGCAATTCAGCAAAGGGAGGAATTATCCTAAAGGAACTGTCAAATAAAGGAGGAACCAAGGTGTGTCAAAATAAATAAATAAATAAATAAAATTTTAAAAATGAACCAAATGACAGGGAATACAAATCATATCTCAATAATAACCCTGAATGTTAATGGCCTGAATTTATCAATCAAAAGACATAGACTGGCAGATTGGATTAAAAAGAAAGATCCAACAATATGTTGCCTGCAAGAGACTCACCTCATAGAGATACCCATAGACTAAAGGTGAAAGGATGGGGAAAAACATACCATGCACATGGACTCAGCAAAAAAGCTGGAGTATCCATCCTCATTTCACATAATGTGGACTTCAAGCCAAAGTTAGTCAGAAGGAATAAAGAAGGACATTTCATACTGCTTAAGGGAAGCATAAATCAGCAAGATATAACAATCATAAACATCTATGCCCCAAACAGTGGCTCATCCATGTATGTCAAACAAATCCTTTTCAATTTTAGAAACCAAATAGACCAGAACACAATAATACTAGGTGATTTTAACATGCCTCTCTCACCACTGGACAGATCTTCCAAACAAAAATTGAACAAAGAAACCATAGATCTCAATAACACAATCAATAATTTAGACTTAACAGACATTTATAGAATATACCATCCAACCAAGAGCGAATACACTTTCTTCTCAGCAGCACATGGATCCTTCTCTAAAATAGACCATATATCATGCCACAAAGCTAATGTTAGCAAATACAAGAAGATAGAGACACTACCTTGTATTCTATCAGATCATAATGAATTGAAGTTAGAAATAAATGAAAGAGTAAAAAACAGAAACTACTCCAACACCTGGAGATTAAACAATATGCTACTACATGATGAATGGATAACAGAAGATATTAGGAAGGAAATTAAAAAATTCTTAGAGGTAAATGAGAACAAAGAAACATCATATCAAAATGTCTGGGACACTATGAAAGCAGTACATAGAGGAAAATTTATTTCATGGAGCGCATTCAATAAAAGAAGTAAAACTCAAAAAATCAACGACCAAACACTACAGCACAAAGCCCTAGAAAAAGAAGAACAGACTAACACCAAAAGTAGTAGAAGACAGGAAATAGTTAAACTGAGAGCTGAAATCAACGAAATTGAAACAAAAGAAACAATACAAAAAATTGACAAAATACATAGTTGGTTCTTTGAAAAAATAAACAAAATTGATAAACCTTTAGCCACACTAACAAAGAGAAGACGAGAGAAAAACCCAAATCACTAAAATTCGGAATGAACAAGGAAATATCCCAACAGACACGACTGAAATACAAAACATAATTAGAAGCTATTATGAAAATCTATACTCCAACAAAACAGAAAACCTCGAAGACATCAACAGGTTTCTAGAGACATATGAATTACCTAAACTGAACGAGGAGGACATGCACAATTTAAATAGACCAATTTCAAGTAATGAAATAGAAGAAGTCATCAAAAGCCTACCAACAAAGAAAAGTCCAGGAGCAGATGGGTTCTCAACCGAGTTCTACAAAACCTTTAAAGAAAAGCTCATTCAATACTTCTCAAAGTATTCCATAAAATAGAAGAGGAAGGAACCCTCCCAAACTCATTCTATGAAGCCAATATTACCCTGATACCTAAACCACACAGAGACACATCGAGGAAAGAAAATTTCAGACCAATATCCTTAATGAACATCGATGCAAAAATTCTCAACAAAATTTTAGCAAATCGCATACAAAAACATATTAAAAAGATAGTGCACCATGATCAAGTGGGTTTCATCCCAGGGATGCATGGTTGGTTCAACATCAGGAAATCAATAAATGTAATTCACCATATCAGTAGACTTAAAGTCAAGAATCACATGATTATTTCAATAGATGCAGAAAAAGCATTTGATAAAATACAGCACCCCTTCATGCTCAAAACACTAGAAAAAAAAAGGGATAGTGGGAACATTCCTTAACATTGTAAAGGCCATCTATGATAAGCCCATGGCTAATATCATTCTAAATGGTGAAAAACTGAAAGCATTCCCCCTAAAAATTGGAACAAGGCAGGAATGCCCTCTTTCACCACTTCTATTCAACATTGTCCTTGAAAATCTAGCCAGAGCAATTAGACAGACCAAAGAAATTAAAGGGATACAAATAGAAAAAGAAGAACTCAAACTATCCCTATTTGCTGATGATATGATTATATACTTAGAGGAATCAGGAAATTCCACCAGAAAACTTTTAGATCTCATAAGTGAATTCAGTAAAGTAGTGGGATATAAGATCGATGCACATAAATCTAAGGCATTTTTATACATAAATGATGAATCTTCAGAAAGAGAAATTATGAAAACTACCCCATTCACAATAGCATTGAAAAAAATAAAATACTTGGGAATCAATCTCACAAAAGAGGTGAGAGACCTCTACAATGAGAACTACAGAATACTAAAGAAAGAAATTAAAGAAAACCTTAGAAGATGGAAAGATCTCCCATGTTCTTGGATAGGCAGAATTAATATTGTCAAAATGGCCATACTACCAAAAGTGCTATACAGATTCAATGAAATTCCAATTAAAATCCCAATGATGTACCTTGCAGACATAGAGCAAGCAATTATGAAATTCATCTGGAAGAATAAAAAACCCAGAATAGCTAATGCAATCCTTGGCAGAAAGAGTGAATCAGGGGGTATCGCAATACTAGATCTTCAACTCTACTACAAAGCAATAGTAACAAAAACAGCATGGTATTGGTACCAAAATAGAAAGGTGGATCAATGGTACAGAATAGAGGACATGGACACAACCCCAAAGAAATACAATTTTCTCATACTAGAGAAAGGGGCCAAAAATATGCAATGGAGAAAAGATAGCCTCTTCAACAAATGGTGCTGGGAGAATTGGAAATCCATATGCAACAGAATGAAACTAAACCCATATCTCTCACCATGCACGAAACTAAACTCAAAATGGATTAAGACCTCGGAATCAGACCAGAGGACTTGCATCTTATAGAAGAAAAAGTAGGTCCAGAACTTCAACATGTCGGCTTAGGACCAGAGTTCCTCGACAGGACTCCCATAGCACAAGAAATAAAAGCAAGAATCAATAACTGGGATAGTTTCAAACTAAAAAGCTTCTTCTCAGCAAAGGAAACTATCAGGAATGCAAAGAAAGAGCCTACAAAGTGGGAGAAAATCTTTGCCAATCATACTTCAAATAGAGCACTAATCTCCAGAATCTATAAAGAACTCAAAAAACTCTACACCAAGAATGCAAATAATCCAATCGACAAATGGGTTAAGTAAATGAATAGACACTTCACAGAAGAAGATCTACAAGCAATCAACAAACATAGGGAAAAGTGTTCAACATCTCTAGTAATAAGAGAAATGCAAATCAAAACCACCCTAAGATTCCATCTCACCCCAATTAGAATGGCGATTATCAAGAATACAAGCAGCAACAGGTGTTGGCAAGGATATGGGGTGAAAGGTACACTCATACATTGCTGGTGGGGCTGTAAATTAGTGCAGCCACTCTGGAAAGCAGTGTGGAGACTCCTCAGAAAACTTGGAATGGAACCACCATTTGACCCAGCTATCCCACTCCTTGGCCTATACCCAAAGGACTTAAAATCAGCATAGTACAGAGATACAGCCACATCAATGTTCATAGCTGCTCAGTTCACAATAGCCAGATTGTGGAACCAACCTAGATGTCCTTCAATTGATGAATGGATAAAGAAACTGTGGTATATATACACAATGGAATATTACTCAGCCATAAAGAATGATAAAATTATGGCATTTGCAGGCAAATGGATGAAATTGGAGAATATCATGCTAAGTGAGATAAGTCAATCTCAAAAAACCAAAGGACATCTTCAACTCTACTACAAAGCAATAGTAACAAAAACGGCATGGTTTTGGTACCAAAATAGACAGGTAGATCAATGGTACAGAATAGAGGACATGGACAAAAACTCAAAGAAATACAATTTTCTCATACTAGACAAAGGGGCCAAAAATATGCAATGGAGAAAAGATAGCCTCTTCAACAAATGGTGCTGGGAAAACTGGAAAACCATATGCAATAGAATGAAATTAAACCCCTATCTCTCACCCTACACAACACTCAACTCAAAATGGATCAAGGACCTCGGAATCAGACCAGAGTCCTTGCATCTTATAGAAGAAAAAGTAGGTCCAAATCTTCAACTTGTTGGCTTAGGATCAGACTTCCTTAACAGGACTCCCATAGCACAAGAAATAAAAGCAAGAATCAACAACTGGGATAGATTCAAACTAAAAAGCTTTCTCTCAGCAAAGGAAACTATCAGAAATGTGAAGAGAGAGCCTACAGAGTGGGAGAATATCTTTGCCAACCATACCTCAGATAGAGCGCTAATTTCCAGAATCTATAAAGAACTCAAAACACTCTATTCGAAGAATACAAATAATCCAATCAACAAATGGGCTAAGGAAATGAACAGACACTTCACAGAAGAAGATGTACAAGTAATCACCAGATATATGAAAAAATGTTCAACATCCCTAGTAATAAGGGAAATGCAAATCAAAACTACCCTAAGATTTCATCTCACCCCAATTAGAATGGCGATTATCAAGAACACAAGCAATAATAGGTGTTGGCGAGGATGTGGTGAAAAAGGAACACTCATACATTGCTGGTGGGGTTGCAAATTAGTGCAGCCACTCTGGAAAGCAGTGTGGAGATTCCTCAGAAAGCTTGGAATGGAAACACCATTTGACCCAGCTATCCCACTCCTTGGCCTATACCCAAAGGACTTAAAATCAGCATACTACAGAGATACAGCCTCATCAATGTTCATTACTGCTCAATTCACCATAGCCAGATTGTGGAACCAACCTAGATGCCCTTCAGTTGATGAATGGATAAAGAAACTGTGGCATATATATACAATGGAATATTACTCCACAATGAAGAATGATAAAATTATGGCATTTGTAGGCAAATGGATGAAATTGGAGAATATCATGCTAAGTGAGATAAGCCAATCACAAAAAACTAAAGGACGAATGATCTTGCTGATAAGCGGATGAGGACATATAATAGGGGGTGGTAGGGGTTAGCATTAGGTTTAGGGTTAGGTTTAGGGTTAGGGATAAGGAGAGCGGTAAGAATGAAGGAAAGAAGGACTGTATAGAGGGAAAAGAGGGGTGGGAGGGGTGGTGGGGAAGGAACAAAAATAAACATCATTGCCCTATGTAAAAAAAAAAAAAAAAAAAAAAAAGAAAGAAGTGGAAACCAGTCAAGATGAATATTCTGTATAACATAGACACTGAAGTTGGCTGTGGCCTGTATAAATGACTAAAAAGTCAATACAAATTCATTTAGAGGAGAACATATTTTCTATTAACCATAGACCCTGCTGCTACACCAAACAAGGTATATCTATGTAGGATGTTCTGGTCATATCATCTCTATAGTTAGATTTGAATTCCCAATTTAGCAATGATTCAAATACTACCAAGAAAATAAATTTGGAGATTTCAAAAGAAAAAAAAAAACACCAAAGGACAAATGATATCGCTAATAAGTGGATGATGACACATAATGGGGTGTGGGAGGGGTTAGTGTTAGGGTTAGAGTTAGGGTTAGGGAGCGGGGCAAGGATGGAGGAAGGAAGGACTGTATAGAGGGAAAAGAGGGGTGGGAGGGGTGGGGGGGAGGGAAAAAATAACAGAATGAATCAACCAACATCACCCTATGTAAATTTATGAATACACAAATGGTATGCCTTTACGCCATGTACAAACAGAGAAACAACATGTATCCCATTTGTTTACAATAAAAAAAAATCAGGTCATGTATAGTCTTCTACAGAGTGATTACCTTGCCTTCTACTCTGTATCCCCCAGACCGAGTTGGGTCCTGAAAACATTATATGCATATTTGCAGTAGTACATTTTTAAATCATTTGATCAGTTTGCCTTCTCCCTCTGAATTTCTACCTCCTAAAGGACCAGGATGGTGACTTATTTATCTTTATATCCATAACATTTAGCCCAGTGTTAATAATGGTAAATTTATTTTTAAAAGCAGGAGTTTCCATGTAGCATGGTAATAATTATGTAAGCCATTTAAATGTGCATTGGATGACAACTTTGTTGAAAGTTTTATTGGATTACAGAAGTGATCTCTCTATATGTTTGCTCAGTTTTCATAGTTTGTTGCTGATGTAGCATGGCTGTCTGCTCACAACTTAAACAAATTACTGGGAACACTGCTTACAAGGCACACATTTTTCTTTATAGCCTTTTGTTCTTTAACCTCTGGGGATTTCTGAAATGTTGCTCACTATCTAGTTTGTAACAAAACCTCAAAGAATGCAACTTCACACAAAAAAGTTAAAAATACATATATAACATTTTGGCAGCCATGTTTCATTGTATAAGTATAAACCAATTTATTTTCCTTCCTATCACTAATAACTCTCCATTAACTGGTCCCTTTCCACAGTCACTATACAAAGAAAAGTGATGATTATAACATGAGCCCTGATACCCTGTGACTTCATGGAGTTCCTTCTGAATAATCAAAATAAAGTTCAAGTTCTATTCAGTCTTGTTTCATTAGAGAATATATTTTATCTTCTTATCCATTAAATGTTTTCTCATGCAGAATGGTGATCATAAAGTGAAATCTTAGATTATCCCCATTTCTTGACCATGTCAGAAAACAGATTTTTTAAAACAGACCCAATGGACAGTAAATTGGATTATTAGTAGAATATAAATAGAATACCAAGTATGATTTCTGCCTTTAAAGTTAGGGATCTAGGTGCTGTTTCTTTTGCTTCAGAAAGAATTATTTTAAGGATTAATTAAATGATATCTGAATCACAACTCTGGTCTCTCTGAGAAAGGTGCTAGATAAGTGCAATGCCACCAAGTGAAGCAGATGCGACTTTTCCCTTCTAGTCAACATTTGAAACATCTTGCAGTTCTCATCTGTGTAATACAGATATTTTTCCTCTGGAATTCTGAAAAAGCATCATACAGTGTATACTTTAGCTCTGTGACTGGCATTATCTTGTGTTGTATTGTGGAGTGAAATGCATGCTTCTTAAATGAGCATGACTCCCGATAACAGGATAAGGTCACTTTTGGAGAGATTATTTCCTTCTAGGCACTATGCTTATACTTGGTGACTATAACATTGAATATATCCCTTGGTTCAGGTACACAGTTTCTGCCCAGCCAGTTGAGTCCAGGGAAAATAGACACTGAGCTGCACTTTAGAGGTCTTGTTAAGGAAGTCAGATCCTAGGACCAACATGGTAAAGATTTGGGCCTAATTTTTATTCTGGTATTTTCAGGGTCTCTGTTCTAGTGCCTAGGTCTTTGATGCACTGTGAGTTGAGTTTCATGCAGTTGAAAGAAAAAGGTTAAATTTTGTTACATGTGGTCTTCCATTTTTCCCAGCACCATTTGTTGAAGAGGCTATCTTTTCTCCGGTGAATGCTTTTGGCACCTTTGTCTAGTATAAGATACCTGTATTTATGTGCGTTTGTCTTTGTCTTCTACTCCTTAAAACTGATCTACATGTCTGTTTTGATGCCAGTAACATGCTGTTTTTATTACTATAACTCTGTAGTATAATTTGAGGTCTGGTATTGTGATGCCTCCTGTTTCACTTTTCTTGCTAAGGATTGCTTTGGTTATTCTGGGTCTTTTATTTTTCCAAATGATTTTCATGATTGCTTTTTCTAGTTCTATGAAGAATGTCATTGGAATTTTAATAGGAATCACATTGAATCTGTGTAACACTTTTTTGTAGTATGGCCATTTTGACAATATTAATTCTGCCTATCCAAGAACATGGGAGATCTTTCCATCTTCTAAGGATTTCTTTAATTTCTTTCTTTAGTGTTCTGTAGTTTTCTTTGTAGAGATCTCTCACCTCTTCTGTTAGATTGATTCCCAAGTATGTCATTGTTAAATCAAGAATCAACAAATGGGATGAATTCAAACTAATAAAGCTTCTCTGCAGCAAAAGAAACAATCAATAATGTGAAGAGAGAGCCTACAGAGTGGGAGAAAATCTTTGCCACACACACTTCAGATAGAGCACTAATTTCCAGAATTTATAAAGAACTCAAAAAACTTTACACCAAGAATACAAATAACCCAATCAATAAATGGGCTAAGGAAATGAGCAGACACTTCACAGAAGAACATATATAAGCAATCAACAAATAGATGAAACAATGTTCAAATCTCTAGTAATTAGACAAATGCAAATCAAAACTACCCTAAGATTTCATCTCAACCCAATTAGAATGGCAATTATCAAGAATACAAGCAACAATATATATTGGCGAGGATGTGGGGAAAAAGGTACACTGGTACCTTGCTGTGGGACTGCAAATTGGTACAACAACTCTGGAAAGTAGTATGGAGAAGGCTTAGAAAACTTGGAATGGACCCACCATTTGACCCAGTTATCCCACCCCTTGATTTATACCTAAAGGACTTAAAATCAGCATACTACAGTGATGCAGCCACATTGATATGTATAAGAGCTCAACTCACAGTAGTTAAACTATTCTTCAACAAATGAATAGATAGAGAAAATATGGTATATATATATATATATATACAAGGGAATATTACTCAGCTTTAAAGAAGAATGAAATTATGGCATTTGTTGGTAAATGGATAGAGTCAGAGAATATCATGCTAAGCAAAATAAGCCACACTCCAAAAAACAAAGACTGAATGTTCTCTCTGATATGTGGATGCTAATTCACAATAAGGGGAGATAGGGAAGGATATAGTTACTTTATATTAGGTAGAGGGGAGGGAAGGGAGGGGAAGGGGCATCGGGGAAGGAATGATAGTAGAGTTAAACAGACATTATTACCTCATGTACATATATGACTGCATGACAGGTGTGATCCTGCAATATGTATAATCAGAAAAATGAGAGTTTGCACTCCATTTATGTACGATGTATCAAGGTGTATAAATGCATTATACTGTCAAGTAGAACTAATTAGAAAAAATTTTTAAAAACTGAGCTGCAGTTGTCCACCTCTGGGAGAGCTGGTTTTACAGAATGATGTGTGAACTAGCCTGGCACACCACATCATATGTGCTAAGGAGTACATAGTACAGGTAGGTTAAATAATATAGATTTTATGTTTTTTTTTTAAATTGGTATTAGGACCAGAGGTTCCACTGATCTCTTTTCAACAGTTGAACTGGAATATCCTATGTGACTGGCAGGACTTTGTTTATATGCCCATGGCACAGTAAAAGTCAGGAGAAAGGGAAGGAGGGAGGAGAGGAACAGATAGAGGGAGAGGGGGAGAGAATGAGAGAAAGAAAGAAGACAGAGAAATTAAGAGACATATGCCATTTACCCTGCTGCTCCCCCACCCCCAGGTCCTGGTTCAAGGTCCTCATGAAATTTGCCTATGCTCCCTGACCTAGGATCTCTGACATATTACTGTATTTTTCTAATGCATTCTATCACCCTTTTTTGTGTCAGCTAATTTAATTGCCTTTTTCTCCTTACCCTTTACTCCCATATGAACTCCAAGTAAGATAGCCACTTGATTTTCATCTTGCTTTACCTGGAAAAAAATAGCAAAAACAAAATGAACATTGGAACATTGGGTGGATATTTTATATTAAAAATAATTGCCTGGTGTTTAAAAGGTTAGAATGATATAAATAATTGAACATTATGCATAGAATATTTTGTACATACTATTAAAACAAAATAGATGTTCAATTTCCTTTTTTACCTTAACATTATTGAGAATTATGCTGATATTTTTCACATTTCTTGGGATTGGTTCATCTTCAATCAAAATGCTACCTGAAAGTACATTTTATTCTCTCTCTCTCTCTCTCTCTCTCTAACTCACACACACACATTTACATCCTTAGTGAAGATATTTAAAGGTCATGTTGCCTTCATGATTTTAGTACACTGATGTTGGAGACTGCTGATCTTTAATTAAAAGGTCAGATCTCTCAACTTCCTCCAATGACTTATGATTATTTTCATTACCGATGAGCTGAATTTCTATTATTAAATCTCTAGATCCATGGAAGGCTTTATTAATTATGTAGATAGTGTGAACTGTAGGTATTACTTTTTATTCACATATATTCTCCATTAAGTATTATTGCTAGAAACCCTCAAGAAATATTTTGATTAGTACCTTTTCTCATGGCTTTTGATTCACTCTGTTGTAAGAACCAAGGATGAAGCCACATTTGACTTTGGTGCCCAACTTATTCCCTTGAAGTAGTATTTTACTTCCCAGGTCCTTCCCAAGACTCTAATGCATTAAGATTCCTCCAGACTACTGAGGGTGCTGTCTTGTCTAAGCCCTACCTTCTTCCCAGATCCCAATATTTGCTAAATGCCTTCTTCCTTCATAGATGCATGTAAAATTATAGTGGTTAAAGTCTAATTCCATTGAAGCTCTTTTCTATCTATTGTATTCTGTGATAACCAGTTCTCATGATGGCATTCAAAAGTGTAGATGATTTCAGAGTTCTCTACCCTGGGGCAATTAAAATTGAAGTTGGAATTGGAACTCCCATCTTCATTGTCATTTGATAAATTAACTTATAGATATCAATGACAAAAAAATTTGGGAATTGGGAATATAAGGTGATTCAATTAAGTTAAGGGCCTTGATTTTATTTCTGTGATAATCAGGATGAACCCAAGGCCTCATGCATGCTAAGCAAGCTCTGCACCACTGAGCCACATTCCTAGCCCACAAGTTAAAAGCCTTGAGATATGATTATTTTGAATTACCTGGGTGGCTCAATATAATCACAAGGGGTCTTAAAAGAGTGAGAGTAGGCAACATTTACCATGAACGATTTATCTATTGTCTAATTGCAAAATATTGAACTCATACAAAATATTCATTATATGAATATGAAAGAGAATAAAATTGATTGACAAATATGGACATTTACTAGACATGTATTTTGAGATTGTCTCTGGTAAGATAAAGTGGATGCTTAAGAGTTGGTTAAAATTTGTTCTTGTCTATTTTGGGTACTATAACAAAATACCATATACTAGATGACTTATAAACAACAGAAATTTATTTGTTACAGTTCTGGACCATGAGAAGCCCAAGATCAGTGTACCAACAAGTTAGGTTTCTAAAAGGATCTGCTTCTTAGCTCAAACTAAGGAATCTTCCCTTTGTAGTTTCTGATGGTAGAACTGGAGGAGAGATCTCTCTGGAATCTCTTTTGTAAGAACTTTAATACCATCATGAGGGCTTTGTTATAGTTTGGATGTGAGGTGTCCTCCAAAAACTCATGTGTGGTGCTAAGGATGAAACCCAGGACCTTGTATATGCTAGGCAAACACTTTAGCACTTAACCATATCCCTAACTCCTCATTATGCAAGTTTTCAAAAAAGTTTATGTAGATTCTCATTGATTTCCTCTTGACTAATAATTCTTCCTATGCATTTTGCTCATTATTTTTTCAATTTTTCCTAAATATAGTATACTTTTTTAAATCTTTCAAGTGGGGTCATTTCTTCCATCATATCTTCTCTTGGGATACTGTTTTGCATATGAATACCATTCATTTCTGTAGGCCAATGTTATAGCTTACCAATAAACAGAATTCTTTTAAAATTGTAAAAAAATGGTATATATACACAATGGAATTTTACTCAGCCATAAAAAAGAATGACTGTATGTCTTTTGGCAGTTAATGGATGAATCTGGAGACTATTATGCTAAGCGAAATAAGGCAATCTTAAAAAGCAAATATTAACTGTTCTCTCTAATATGTGGAAGCTAACCCACAACAAGGCCAGGGAGTGGAAGAATTGAAGCTCAGTGGATTAGACAAAGGGGAATGAAGGGAAGGCAGGACAGGAATAGGAAAGACAGTGGAATGAATCTGACTTAACTTTCCTATATTCATATGTAAATATACCACAATGAATCTCACCAGTATGTATAACCAAAAGAATGGGATCCAGATTAGAATAAGATATACTCCATATCTGTATAAAGGTCAAAATATACTCTACTGTCATGTATAAGTTAAAGAAAAAACAAATAAAAAATAAAAGAATTCCCCTCCCCCCCAAAAAAAGAGTACGAGTATAGTTCATGAGGAAAACAGAGTGTCAGAGTTAGGAGAGCAATATGAAGGTGCTACATTGTGGGTTTTGAAAATGAATGTAGGATGGTACAAGTCAAAATATACAGATGGCTTCTAGGAACTGGAAAAGACAAGAAAGACAAAGAAAATAAAAGTAAAGAAAAGATAGAGAAAGAAAACCAGAAATAACACTCAGATTTTTCCCCTGGAGTTTTTCAAATGGAATGTGGTCCTGCTGACATATTGATTTCAGCACAGTGAGACCTGTGTTGGAATTCAGATCTCCAGAACAGTAAGAGAATAATTTAGTATTTCTTAAACCTCTGCTTGGTAGCAACTTGTTACCGTACCAGTAGGAAACTAATATAGACACTAATGTGCCTTGATAAGGAAGTCTACCTCTTTTTCTGAGGTTGGGGAAAACAGTGCTTAATGCAATATGTGGGTTCTCAGGTGTAAAAATAAAGGTGTAATCAGAGCTTATATATGTCCAGACAGGAAGTTTGGAAATTACTGGAGGGGCACCTATAGCCTCAATAACTTCAGCCTACAGAATGAATCAGGACTAGTTAACTCAGACCCAAATGTCAACGAAGACATTACTGGTTGTGATTATTTTACTGCAGTTTTAATGGTTTTACCTTACTTTAAGAAAACACAATATACAATGATTGAAATATCCCAAATAAAGTTTATACTGCTCAGAATTCTTTTGTTTCAAAAACAAAAATACTATCAATTTCCCATCATGTTTTAAACTCCATGAGGACAAGGAATACACATGACTTTTTTATTGTTACTTCCCATGTCTAAAACAGTGCCTGGCATGTAACAGGCACTCAATAAATACTTGCTAAATGAACAAATCAAAGGAAAGGCTTCATACAGGAAATCTCTAAAGTATTAAAATATTTAGATAAATTTTACTTACAAAAAGGTTTTCATTAAGACATGTTTTGTTTTTTCCCTACTCTTAAATGCTATTTTTCACTGATGCATTATAATTATACATAATGGTGGGATTCATTGTTATATACTTTTATGTGCACAAGATGTAACAATACAATTTGATCAATATCATTCCCCATAAAGACAGATTTTGTATAAAGAAATGCCAACAATTGGATTTAAAATTTATTCAACATATTGAGCATTTTTGGCTTTCACATTGTGCTTTAGGGATGGAAATGTAGCACAGAACAAAACTAAGCCCTTTTCCTCATGCAATAGTATAGTATTTTTAGGGGAGACACAAGTAAAGTGTACACTATTGCTTCACAAATGGTTCTGTGTTTCCTATATGGAGATGGCATTGTTTATCCAATATTTGTAGGATGTGAACTTTGAGTGATATTCTCAAAGTGGGTTTGAACTGAGCCATTCGTACTTGTATCTAGATCCCTTTTGCATTAGGTTCTGCCTGGGGGTGGTTACTTCGAGTAAAGGAGGAACACTAGCATTTATTGAATGTATCTTTTGTGCTTACTATGCTGTCATGGGTAATCTTTTTTCTCTTTTAATCTCTATCTCTTTTTATTTTCTAGTAAATGGTAGAGATAGGATGTGAGCTCATGCTTACCTCCAGAACTCATTACATAGAAACTCTCACATCACTGTTTGGCCAAATTGCTATTGAAAACATGAGCTAAACTTATCACCTCTATTTTAATGACTCTTCAGTTGTCGATTTGAGGAGTTCTAAGAAGCCAGTATCCAAAATAATACTGCTATAGACATAGGTCTTGGCTCACTAGGTCTAATGTTTGAGAGAGTGGCAAATGATGGAGATGAATGAGTATTACTGCTGTTGAGGCAAAGAATACCAGTGTTCTAACTAGTGTGTGAATCTGGAGGATATTTCTTCAAGTTGTCTCATCCAGCCATACCTTTCTCTGAGCTCCCCTCCTGTGTCACCAACTTTACATTTGCTTTTACTTGCTGGTTTTCCAGATTTTACAACTCATTAGTTGTCTGGTCCAGTACCCTAATGCAGTGCTATGACTGGAGAAGCATTAAAATATGTACCAGGTCATTACATATATACCAGGCTGGGACTTGAGTGTGAGAGACAGCACAGTGCTTTTAATTAGCTGCAGCTGATTTCCCATAACCTGGGTACAAGTTTAGTCTGCTGCAGCTCAGATCATTTGAATAACAGGCAGCATTGACTGAGAGCTCCCATCCCCTGATGGGAGTCTGTCTAGTTTGAGCTTAGAAGCTGATGTGATTAAGTGTGGGGATTTTGATTAGGTGGACTTTGACAAGGCTTATTTGATTGTGTCAGGCTGGGGTTTCTTGAGGAATTGCCTCTGTCTCAAAATTGAACCACAACTTGACATGACTGGGAACTTGGGATTTCCAGGCTGTGAGACTGAAGGAATTAATTTTAATTGGCTAAAAGTAAAGACTGAGGAATTTAGAATATCATGCAAGCTTCTATTATTTCACCCAACCATTTGTTTTCCTATCAAGGACCCTAATTTAAATGACATTCACAGACTCTGAAGATCATTTTGTAATCTTTGCCCTGGATCTGAGAGTTATAAATGTACCCAGCCAGAGGTGGATTTTAGCCTCACACTATAGGACTCATACCTTGTCCACATTTTAATTCAACATCCTTAATAGAGCCCTTAGGCAGGTCATCTGCAACAAGGCAATGGAAGGAAGATGGGAGGTTAAGAGTGGGCTTGATGTTTATACTATGTAAACTAATTACTCATTTCACTAAACACTACATTAGACCTTTTCTAGGGAAGTGAAAACCCATGGGACCTGCCATAAATATCAAGATCAGTTGTTCCTTAATTACTACAAAGCAGCATCTTGTTGGCAATTCAAAAGAATTCCCAGACTACCTTCCCTGTGATACTCAGGACACAGTCTTAAGTATTATGGGGAACGGAGCTTCTGTATGTGCATACTTCTTGTGTTTTATGGGGTTGCTGACCATTTAGTCTTATATAAGAGAATAAATGCTACATCAAAACATATATGAAAACATGAAACTGCACACCTTGAATATATACAATTTTTATTTGTTGATTGAAAATGAATAAAGTTTGAAAAATATTTGCCTGGACTATCCAGCTCAGCACTTAACCTTTGACAGGGCCCATGGGACACTTAGTTAAAGAGCAGTGCTCTTGTGTTGCATGGACCTCTAGTTGAACACCAAATTTTTCATGCCCACCTAAAGGTTCTTAAATAGACCCAGATTTCTATAGATCTATGGTTTTCCTATATCAGTAGCAACTTGCTAAAGACACAGAGTTTTGAGGATGATTTTTTAAAGAACACGAATAGCTATTGCATGAGAACTGTGTTTGAAAAGGAGTAAATGTGTTATCCAAATTTAGTTCCCTGAGCAATTCTGTAGTAATTATGTGTCAGATCTGTGTGCTAAGTCCTCCTCTAGTTCTATCTTATAAAAGGCAAACATCTTAAGTAACACAAAATTTCCAATGATTCATTCAGCCTAGGATTCTACTAGTAGCAGTGTTAGCAAGGGACATGTTTTGGAGAATCATGGTTACATGTGTCATGCCCTCCTACTATTTTCAAGTTCCTGAAATTCGGGAGAAACAGTCAGTCACAAATACACATTGTGCCATGCTTCTCTGACCACAGGATCTTTCTTATGAATTAAAATTAAGAAAGATTAATTAGTTGCTGCTATAGAGCATGTGGAAGATGGCTGCTCCCACGATGCATGTAGACAGGGTGCTACAGGTCTGTGATTCATTGCTCTGTCAGCAGTGTGAGATACACTGTATGAAAATGCCATATAAATGCAAATACAAATACAAACAGCACCTTCCCCTGTTGGCTAGTGATAAGGTGCTCATCCAGATGAGACATTAAGATTTAAAAGCAAAAAAGTAATAGCTGGGAGGGGAAAAAACATAGTTACTCCTCAAAGTTTCTTTTTAAGAAAGTCATTAAAATGCTTTCTGTCCCCTTCCCTCACCAATGACAGTTATTCACACAACCCAAATTTGTAGTCCTTATTCAGAAATGATGCATTTGTGATTAATTCAATTATGGAGAGCACACATTTGGCAACAGGATTGGAAGAGGGGTGATTTAATGTATGTCTCCCTCAGAGGTGAGTAGCTCACAACCAAGTTGCCTCTGAAATGGGCTCTAGTCATTGACTTAATTATGAATTTGGATCTTGACTTCTTATAATACCTAATATTCTTCAAGTGCTTTAGATAGAGCAGGGGAAGTTAAAAAATTCTGACAAGTGATGACTGGTGAAGACTTAGATGTTTGCCTTGCACTTCACTCCTGAAGAGAAGAGTGGTGTTGCAGACAGCCATTTTCTCAGTTGTGCTTTTTGATTGTGTTGCAGTGTACCGTTGTTATTAGAAGTTCATTATAATGAATATATAAAGAGAATGAATAATGGACATATAGAATTTTGGAACTGTAATGGGTCTTAGAAGATGTTACCATTATTCCAGAACTGAAAATATTTGGACTCTATAAGCAGTGAAGCTTTTTGGTACAATCAGTATTTTTATATAAGAACTTGAAAGTGTACCATTTAAGTTTTTTTTTTTTTTTTTTTTTTTTTTGGTACTGGGGATCGAACTCAGGGCCTTGTGCTTACGAGGTAAGCACTCTACCAGCTGAGCTATCTCCCCAGCCCGCATTTAAGTTTTATTCAATGTAGAACTATTAAAACTGGGACCCGGAACCAAAGCGTATCTTGCATATAGTGCTTCTTGTTCTTCCAAAACTTGGGGACCTCCTAAATAATCTATATGTCCCTTTATAACCCATTTGAGAGTTGACAATAACTGAATTATTGAAATTCAGATAGTTTCTACTGTCTGTCTGCATCCTCTCCTTGAACACTATGTTCACTACAACTTCAGGTCATTGGTCCCAAAGCTATCTTCCTCAAGTTCCAAGTTAAGAATGTGGCTAGGAAGCTTAGTTTTAAACTTCTGGGAATATGTGAATCTTTTCCTTCTGACTCATGAGCCAGAAAAGAATGGCAACAATGCTATTGAAGCTATCATAGTGCTATTACCTATCTATGCTTAATATTTAAAATAGCTTTTTATTGTCTATTGTACTTATTCATATTGGATTTGCCACTAACTTAATGAATTATTGATTTGCTTACATAGCTTCTATTGCTAATTTCATACTACAAGAGTATAATTGAGTAGTTATGTCCCACAAAGCCAAAAATATTTGTATGTGGCCCTTTACAGAAAAAGTTTGATGATATTTGCTCTGTGTCAGTGTTTTTAAATTAGAGATGTACAATACAGCCATAGGAAAGACTTTTTAGTAATACAGATTGCTAGGGTCTACCTTGATCCCATTAAATAAGAACATTTACTTATTTGGCTTGGTGTTGTGAAAAAATGCAATTCAGGTGGTACTGCTACATCTTGATTATGACACACTGTTTTCTATGGACATTTCAAAGTGCAAAAGTAGCTTGTAAGTACAATTTTAGTTGCCTTAAAAATAGCAGCACAGATTTCACTAGATCTTTCCAAATTACTGGCATAGGATCTTTAAATCACCTCCTAAGTCACATCTAAGTTATTGTTTGGAGTGCCTAAGTTATTGTTTGGTGTGTGTGTGTGTGTGTGTGTGTGTGTATGTGTGTGTCTGTTTAGAGTGAGAGAGAGAGAGAGAGAGAGAGAGAGAGAGAGAGAGAGAGAGAAATCTTCAATTAGCTTTTCATTGATAATTATAAACTGCCATCAATTATCCCTAAATATGCATTATGCATCTTCATACCCATCAAGTACCAACTTTCCCATGGGATATCTGCAAAATATTGTCTTGTCTGCCAGTGACCCCTATCTTCCATGAAAAGTGATGAACTAAACCCCTCAAAATATTAAAGATACACTGTGTTCCATTACCAAGTAAGAAGTACTCTCCCTTCAGGTTCCCTTATGTTAGAGGCATATTCATGTACTGATGATGATGCCCAACATCTTACAAAGAACTTAGCAAACATTTAGCATTCACATGTTTTCCAAAAATATCAAACATGAATTTAGAATGGACTGGGGCAAGAAATGAATCTTTTTCAGTCAGATTCTTTAACTGTTTATTACGTTTGTTATGTTTGGTTACTCCTTCACTTAAAAAGGAGGCTCTTCTAGAAGGTTGATCAGGTCCTAAACTAAACAGTTCTACTCTACCAGATCCCAGGCATGAAAATGTATGTCAGAACCCAGTTTAGGCTCATGCTGTGAAATCATTCACTGTGCTTGTCTCAAACTAGCTTACAACCTCCAAAAGCCTTTCTAGCAAAAATTTCATTTTTGTAATAAGCATTAATTTGAAAGCTTTAGAATGTTTTAATTTCATTTTTCCCTATCAAAATGTGAATCACACAGTCCTGAGGGCAACATCTGGGTAGGTACTATCTTTTATTTAAATGAGTGAAATAAATTGTGTTCAGAGATATTGTTGAAGTTTAAAGTGTCTAGAGGAGGGTGGTAAGAATGTTTCACAGTATAGAAAACATTTTAATTGAGGTGATTGTGATATTTAACCTTAAAAAGAGGACACAAAAGGGAGTTATAATAAATATTTTCAAATATTTGAAAGGATGATGATAGAAAGGATTAACTTGTTTCTTGTAGTTGAATTTGACAGAACTAGGGCCAGTAAATGAAAATTGAATGTGACAGAGTTCAATTTAGTCTAGAAAAAATACTTCATGACATTAGAGCAGATTGTTTTGTGGAGTAAATTCACCTGTACTGTATATATTTGTGTGTGTGTGTGTGTGTGTGTGTGTGTGTGTGTGTCCCAGTCAACTTTCTGGGATACAGCACATGGGGTTCCTTACACTAGATGTGAGGTTTACCTATATTGATAAATTTCTGACTATACTCTGAGAGGTCCTAAAGTGCTCTAAATCAATGCATCAGAAGCAACTAGCTAGCTAAGGTGAAGTAAAAATGATAAAAGAAAATTTACAATATATCTAAGAAGGCAGAAAAATATTGTAGTGCCATTTCGACCATCAATATATCTCCATCCTCTAGGACATCACTTGGAACATAATAGATGCTCAATAATTGATTAGAGAATAACTGAGTGAATTGAGGGCAAATAGCTCATTACCAATAACAACAGCAGCAAAGTAATAGAATATAGGAAGAATAAAGGAATACCAGCAGTCTGTTTTAGTGTGTGAGGTGGTGGGAGGTGGAGGGAGGTGGGCAGAAAAAGAGGCTGTGAAACTATCACTAAAGATACTTGCAGAAAAGGAAAACAACTTTCAAAGCAAATTTGAGTTTTAAGGAGGCGAGGTATAAAAGATGGCAGAGGGTGCAGTAAGAGAAGGCAGAATAACAATGCAAGTTCCCTAAAAACAGTTTCCTTATCTGTCTTGTTCATCCTATATGCCCTGGCCATGTATGTACAGTTTCTGGCATGCTACAAGTGCAAACTAATTTAAGCAAGTACGTGTATACATATGTAGCAATGGACATGAGTCATGTACATAGAAAAATGGACTGTTCCTAGAATTTCAAACTTAGGAGATCTCAATAGATTCAACTTATTTCTTCAAAGAATATCATCTTTAAATGAAATTCTAGAATTTCCTCCTTCTGAATAAACATCTCTAGTGTTTCAAACCATTCTTCATTTTACATATTCTTTCTTCTTCATGTTATATGTTCTTTATGCCACTTGCTAGCTGTGTGTTCTTGGTTAAGTTCTAATGACTCTGAACTTCAGTTCTCTTACTTGTGAAACAGCAACAATGATACCTCATTGAAAAGTTGTGGGGATTCGGTGAATTAATCTGTGCAAGTGCTGATCAATGATAGATGATCATTTTTTCCTCTCGAAATTCCAACAAGGTATGGTGGAATAATGCAGGCATTGGTTCATTAGCTACTTGAACTTGGACATGTTAATTATCATTTCTGAGCTTCAGAGATTAGCCTTGCTCTTTGAGAACTATATGAGCTAACACATGCAAAGCATTAAACATAGTACATGATAAATGGTTAACAAGTGGTAGCTATTATGCATATGATTACCTGCGTACTTTTCCAATTGATGCATAGCCTTCTCAAGAAGTGGTGGCCAGAACTCAGTACGTTACTCCAACTGTTGTCTGACTAAAGGATTACCAATTCTATTTTCTGCCTTCAAGACATATTTGATACTGTAGGTTAGACAGCATTAGCTTTCTTTGGTTGCCCTCAATCACTGCTGAATCCTATTCAACTTACTAGGAGGAGTATCACACATGATATTAAATGGTACTCTCTCTATTCTTGTCTTTGTCCATGTGAGTTTTTTGGCACATATTCAGGTTTTCTTTGGTCCATGAGTCTTATCCACTTACTTTTTATCCACTGAATGGCCAATTAACTCTACAACACTCAGCTTCCTAATTGTATGATGGGCACAGTATCTTACATCTACCCCACCAACATGTTCAAAGGTTGACAAATCTGAAAAGTCCTTGCAGATTTCCTATGGAATGTGAAGGAAAATTGTTACATGATATGGTAATGTCTCTTCCAAAATGGTTAGTTACATTTCATTGCTTTTTCTAAGCACACTGGAAAAATTCTGATGCTTCCAAAGGACCTTATTTATGCAAAATACCATTATGCTTACCCTTGCTTGTATTGATGACACTTGATCTTATACCTTGACAAATACATTACTTAAGGGGTCAGTGGAATCAATGGCAAAGGCAATGAAAAGTTGAACTTCCAATTGAAAACAGTTTTATAAAATAATGGGCAATGGGGAATTTCTATTTTTTTGTGTGCTTTTATAAGTGTTACTCTGAGAACAAAAACAATATATTGTCAAGTTCTGAAGTCAGTTCTACTGTATGCTGGCAGTGTGGCCTTAGGCAACTTACATAACTTCTTTATGTTTCAGTTTTCTTGTCTATAAAAGATTGATTAAAACAGTACCTACCGGGCTGGGACTGTAGCTCAGTAGTGGAGCACTTGACTAGCATGTGTGAGGTACTGGGCTGAATGCTCAGCACCACGGAAAAATAAATAAATAAATACATGAATAAAATAAAGGTATTATGTCCATCTAAAACTAAAATGATAAAAACAGTACCTACCTGATTGATTGTTATGAGGATTAAATGAGTTTAATAACAGAATAGTGCTTGATGGATAGTGAGTACTATGTTTTAGCTATAAATCATATTCTACTAATACTATAATTCTACTATTACTCTCCTATTTGTTTTTTGAGATGTGTTAATTGGGATGAGACCTCTAATTGACATTCCAACCTATTTGTAAATCCTGTTGGCTCTACCTTTAAAACATATCCAGCATTTCATTAGCTCTCATAATTTCCACATTTAATGTACTGGTCCAAATCACTATTGTATCTTTTCTTGATTATTGCAATAGTTTTCCAATAGCTATTACTTTCCCTTTTACTTCCACCCCAGCTGTTATTAACATAGCAACCACAGTGACTACTTACACCTCAATTGGATCGTGCTTGCCAGTGTTGGACACACTCCAGTGATTTTTATTTCAGAGTAAACCCAAAACTCCTTACAGGGCTTATAAGGCTGTCAATAATCAGTTCCTGATAACTTCCCTGACCTTCTCTCCTTAGTTTCTGTTTTAATAATTCCTCTCTAGTCATAATAGTATTACTACTATTTCTCAAATATGTTAGGTACACTCATCAAGCTTTTGTATTTGGTGTTTTCTGTCTGGAAACTTTTCCCTTAAATATCTACTTGGCTCACTGAATTCCTTCAGTTCATTACTTAAATTGAATTTCCCTAGAGAAGACTTTTCTGATACCATGTTGAAAACTATAACCCTTCCACCTGGATACAGAGGAGTATGCTTGTAATCCCAGCAGCTCTGGAGGCTGAGGCAGGAGGATCACAAGTACAAAGCCAGCCCCAGTAACTTAGCAAGGCCCTAATCAATTTAGCAAGACCCTGTCTCTAATAAAATATAAAAGGGCTGATGATGTAGCTCAGTGGAAAAGTGCCCCTGGCTTCAATCCCTGGTACCAAAACAAAATGAAAACAAATAATCAAAAAACTATACCACCTCCAAAATCAGCATCCATGATTTCTGCTCCTCTAATATTTTTCTACATAGTATTGAACATCATCAGACAAAATGAATGGCTTCATTTATCTGAATATAACTGTTCCCACCCTTCCTAAATAGAATATAAATTTGTTGAGGTCAGGTAATTTGTCAAGTGTTCTAGTAGATCAGAGACTTACCATGTAGGTACTCAATAAATATTTGTTGCAGTAATACTGTCTAAACTGTTCTCTTAGATGTTGCCCCAAAACATTTTTTAGTACTTGGAACTATTTGATAGTAAACAACCTACACCTCAAATTTCCCCCCCATTTTTACAAGAAAAAGTGTTACATTTGCATCTCTATCAGAATCTAGAATGTGAGGGAATACCTAAAAGGAACAGTACCTTGGGTGCCCTAATGAGGGGAATATTACAAAGGCATTAGAAAACTTAAAATAATAGAATTCTCAAGTTGAAAGAAATCTGTAAAACCTTTCTGAACACCTAATATTTTATTAATCAGTGGACAAATTAAGATACAAAAGGTCTCATGGTATGTTAGCAGCAAAAATGAGCATTCAGATCCTAGTCCAGATATCAGTGCTATTTGTATTGTATGTGATTCTTATCTCCAGGTCAGGGTCAGTACACTTGAATGGCTCTAAATGACATGTAGTGAAGACAAAATAACATAAAAACTGAATAGTGAAGGAAGGAGAAGAAGAATGGTGAGCATGGGTATGGGTTAATTTTGAATGCTTCTTTTTTTTGGGGGGGTGCTGAGGATCGAACCCAGGGCCTTATGCTTACAAGGCAAGCACTCTACCAACTGAGCTACCTCCCCAGCCCTCTGAATGCTTCTCTAAAGACAAACATTTTAATGAAATTTTATTAGAGCATTATAGTTATATATAGTAGTTGGGTTCATTTTCACAAAATCATATATGCATAGAATTTGATTTTAATCTGTTTTTCCCCTTTCCCCCCTCCTTATTTTCCTAGCTCTATTCTGCTGATTTTCCATTAATTAGTTAATTAATTTAATTATTGGTACTGGGGATTGAGCCCAGTGGTGCTTAGCTACTGAGCCACATTCCCATTCCTTTAATTTTTATTTAGAGACAGGGTCTTGTGAAGTTGCTTAGGGCCTCTCTAAGTCACTGGGACTGACTGTGAACTGTCATCCTCCTGCCTCAGCTTCCAGAGCCACTGGGATTACTTGAGGGCACCACCACACACAGCTTATTTATTTATTTTTGATTGGCACTTTCTACATTTACATAAAGGTGGAAATTCCTGTGTATTTATGTATGTACAAACCTTATTTTTTGTCAAATTCATTTGTCATTTCTCCCTATTTCCCTTCTTTCCTCCCTCACTCTTGATTTCCTTCTTTTACTCTACCCATCCTCCCTATAGGTTTATGATATTTGATCCCTTCTTTCCCTTACTTTGCTCTAACTTCCACATATGAGAGAGGAAAATATTCGGCTCTTGATTTTCTGAGTCTGGCTTATTTCTCTTAGCATGATGCTCTCTAGTTCCACATTTTTATTGATTTCTGATGAAGGTAGACTATTCAAAGTGAAAGAGGGAATAGTTTATTTGTTTATCTTTTGAAGCAAATTTGATTTGATTTTAACATTTTTTTGGTGCTGGAGATTGAACCCAGGTGAGCTTAACCCCTGAGCCACATCCCCAGCTCTTTTTATATTTTATTTAGAGACAAGTTATTGCTAAGATGCTTAGAGCCTCACTAATTTGCTGAAGCTGGCTTTGAATTCACATCCTCCTATCTCAGCCTCCCAAGTTGCTGAGATTACAGGCATGTGCCACTTATTTTAACATTTTAAAAAGCTTATGAGAGTACAGTGCTCAGTGACCAAGGATATGAGTTTTTGTTTTAAAATTATAATTTAAAATTAGAAAATTGAAAATGTACCAAATAAGTATGTAGTGGAAAATAAGTCTCCCTCTTATTTTAGCCCTTCAGTTACTCAATTTTCCTCCTTAGAGACCTGGAGGCAATTGCTCTCATCATTTCTTGATTGTTTTTACAGAGATAGTCTAAGTAATATGCACATACACACAAATATACGCACACCTTCCTCTTCTTTTTTTTCCTAATCTTCTTTTTCTTCCTCCTCCCTCTCTTCCTCCTTCTCCTCTTCTTTTTGGTAACTTTTATTATTCAGTCCTTCAGTATTTTCACTTATATTTCGAAGATGGTTCCATATCAAGATATATAGAACTGATGGATTCTCTTAAATGTCTGTAGCATATAGTGTTTTACAGAATGGGAGTAACAATCTAAATACTCCTCTAATTATGGGAATTAAGTTTATTCCCAATATCTTGCTATGACAATGTTTGATGAAAAGTCCTATGTTGTTTTACACTTTTCCTCTTAGGCTTATTAGGCTCATAGTTGATTGCTTTATAAGCGATGCTAAGAGATGTTGTTTGTTAAGCAGTATTCAGATGGCTCTGTAAAAAGCAATGTTAGTGGTTTATAGATGCTGAGAAAGGGAAGGAATTGCATGGGTGGTTTTGTGTTTCGGGTGGGCACAGGCAGTTCCAGTAAATGGTAAAAGGGAAAAAGGTAGAAGGGGGAAAAGATCTTAGGATATTGACACACGAGTCCTAATTTCTGAAAGTGAATGAAAAAAAAAAGGAATGAAGAAATTTGAGCATTCTTCATTTCATTCACATTTTGCTTTCTACCTATTTGTGACTGAGATGATATAAGTATTTTTCTCTTCAAAGTCCTATACCAGATAACTCTGCTACTTACTAGATGTGTGATGTTGAGTAAGCTGCTTAACTTCTCTGATCCTAAAAACTACCTCCAAATAAATAACTTTAGTTAACTCGTAGGGTGATTGTGATGACTAAGTTAGACTACACATGTAAAGAATGTCTATTAACACTTTCTGGTACATAGTAGGCACTCAAGTATGTGTAGCTTCTAGTTTGTGTAATAAGACAGACTTCACATTTTTATTATATTTCACTGAATATACACCATAATATACATTTTTATTTTTTCTGATATAAACCTGTTGAGGCAGACACCATTTTGGTGGTGGTGGTTATTGTCAATAATTTTATTTTTACAAAGGTCTATTTAAATTCATTATCAGCACTTAAAAGCAGTTGTTTATTTATGCACAAAAGAATACTTTTTCCTGTAATTTTTTTCTTTGTAGTATCATTCTCTTTATGACCTTTATGACACTGCTTCTAAATCCAAGGACAATGCCCACATCTTTCTAAATGGCTTTCTGCAACCACTTATTCCTTGTTTGTAACAAACAGATGTGGAGCATTTGTTGAGAGGAGCTCTTTGAAGGGCAATGTTGTGTTTCTGCTTTTAGAGATGGACTTTTTTGACCTTTTAGTAGCTAAGACCTTTTATCTGGAGTGAGGGTAATGTCTGTTTATGTTCATGATTTTATATCTGTGTGTGTCCATTTGGATGATATAGAGTTGTTGATGTTGAAGTGCTACATGCAGAGTCCAGGCTGTGCTCATAGCTTATATAAGAGTGCTGGAGGCTACTACGGTTGGGAAATAACTAAAGACACATGTTCCCAATGTAACATCCATCAGGGCACAGACTTGCTAACTGTGTGCAAACAGGGTTCAGGACAAGAGAAATGGATGGTACCGTGAACATCAAGGTGAAGAAATGAAATTAATCAGTCTCTGAACACTATTGGAGCCCAATTTCTCAGAGACTTCACTCCTAGAATTACTCCTGTATCCTTTGAGACACAGTCTAAGACAATGTGCTTAAGGGAAAGACAGACAAAAAGAAAAAAATACATGCTTGCACAGTCACAGACCAAAAACAAAACAAAATAAGCAAAACCCCCACCAAAGTCAAATTAAGAGAGACAGATTGAGTTAGAGAAAGATTGAAGAAAGAACAGGCAGAGAGAGACTGGAGGACTCCATTATTCTCTGTATTATTGTGGAAGTCTGCTTTGGCTGGAGATCAGTGAGACAATCTACCAAGGAGACTGCTTATAAAACCGGGAGCACAGTACCTACTGAAAAGTGTCATTTTTCTGCTCAGAGACACTAAGTCACTTGGGACATGTGAGGAAATCTGTAACATTTAAAGCACATAATGGGAAGTAGGAATGGATGTTCCTAAACAGTTACAAAAGGTACAATGACTCTGGAGTTACCAGAATAATCAGACTTTAGTAGCCAAGTCTCCCATTTTGCATCTAAAAGACCAGAGTCTAGATCAAAACAAGGTGAAATCACACCCATACCAACAAATTGGTTTTTCTACCAATAGGATGGGATGATGGAAAGATAATGGAATGATGATGCTCAAGTTGTCAGATTTAGGCATGCACAGCAAAATGGGATGAGCAGAATGAGGTTAATACATAAAACATGATAGAAATCATACAAAAATATAAGCTAGATAGAATTTGGCTTATGTACTAACAATGATTTATAAAAATGACAAAATAGTGGAAAACTTAAGATTGATACTAAGAAAGCAAAAGAGGGCCTCAACCAATACATCCTGATAAGTGATTTCTCAGATGAGCAATTTATTGTATAAGCAATCTTAGATTGAGATCTGAAGAATGTCTTAGTTATCTTGAAAGTAACTGCCTTCAATCAGGAGTAGTGGGCCTAATATTCCCATCCAGGCTTCTGATAGAAGTTTGGGTATAATAATTTCCGAGTAGAAGTCAGATTTATTTTGTTATAAGAACAATTTGGTAAATTTAACACTTTCAGAATTAAGAAAAATTATACAAGTAAATCATTGTCATCCCACCCAGAAAAAATATACAAAATAGACTTGCAAAAGGAAAAATAATTAACACAATTCCCTACTCCCATTGTTCAGAACTGAGCACTCTTCATATTTTGGTATCTGTTCTTTCAGACATTTTTCTTTGCACACATATAATGATCATACATTTCTTTGAAAATGTAAATCATACTATGCATACTTCTATGATACTTGTCTTTTTACCCTATGATATATTATATTTACTCTTCCATGTTAGTTTATACAGATCTAAGAAATGCCTAAATCATAATTTGAAATGAATATGTATGTTTCCATTACTTGGAAGAACCAAATTTTATTTTTTTGTTTTGTTTTTTATACACTTCATAGTGGTGGATTCTAATTTTACATAATGGTTGAATTTGTTGTTACATATTTGTACATGCATATGATTTAGCAATGTAATTTGAACAATATCACTCCCCTGCACTTCTCTCTTCTCCTTTCTCCCACACCCTGGTTTCTTTCCTCTATTCTACTTATCTCCCTTTGATTTTCATGAGATCCCCCATGCACACCTTTCCTCTCCTCTTTCTTCTCCATATATTATGTAATTATAATTTGCAGAAAGACCTATCTCACTCCAAAACTTATGTCTTTCTGTCTGTTCTCTACATAGTAGCTTGAATGCTAACTTGATTATAAATATAACTTGTTTTAGAGAACCCACACAGTGCAGTAAAAAGAGCACTGGAATAGGAGTCTGAATACCAATAGTCCTTTTTTTTTTTTTGTGGCACTGGGGATCGAACTGAGGGCCTTGTACTTGCAAGGCAAGCACTCTACCAACTGAGCTAGATCCCCAGTCCTAATAGTCCTTTTTTAACTGAGCTAGTTACTGTTTTTATAATACAGTAGACAAATTTACTCAACAGAGAAATATTTGCAGAAGAGGTGAATAGTTTTGTTTACTTTTTTTTCCTTAAAGACCACACAAGTTCTCCATCTACCTTGGTTTGAGTAAGAACAATTTACATTTAGTCAATTTTTTATATTTATATTAGTACATCTCTTATGAGTGAGTGCCAGAGCAATTGCCCAGCTGTTCTTTACTTTCATCTGATTCTATCCACTGCCTTGCACTTGACTCAGAGTACAGGTTCTATGGTTGACATAGGAAGATTTCTTTAGTCAGTACAGCAAATCCATTGCATTGGTCTAGTTTTCCTTGTCAACATTTTTTACAGTTTTGCCTTTGGAGGCCAAGGTGACAGCAAGTGAGTGGCTGTGGGAATGGTTGGTAGAAGATCCTGCTGTGTGACATAGGTGATTTTCTTGAAAGCAATCATCTCCCTAAGCATAGTATTTGTGTCAATTTATATCACCAATGACCTTCTCTTTCAAAACACACTCAAATGAACTCCAAAATTACACAGATATAAAGAAAAGAGCTGAACCTTTGTCCTGTCCTTAAGCTCTTACTGCTCTCCCTTTTCCATGCTGTTTTCTCATTGCCACCTCCCTTGATCATACCCTATCTCCATTCTCACTATCTGTCTATGCCTAGATCATGACTTCAGGTCTAAAACTCACTTAGAGATTTCCTAATATCAAAGTATGCTGTATCCACAGCATTGTATCCAAAGAATAATTGGTATGTCAGGAGAGTATGCAAGCCCACAGCCAATTCTAGTATTTGTCTTTGATAATGGGACTAAACCAGGCTGGCTAGCTAATGAGCCAATTATTTTAGGACAAGCCAGTAGATCCGGATACATAGCTTTATAGCTTTGGGGTTTATTTTATTAAAGCTTCTTTTCTTCGGGGTTTACATTTCCCATGGGGAAACTCTTCATGAGAGTTAGAGGCCAGCACTGCCAGTGCCCAACTTGATACAATCACATATGAATATTTTGAGTCCCTAAAGATGAAACAGGAATCTTTAAGAAGATTGCTTCTCTTTCTCTCACTCTCTTTCTTTCTCTAATATACACACACTTTAATTTTACATTATAGCTTGCCTCGATATGATATAAAAGCTTTGAAAATGTGCATACCCCTTGCCCAAGTGATTCTACTTTGAGTAATTTATGCTAATCCAATAATCATGGATATGTAGACAAAGATTCAGTTGAAAGAATGTGTATCTAACCACTGTTTTTAACTGAAAAAAAACTTGCAAAATTTTAAATGTCTACTAATAAGGAACCTCTTATTAAATAATATGAAGCTATTAAAAATAAGGGTAAATTGGAAAATATATTCATACATATGGTTAAGTTAAAAATCCAAGTTAGTAACAGTATATAATGTGAGCTAGTGTGTGTAGGAGGGCAGTCTGTAATGATTAGATAGGTACATGCCAAAATATTTGAAATTAATTTTCTGGGCATTGTGGCTACTGTAGAATTTATTATTTCCCAAATTTTGAGAGGATAAAGTTATACCAACTATCCTTGTATAAACCCCTCATAATTTATATTTATTAAATTCTATTACTTTCTTTTAATTCTTTTTATAAATAAAAACATTAGTCAAAATATCAATATTCCTATTTTCTTTCCCCACATCTCTTACCAGGAATCATATACAATAATAATTCCTTATGTTTCTTTCCAATTACTATGGGTAGTATTTATTTTCTTTTTGTCTTCATTTTCTCATTTGTTACAATAAAAGAATATTGCTTTGGTTATGAGAAAAAGTTATTAAATTTTCTCCCCAGATACATTTACATTTTGATTTAATTTGTGAGAGCATTGTGTATAAATGATTTCTTCTAGGAATGAAATTACCTGAAATAAAATATAAGCTATATAGATTGATCTGAGTATATATAGATATATCTTCTTTGACATTGTCACCTGCTAACTGTGGAATCTTGGAAAAGTTATTCAACCTCTTTGTCCTTAAGTTTCTTCATCTAAAATGGGGATAGCAATAATTTGTACTTTATAGAGTTTTTGTGTAGATTAAATGAGAAAGAGTATGTAAAGTACTTAAACTAGTGTCCAGAACATAAAACATTTTAAATATAGGGTCACCTATTATTATTATCATCATGTTTGCCAATCTGAAAGGAGGGAAATGGATTATATAGAATGGTGGTTTTAAAGGATAGCCACAGATCCTTTGACAGTCTTCTCATTAAAAGATGAAATCAAGCTTCCTTCTCATTGAATCTGTATCAACCTGTGACTGCTTTGAACAATAGAATGTAGTGAAAGATATGCTATATGGCCTCTGAGGCTGAATAGTAAAAGCTTCACAACTCTACCTGTTTCTCTTGGAACACTCTGGGGCAAACCAACTTCCTTGTAGCAAATCCATCTACTGTGAAACTGCCATGCTGGAGATGCCATATAGTTGCTCTGCTATTATGAGAGCACAGTCTTTCAGCCACCTCTATCAACAAAGCAGAAATGTCAGAGAAACTGTTTCAGAAGCTCTAATCCCATCATTACTTCCAATTTAGTACTACAGAATAATCACAGTTGATGCCATGGGGAGCAAAATAACTACCTAAAAACCTTGTCTGAATTTCTGATGTACAGGATCCATGAGATATAATAAAAGGTTATTCTTTTAAGTAACTTTGTATTAAATAGCATGTTATGGAGCATTAGTAAACAAAAAAGATTTTACTACTAGTAGTAGGGTAGTACCATAAAAACAAAAACACCTTTCATGATATTGGGACTAGGCAGTAGATGGAAGCTAGAAAGTCCTTGAGGAGTCTGTTAGAGGAAGCTCTGTTATGCCTCAAGGAGGCTGTTAGAGAATGCATAAAGGATAGCAAGGAATATGTTACTAGAAATTGAAGGAAGGAGATATTTTGTGTGTAGTGGCAGAAAGTGTAACAAAATCACCTTGGGGTTTTACACACACACACACACACACACACACACACACGTATATATCACATACACACATATACACGTACGCAGGTGTACACATACATATATTCTTATCTTGAAACATGTTATATATGTGTATATACACACACATTCTTTTTATTATTATTATTTTTATTTTTTTTATTGTAAACAAATGGGATACATGTTGTTTCTCTGTACATGGCGTAAAGGCATACCATTTGTGTAATCATAAATTTACATAGGGTAATGCTGTTTGATTCATTCTGTTATTTTTTCCCTCCCCCCCACCCCTCCCACCCCTCTTTTCCCTCTATACAATCCTTCCTTTCTCTTTGATTCATTGTACACAAATGGGGTACAACTGTTGTTTCTCTGGTTGTACACGAAGTAGTCACACTGTGTAATCACACATGTACATAGAGTAAAAATGTTCATCTCATTCTATTATCTTTCCTCTCCCCCACCTCCTCCCTACCCCTCATTTCCCTCTACACAGTCCATCCTTCCTTCATTCTTGCTTTACCCACCCCTGTTATGTATCATCATCCACTTATCAGATAAATCATTTGGCCTTTGGTTTGGGGGAATTGGCTTATTTCACTTAGCATGATATTCTACAATTCCATCCATTTACCTGCAAATGCCATAATATTATTCTTCCTTACAACTGAATAATAGTCCATTATTTTATATACCACAGTTTCTTTATCCATTCATCTATTGAAGGGCATCTAGGTTGGTTTCACAATGTAGCTATTGTGACTTGAGCTGCTATAAACATTGATGTGGCTGTGTCACTGTAGTATGCTGACTTTAAGTCCTTGGGATATAGGCTACACTTCAGATAGAGCACTAATCTCCAGAATTTATAAAGAACTCAAAAAATTTTACACCAAGAATACAAATAACCCAGTCAATAAGTGGGCTAAGGAAATAATCAGACACTTCAAAGAAGAAGATGTACAAGCAATCAACAGATATATAAAAAATATTCAACATCTCTATTAATAAGAGAAATGCAAATCAAAACTACCCTAAGATTCCATCTCACCCTAATTAGAATGGCAATTATCAAGAATACAGGCAACGATAGGTGTTGGCGAGGAGGTGGGGGAAAAAGGTACACTCATACTTTGCTGGTGGGGATGCAAATTGGAGCAGTCACACTGGAAAGCAGTATGGAGACTCCTCAGAAAACTTGGAATGGAACCATACACACTCTTTTATACGTATAAGAAATCTTACAGAACTGATGGATGAGGCTATAGAGATTTCTATGAAGACTGGTGAAGGTTTCAGTTTGTTTCTTTTAGTTGTGTATCAAAGAGTTGAATATGCTAATTGCATTGTCTTGATCATTACATATTGTATATATGTACAGAATCATCACACTTATTTCATAAGCATATGCAATTATTATATGTTGATTTCAACAAGATACACAGAGATGCCAAACCTCTGTGTTTGGGAAGTAGGCTGAGGGAACTACTCAAGTGGAAAAATGGACTTCTTTTTGAAAAACAAAGAATGACTAAGGGCAGAATCAGAGACCAAAGAGTAGAATCAAGAGAGAGGAAGTAAAACTGGGCTTTAGTAAAGAAATTGTCTGGCAATTCTGAATTTCAGAATTGTTTGGATCTCCAAGACTGTTAGGTCTTTCTTGCCCTCTTCTTTAAATGTTGTTATAGCTTCCCAATATTATATGTTTACTGGAAGATGACCTGTGCCTTATGTCATAAACTTTCAGAATGCAAGGATACATACTGGAAGAACTGAATCTATGAAACCTTATCTTCAGTTGTATCTAAGATTACAAAGACTTGGATCTCTAACCTGAGCCCAATGCCCAGTTATATAAAACTTTTGGGAAGTATTGGGATAGATTAAGCACATTTTGCATGTGTGAGGAACAGAAATAATTTTTTGCCAGAGTGAACTGTGGCTTTATTAAAAAAATGTTTCCAGATTCTTTGATATTCCTCTTATGCAGAAGTAAGTGTCTATGGTACATTTCAATCCAGTGGCTTTATGACTTCAACAAATACCATGTGGTGGAAAGTGATTATGTGTGACATTTTAGGCTAAATCTTAAGGGGAAATGCAACTTCCTCATGGTACTCTTGGAACATTAACTCTGAGATAAGGCAGCTGCCATGTGCGTAGTCCCACTGACCTGAAGCCACTCCACTGGAGATGTCAGTGCAGTCATCTTGGATCCTCTAGTTTACCTCAATCTCCAGAAGAATACCACTGAGTGACCTTAGTTGATAACACCCAGGACAAAAATATCACTCAATTGATTCTGACTGAAATCCTGACCTACAGAATTCATGAGACATAAAAAATTCACATTTTATGTCATTAAGTTTTGAGATAGCTGATTATGCAGCAATGTAACTGAAACATTTAGTTTTATTATTATATGATAAATAGAAAAGGTCTTCATACATGATAGAAACAAGAAAGGTGATGCATAAGCATATCCTCAGTGCTCACTGGAAAATGACTTTTGCCATTGTTTGATGGCTGTAGTACTGCATGGACACCAGAATTCTTTATGGAATGGTGTTTGTCCTGGTATACCTTTAGGTTATGATATGAGACACTATAAAATGTTTCCAGCTCCAAAATAACTTTGAACAGTTCTCCCTCAATGTCTGGAACTCTTTTTATCTGTTTCATTATTTCAGCATAAAGTATCCTCTATCTAGGAGACCTGGTAAACTGAAGGAACTGCTGTAAGGGGACACAGACCCATTACTAGCAGTTGATAATCAGATATCTTTATGAGATACTTTACCATCGTCTTTGGAGTACAGAGAGAAAAGCCCTGGAGAATGGGGCAATAAATAGCAAGGGTCATGAATGAGAGGAAAGAGAAACCCCAAACATGGGGAAGGATAACTGAGAAATGCACCCCCAGGTGGTGATCTCAATAAGTGACTATTAGCAATTTGAAACAGTTGGAGAATATTGCATGCCAAAGGGTTGGTTTGTAGAATGGAAGATTAATATTTTTATCATTATGTCTTAAGGATCAGGCCTACATAGACTTATTTTTGTCATACCTTAGTAAATGGAGATATAAGTGGTTGTTTTAAGAAGTTTTGGGTGTTACAGTCTTACTAATAGTATTTCCTTACATTTGTTTAGCACCCCATAATTTATAAAGCATATTTGCCTCTGAGAAGGAGCTAAATATGACAACCCCTTCATATTTTTATTTGATGGAATAAATCTTTAGAAAGTTGAAATGACTTGTCCCAAATTCCATACTAAGTTAAAATGGACAGATTATCCCAAATTCCATGACTCCTATTTCTACCACATTACTTTTGAAAGCTAAAGTTGCTCCTTCCTTTACTTGTTGATGTGCATCCGTATGGAATGCACACAAAACAAAATACTGTGTTTAGGCACTGCTAATGCATTTTTTCTCATTGCTAGTTCAAACTGAAATGCTCATCATTTATCACTGTAACAAATTCCAAATGATTACCCAGATTGAATTTAGAGCCTGGAATGCAGAAATGTTGAAGCATTATATAGATTTTGAAAGTCTTTTAATTACACCATGAATTCACTTTTTAAATTGAATGGTATATGTCAGAAGAAATAAGATTTAGAATGTATAGCAAATAGAATTAGCTAAAATAATTGTGAAAAATACTTCTATTATTTTTTCTCTCAAGGTGCATGAACACAGAGAGAAATCCTCAAAGGATCCAATGCAAAAGGAACATCCCCAGGGATAAAATCATTGGATCAGTCAATGTAGCTAGCATCAGTACTCAGTTTAGAATACAGTAAGTGGGAAGCAATATGGCAGAACAGTGGAACATATGTGGCTCCATGAGGCAACAATACTGGTTTCTATGTCTTTTATTTTGATTGGGTAGTTTGGACAAGTGACTCTGAGTTTCATTTGCCTCATGAGCAAAATAGAGACTTGTTTTTTTTTTTTTTTTACCTGCCTGAAGGCAGGAAGCTGGAGCAGATGCTCTCCTGAGATTCCTTCCTAATTTAAAGTCTAAAATTGTAATCTTTCCTCTTTGGTTTCCTTTTTCCCTCTATGGACCTTTCATTCATGAATTTATCTAAGCCCTTTTGTAACTGATTTATATTTTGGGCTTCAGAGTAATGAATTCTACCAAAATTCTAGTTTCTGTTCCTTTAATACTCACTCTTTCATGTAATTTAGGGCTGTGGAATAAGACTAGTATTCCAGGACCTGGTCCAATCTTCCCAGTTCCTTGGTGACAGTTCAGTTCCCAGTTTGATTTGAACTCCAGAATTACAAGAGAAGAGCTGTGGGTAAAGGGAAAAATAAATTCAAGCTCTGTTTTTATTTCTTTCCTAAAACACATTTACAATCCATGAAGCATTTTCTTTGTGAATTTAAAATTGACTCTTCCAATCCTAAGTTTAATAAAAATTTATTTAATTTATTTTCATTGTCAAATAGCTTGCATTTTTCAGGGCTGGATATTTATTATGATTCTTAATTACATTATAAATTTTTGCAATCATTACAAAAGGAAAAACAATGGTATTATATAACACAAAAGAGTGTACCTAAATCATAGTAGAGGAAGATAATATGGAGTAAAATATATTCATATTCCAAGAAAATGGAACTTGCCCACAGCAAATAGTAACTATGGGAACAATCATATGAGCAACATGGCTTCTTTCAGGGATGAGAAATAACTCTGATTTTCATTCCAGTACTGTTTTATAAACATAATGATATTTTTTTTGAATGAAAAGATGATATGTAATTTTTAAACTGAATTATTTTTAAAATTTAATTTTCTTTCTGATTCTACTAAGGCAGGACTATGACTAACTCTATACTAATGGTTCTTCAAATATATTTCTATAGCTAACATAAAGTCACCTCAAATCTTAGATGGGATTTTCAAACTGGAATTGCAGAGCATACTCTGTATTGTATGGAACAAAACTCAGCCAACTCATGTTTGTTCTTACATTCATTCAGCAAATATATTTTGGTCACTTTCTTTGGGGGTAAACACTACACAAAGCACTGGAGATATCATGGCCAACAAGACAACTATGGTTCCTACGCTCATGAGATTAAAATCTAGTATGAAGACTAGACAAGTAATGACAAGTATTTTTAAAATTACTAAGGACAAGTTCAAGTTGAGGCTTAAATCTTTGCTTCAGCCATGTATTAATTGCGTGTCCTCAGATTACCTTTCAGAATCTCAATTTTTTCATTAATAACAGAGAAATTACAAATACTGCCTCACAGAATTGTGTGATACTTGACAGAAAAGTGTTCCTTCAACTGTAAAGTACTCCACACATATTAAGTGTTGCTGCTATTGTTCTTTCCAGGCATTCATTTGCGTGAGAAGTTGGTGGGTCATAAAGATTCAGAACCCTCCTACATTTTTCTTCAGCCCTTTGCTTGGTTGCCTCTTCTAACCTTCCTTTATTCTTCATGCTCCTTTTACTCATTGCATCCTTTCCCACACTCCTGCTCAAAACCTCCTTTGCTGGGTTAGGACTGAGAGCTTCAGGGTAGTGATCTTGCCTACTTCATATATTTCTCATCTTTTTTCTTAATTGATTTGTTCTATTAGCTCAGTAGCTAATGATGATTTTGCAAGGATATGGCATTGCCATTTTTTCTAGTGGTATATTTGGTCCCAAGTCTATTTTCTCTCAGACTGTGGATGCTGATTAAAGTTCTTTTAATACTGACTCAAAACTTATAGAACAGTTACATTACTTTCTTGGAAAACACCTTAAAGAAGACTGCTCTTTCTAATGGAAGTGAACCTGAAATGGGGCCAGGCTTATGTTCAGACACAATGCTAGGACTACTATGGGAGTTTGATTTCACCTCATCATTTTTATCACAAATAAGTGTGTAATTTTCTACTATTAGTCACTGAGTAGAGCCAAGGCATTGCAACTAAGAGTTCCTACAAAATGCTTTGTATAAAAGCTGGGTTTTCCATATGGTTTCAAAACTAAGCAAAATAGTCTGGTTTAATGAGAAATAGAGTAATATAAAGTTTTGGAAAGGCATAGTATCTTAATAAAAGTGAAAGCAAAGATACACTACTTAAGCAGTGTCATCTAGGATTTTCTGCAGTGGAGGTAGTGCCAGAAAAGCATGGTGTAATGTAAAAACCCTCAATTAAGAGTTAGGAAATTTGACTTCTCCCAACTCCAATTATTATTAGCTTTGAGTTCTTGAACCTTTATTCTCTTTGGGATACAAATCACTTATTTGCCAAAAAAAAAAAAAAATGGGCAAGTGGAAGTTGCGTTAAATAATCCCTACATAAAAATAGTAAAGCAGATAGAAGATTATTGCAATAATTTTATAATTCTATGATCACTAGATACATAATGGTAGCAGAAGAAATGTACAGAGGAATAAACTGAAAAGAAAAACATCATGAAAGAATCACTTAGGATTCAGTGGAAAATTGCAGATAGTTGAGAGGGGGAAGTCAAAGCAGTCTTAAAAGTGTCAATTCTGACTTCATAAATGAGAGTAACAATAATATAGATGAAGAAAGAGAAAGAGAACTATTGAAGTGAAGAGGATTAGTTATCCGTGAAGTGGCAAGTCAATCAAGATGCTATAATACTCCTTTGAAACATGGGCATTTTTAGAGAAGAGTGGAAAGCCATGCCAAGATTATTGCAATCTGAGAAGTACTTAGAAGAAAGGATTTAGTATTTAGAAGGTAAGGCCACCAACTAAGAGAAGATGGGTGTGATCAAGAATATGCAAACACATGTACACATACATATACCAGGTATTTCCTTCTCTATTATATCCCTTATCACCTCTTGACAAATGGAGGGAATGTGAGGCATCATGATCCAGTCTTTGGTACATCTTTCATTGGATGCATACACTGGTAGAGAAACAGTGATACAGTGGTGGTCAGAATTGTTGAAATGAGGTACAAAAGGAAGGACCCTGTATGACACCATTTCCCCCATCTTTCCAACTGAATACTTCTCAGTTCAGAATGGAGTTTCACAGTCAGTAAAAATCTCTGGTTTCTACTTCTCTTGATTTTTCTGTAAACACAGGAATTCAAAGGCTGCTTGGTAATTATCTGTCTTTTGTTTTTTACTTTCCTCCTGTCATGTTTAATTTCACAACCATTTTCCTGAAAATGAGGTTGGATAGAGCTGAGATGTGTTGTGCCTCATCTGTCGCAACGTATTGATAGGAACTCACAATTGTGTACAGATTGTGTAACACCTTTAGATTAATCTTATTTCCTTCCCTTAGATGGTGCTAATAGGGTATGAAAGGAAAAAATGATTACATACCATGATTATTATGGTGTGTGTAAAGGCCTGGAGTCACTTGAATGGTTTGGAATTAAAAACAAATGTCTTCTCTGAGAAGTTCATATTACTGTCACAGAGATGACAACCTATTTCTTCTATCAGTTCTAGTTTCAACACATTTACCCTGTTTTAATTTCTTCTTTGTCTTAGACTTTTCAAAATCTCTCTTAAATAATTCTACCACAACTGAATAAAAAGAAGCCTTTTATGGCACAAGTATTTAGAAAGGTTATTTTTCCTTTGGCCTTTTAATCTATTTGAACTGTGGCTTGAGTGGCAATAACACTCTTGTTAAAAGGATAGCAGACTCAGTCTGGGAAAACCACTTAGTTAATGCCTTTTTGTGCAAGGGGTATTGTATAACTGGTCTGTCACACTGTGCACCATAACCTTGATTGAAATAATCAAGTGAGGTTGTCCTATGCCAGATAACTCCCAATAAAAATTCCACAGGGATTCTTTAACACATAACTTTATGGAGACAACATGAATGTTAGCTGGTAATTACTAAACAAACACAAGGAATGACAATATACTAAATGTTTAAGTATACATACATGCATATATACATAACATACTGCATATTATAAGAAGTACTGTTCTGATATCTATTTCCTCTGCCCAAGGAATTTTTTAAGGCTTTAACCAATTGAGGGTAAGAATATTTCTATGTTCTTATATGATCAACATTTCTTTAATTTTGGAGTTGTCCAGGTTCTTCTGATCCTTGTTGGAATGCCTCGAGCTGTTCTTGCCCTGTGGTGCTCTGCCCTGGGGGTATTCTCTACCAGGGCCCTTTGTTTCAGCCTCTGATTAAACACTTGTTCAAAAATAATTTTCAGTTCAGAGTGTTTATCAATTTTATCCCTAAAGAACCCTGGATTCGCTTAGAAATGCCTGCTGTTTTTCACTTATTTCATTGGGAATGATTTTTCACATGTTTCATAGGCCTTTTGGCCTTCTAGTTCTCGCTCCTATGAATTTTCTGAACAGTATCTTTGTCCACACTGAAGATAGAAACAGTGTTTTAAATTCTACTTATCCTGGTAGAGAAAATAATTTCCAGGTTGAAACTAAGTTGTAATGACTGAAGCTTGGATGCCATAGCGTTTCCTGTTTAACACCATTAAGCGTTTCCCTTGGCTATAGCAGTTCAGGATTTTGTTGTTTTATACACACTGTGAAGTGGACTCAGCTTGATCTCAGTGACACATAAAACCAGGTATGGCTTTGACTTCTTGGACCATAACTGCAGATTGATAGACTTAGAGCTGTAGGAAAAGAGAAGAAACTATTAGAAGTAAGAAGTTTTATTCTTATGTATGTTTCTTACATGTGGTGGCATGTGTAATAGAGACTGCAGTTAATATATTTTTATAGTTTTCTTTGATGGGTTTAGTGGGCAAGGATGAGAACTAGGTTAGATAATTTGTCACTAGAAGATATTTCCATGCATTATCACCTTAAAACCTTAAACAACTACAGTCCAATTAATTGCACCCCTCAATTAATTGGAATATTTAAGCAATGGGTTAGTTTGAGGAGAAAAGGGTAGATAACCAGAAAAAATGAAATGTCAAGGATCTATTCAGTCATTAATTTTTTCATTACTATTTACTGGGTATAGTGACAAAGAACACTGCATTCCTTGCATTTAAATAGAAACAGATAAGAGGACAAATGAATGATTATGAAGAAATGTTATTACTGTGATCATAAGCATGGAATGGTATGGAATGTATTGCATAAACAATTATGGGAATATCAGGGAAGGTTTCCTGAGCAAATGACATATGAAGTTAATTTTGAAGGATAACTAGAAGTAGACCAAAGGAAGTTGTGGAAAAAAGGACAAAGGACACCATAGGCAAAAGGAGAAACTTGAGAGAAAAGACACGTAATAAGAACTGTAAGTAATTCTATATGGATACAGCTTTCAGTAAGAAAAGGAATGTGGCAGAAAATAAGTTGGACTGGTAGACAGAAGCCAGATCATTAAGGAACTTGTATGTCAGGTTATGGTTTTAGACTGTACCTTGAAGGATGGAGAGTCATTGCAGTTTACAGATGCAAATGTTGTAGCTTTATTTGCAATTTAAAGAGATAACTCTGGTGCAGTGTGGAGTCTGAACTGGGGAAGTTAAAACTGGAGGCAAGAAGAAGAATTAGCAAGCTAATTAGTAGTAGAATGTATTAGACTAAGTGATGATTGAGGAGGTGTTAGTGAGAGTGGAAAGGAGGGGCAGATATTAAAATAGTGAAAATGACTCATGAGTTTCAATGAAGACGACTTGTTGAATTCCTAGAGTAGGGACTTGAGGGAGAGAGAACTATGTTTGCAGAACTGATAAATAGAAAGTAAGAGAACAGCAGGACAGAATGTGAAGAAGATGATAAATTAACTTTTGTACATGGAAAAAATAATCAGAGGTAAAAATTCATATTTTCTATGGACTTGGACTCAGGCTAATGGCATTCAAGATAACAAAGTCTCCCATTAAGCTTCTGTTTTTGCACACCAATTTAATTAGCCCAAACTCACCATTCCCTGAGTATTTCCTGAGTATTCCCTGAGTATTTTCCCTGAGTATTTCATTGTACTTCATAGTGGATAAATCTATCTTGGAGTCAGATATTCTATGATATTACTCTTTGACCCTTTCATTATTTAAAAAATGCAACACATTTTCCTAATCACTGCCAAGGAGATAAGGAGCAATCCTCTACAACTGATCAAACTCTCTTTCGTTTGATTTTCACATTCTCTGTTATACCAAGAGTGGATCTGTTATTTTTTCCTTGACCCTTCACTCATATTCATTATTGATTTTTCCTGAAGGATGCCAAAGCAATTACTACCTACTTCTTACTTCATCCTCCATAAAAGGAACTGAAATGGTTTCTTAGAGCCCTACAAAAATCAAGGGTTGTTTACCCCAATCACACAATTCGACACTTTTCCTCAGCTTTTCAAGATAAAAGTTTAAAGCATCTCCTGATTAAAGTGCTTCTGTGATTGTTGCTCTGCATCAAGTTCTAAACTTCCCTGTTCTTTCCTTAAAGCTTTTTTCACAACTCAGGAAGCAATTTGGTGAGACAGACTGGGGTGAACAGAATGCTGAAGGAGGGACAAAGGAATTCAACTTGGAGAGATTTTCTAGTTACCTGTCAAGAAACTAGTGGAAACTCCTTTGTTTCTCTTTATTGACAATCTTTTTAAAGATTATCTCAATGTACATGTTGCCACACTGTGTCTGTAGTAGGAAATCAGACTGAATTTAACATTGACGTTTCTTTTGATGGGTGGTCTTTTCAGCACTTGGTGCCATTATGCTGAGCTTTATTGATCATTATCAGTTAAAGATTAAACAAATACAGAAACAGAGTGAGATAAAAGTGGAACTGAGCATGATTATATTTCTTACTAGCTGTGTGTCTTTAGTTAAGTTCCATAATTTTTTGGAACACTGTTTCCTCATCTGTAAAAGATATAATCATGCATACTGTCTTTTGAGCTACAATGGTTTTCTAACCCAGTAAATATTTTATAAATTTCCAAATCCTATGCACATGTATTCAGTAGCTTAGACACAAATTTACAAAGTATGAGAGAAAACATTTGAAAAATTTTGCAACTATTTTCTGAAAGACACAGTGAATAATATTAGGTGAATGGGCATAATTTATGTATTAAACCAAAGATGTTTTTTGAAAGCTTACTTATTATTAAGGATAAAACATGAGAGCTAACATTAAGTGGGTGCTTACAATATATGTTACATTTTTTGTGCTTTAAATGAATTAACTCATATGAGAGTCACAACCTTGAGTTAGGTATTATTATTAGGTGAAGATTACCAATATGGAGGCTTGTTCTACTTCACCAAGTTAGTAAGTGGAAGAGGATGTAAAATCCTGCTTGATAAAAAGCCCATGATATTACCACAATGTTATTGGACCATATAATCTTGATCTAAGGTTGTTTAGTTTATTCTACAAATACACTGCATTAGAAGAGTCTAAGTTAATTGTGGTTCCAGGTTTTACTGTGTGCAAGGGAAGTGTGGGGAGTGTGTAGTAGGGGGAGTAGGAGGATGGTCTCCAAATTTTAGAAATTATGTTGTTCACTGATTTTTCTGTCAGATATAGTGGCAAATTTAACAAGGTCAAAAACAAATTCTCAGAAAAAAACTTGAAAAACATTTTCTCACTTGACTTTTAAGTCCTGCAAGGCAGGGAACACATGCCTGGTAGAGAGGCTGGCACATAGTTGGTATCTAATACACATTTGTTAAATTGGACTGAGTTCTTCTCTATTATAACTCAGCAAAGCTTTTATCCACCTGGAACCCCTGTTGATTGTGGATAGCTGTATAATTAAGCAACTCTGTAGAAACCAGCACGAAATGAGATGCAAATGCAGTGTTTGTAGTTACCAAGCAATTCGTGAAAACTTCTGTAAACAAGAGGAATTGTATTTAATCAGTTATGAAGTATGACCAAGATGAAGAATATTCTATGCAAAGAAAGTGTAGGTGTTCTCCAGTGCTGTGCCACACTGCATTATCAATACCTTTCAAACATCAGATTACTGAAAACTGGAAGATTTGAATAGTATATTACAGTTTTGTTGTATATTTTATTATTATTATTATTCCTATTTTCTATTTTTGTAGTATTTTTCTCATTTTATTTTCCTCTTATCTGTTTCCTTGAAGTTTCTTTCTTCATTTTTCTCATGTTAAAACCAACTTCTTTTATTTTCCTATGATCTAATACCTCTATATTCTTACTTCTTATCACATTAGCATTACACCCTGCACCCCTCCCAATCCCCTTTGTTCACCATTAGAAATTGTGGAACTTATTGCAAACCTATGGTTTATGCTGTAGATAATAATTGAACACATCATCTCTGTTTATTTTGACAATACTGTTAACATCTTCATAGGGGATATATGGTTTATGGCTCCATATTGTTTGTACTGTGTGCTGCTAATATTGATTTTCCTCTTTAAGGTGAGGTAGGGGAAATCTGCAGGGACACTATAAACCTATAGGGGGGGTAAACTGTAATACCTTGGATCTGCACTGTTAGAGGGGAAATTACACGAACAGCATGAAAAAACACGGGAAAAAAGTGTCCCAAACAAACCAAGATGCTGTATTAATGGAATACATTGATAGCATGGTAGAAGAAATGTCAGAAACAGAGTTCAGAATATACATAATTAAAATGATCCAAGAAGCAAAGGATGAGAAAAGAGAGCAAATACAGGCAATGAATGATGAGACCAATAAACAATTAAAATAGCAAACAAAGGAAGCAACAGATCATTTCAATAGAGATAGAGATTCTGAAAAAACAAACAGAAATACATGAAATGAAGGAAACAATAAGCCAAATTAAAAACTCAATGAAAAGCATCACCGACAGTTTTGATCACTTGGAAGACAGAACCTCAGGCAAGAAGACTAAATATTTAATCTTGAAAATAAAGTTGACTACACAGAGAAGATGATAAGAAATCATGAACAGAACCTCCAAGAATTATGTGATATAATTAAAAGGTCAAATTTAAGAATTATTGGGATTGAGGAAGGCAAAGAGATACAAACCAAAGGAATGAACAATCTATTCAATGAAAGAATATCAGAAAATTTCCCAAATTTGAAGAATGAAATGGAAAATCAAATACAAGAGGCTTACAGAACACCAAATGTACAAAATTACAACAGATCCACACCAAGGCACATTATAAGGAAAACTCCCAAAATACAAAACAAAGATAGAATTTTAAAGTCCCTGAGAGAAAAGCATCAGATTACATATAAGGGAAAACTAATACGATATCAGCAGATTTCCCAACCTAGATCCTAAAAGCAAGAAGGATGTGGAACAACATATTTCAAGCTCTAAAAGAACATAGATGCCAACCAAAAATCTTATACCCAGAAAAACTGATCTTCAGATTTGATGATGAAATAAAATCCTTCTATGATAAACAAAAGTTAAAAGAATTTACAAATAGAAAACCTACAGATTTCTATTTTATTTTATTTATTTTATTTATCTATTTATTCTATTTCTATTTTACAAATAGAAAAACTACAGAACATTCTCAGCAAAATATTCCATGAAGAGGAAATGAAAAACAACAATGTAGGTCAGCAAAGGAAGGAACTACTCTAATGGAAAAGTCAATCAAAGGAGAAACTAAGTCAAGTTAAAAACTAAAAAAAAACCAAAATTATCAGGAATATAAATCATATCTTAATAATAACACTGAGTGTTAATGACCTAAACTCATTAATCAAAAGACATAGACTGGCAGATTGGATTTTAAAAAAAGACTCAATATGCTGGGTCATAGGAGATTCATCTCATAGGAAAAGACATCCACAGACTGAAAGTTAAAGGATGGTAAAAAACATATCGTGCATGCAGACTCAGGAAAAAACAGGAGTTTCCATCCTCATATCAGATAAAGCAGATTTCAAACAAAAGATAGTCAGAAGGGATAAGGAAGGACATTTCATACTGCTTAAGGGAACCATAAATCAACGAGACATAACAGTCATAAATATTTATGCCCCAAACAATGGAGCATTTATGTATGTCAAACAAACCCTTATCAATATTAGGAATCAAATAGACCACAACACAATAAAACTGGGTGAACTTAACATACCTCTCTCACCACTGGATAGAGCTTCCAAACAAAAACTGAACAAAGAAACTATAGAAATCAATAACACAGTCAATAACCTAGACCTAACAGACATATATAGAATATTCCATCCAACGATAACTGAATACACATTCTTCTCAGCAACACGTGTCCTTCCCTAAAGGAGATCATATGTTATGCCACAAAGCAACTCCTAGCAAATACAAAAAATAGAGATACTACCTTTATTCTATCAGATCATACTGGAATGAAATTAGAAATTTATGATAAAATAAAAATAGAAACTACTCCAACATCTGAAGACAAAAATAATATGCCATTGAATGGTGCATGGATAGCAGACAACATCAGGAAGGAGATAAAAGTAATTCTTAAAGGTAAATGAGAACAATGATACAACATATCAAAGTCTCTGGGACACTATGAAAGCAGTACTAAGAGAAAAATTCTTTGCATGGAGCGCATACAATAAAAGAAGGAAAAGTCAAAAAATAAATGACCTAACATTACATCTCAAAGCCCTAGAAAAAGAACAGATCACCAACAAAAATGTAGAAGACAGGAAATAATTAAAATCAGAGCTGAAATCAATGAAATTGAAACAAGAGAAACAATTCAAAAAATTGACATAACAAAAAGTTGGTTCTTTGAACAAAATAAACAAAATTGATAAACCCTTAGCCATACTAACAAAGAGAAGGAGAGAGAAAACTCAAATTACTACAATTCAGGATGGAAAAGGCAATATCACAATAGACAGTATTGAAATAAAGAACATTATTAGAAGCTATTTTGAAAATCTATACTCTGACAAAATAGAAAATCTCAAAGACATCAACAGATTTCTAGAGACATATGATCCACCCAAACTGAATCAGGAGGACATATACAATTTAAACAGATCAATTTAAAGCAATGAAATAGAAGAAGCCATAAAAAGCCTACCAACAAAAAAAGTCTGGACCAGACATTTTCACAACTGAGTTCTACAATATCTTCAAAGAAGAAATCATTCCAATACTCCTCAAAGTATTCCATGAAATAGTAAAGGAGGGAACCCTTCCAAACTCATTCTATGAAGCTAGTATCACCCTGATATCAAAATAAAACAAAGACACATCAAGGAAAGAAAACTACAGACCGATATCCCAGATGAACATACATGCAAAAATTGTTAACAAAATTTTGGCAAATCACATGCAAAAACATATTAAAAATATAGTACACCACAATCAAGTGGGGTTCATCCCAGGGATACAAGGTTGGTTCAACATCCAGAAATCAGTGAATGTAATTCACCACATCAACAGACTTGAAGTTAAGAATCACATGATTATTTCAATAGATGCAGGAAAAGCATTTGATAATATATAGCACTCTTCATGCTGAAAACACTAGAAAAAAGAGAGATAGTAGGAACATACCTCAACATTGTAAAGGCCATCTATTCTAGTCCCAAGGCCAACATTATTCTGAATGGAGAAAAATTGAAAGAATTCCCTCTAATAACTGGAACAAGAAAGGAATTCCCTTCTTACCACTTGTATTCAACATTGTCCTTGAAACACTAGCCAGAGCAATTAGACAGACCAAAGAAATTAAAGGGATATGAGTAGGAAAAGAAGTACTCAAACTATCACTACTTACAAATGAAATGATTCCATAATTAGTGGATCTAAAATATTCCACCAGAAAACTTCTAGAACTAATAAACGAATTTGGCAAAGTAGCAGGATATAAAATCAACAATCATATATCTAATGCATTTCTTTTCAGATGTGATGAATTCTCTGAAAGAGAAATCAGGAAAACTACCCCATTCACAATAGACTCAAAGAAAAAAAAACTTGAGAATCAATCTAACAAAACAGGCAAAAGAAGTTAAAATGAAAACTACAGAACACTAAATAAAGTAAAGAAATCCTTAGAAGATGGAAAGATCTCACATGTTCTTGGATAGGCAGAATTAATACTGTCAAAATGGTCATACTACCAAAATTGCTATGCAGATTCAATGAATTTCCAATTAAAATCTGAATGATGTAACTCATAGAAATGGAGAACACAATTATGAAATTCATCTGGAAGAACAAAAGACCCAGAATAGCCAAAGAAATCATGAGCAGGAAGAGTGAAGCAGAAGGTATCACACTACCAGACCTTAAAATATACAAAAGAACTATAGTAACAAAACTGACATGGCATTGGCACCAAAGTAGACAGGTAGACCAATGGTACAGAATAGAGGATATAGAGAAAAAAACACATAAATAGTTTTCTCATACTAGACAAAGGTGCCAAAAACATACAATGGAGAAAAGATAGCCTTTTCAACAAGTGGTGCTGAGAAAACTGGAAATTCATATGCAGCAAAATGAAATTAAACCTCTGTCTCTCACCCTGCACAAATCTCAACTCAAAATGGATCAAGGACCTTGGAATTAGTCCAGAGACCCTGCACCAAATAGAAGAAAAAGGAAGTTCAAATCTTCATCATGTGGGCTTAGGATCAGACTTCTTTAAAGTGACTCCAAAAGCACAAGAAATAAAAGCAGGAATCAATAATTGGGATAGATTCAAACTAAACAGCTTTTTCTCAGCAAAGGAAACAATAAAAAATGCGAAGAGAGAGCCTACAGAGTGGGAGAAAATCTTTGCCACACACACTTCCAATAGAGCACTAATCTACAGAATCTATAAAAACTCAAAAACTTTAAACCAAGAGTACAAATAACCCAATCAAAAAATGGGCTAAGGGAATGAGCAGACACTTCACAAAAGATCTACACACAATCAACAGATATATGAAAAAATGTTCAACATCTCTAGTAATAGGAGAAATGCAAATCAAAACTACCCTAAGATTTCATCTCACCCCAATTAGAATGGCTATTATCAAAAATACAAGCAACAATACGTGTTGGCGAGTATGTGGGAAAAAGGTACACTCATACATTGCTGGTGGGGTTGCAAATTAGTGCAGCCACTCTGGAAAGCAGTGTGGAGATTCCTTAGAAAGCTTGGAATGGAACCACCATTTGACCCAGCTATCCCACTCCTAGGCCTATACCCACAGGACTTAAAATCAGCATACTACAGAGATACAGCCACATCAATGTTCATAACTGCTCAATTCACAATAGCCTGATTGTGGAACCAACCTAGATGCCCTTCAATTGATGAATAGATAAAGAAACTATGGTATATATACACAATGGAATATTCTTCAGCCATAAAGAGGAATAAAATTATGCCATTTGCAGGTAAATGGAGGGAGTTGTAGAATATCATGCTAAGTGAAAGAAGTCAATCCCCAAACTCAAAGGCCAAATGATTTCTCTGCATAAGTGGTTGATGATACATAAAGGGCATGGGAGGGAGGCAAGAATCGAGGAAGGATGGATTGTGTAGAGGAAAATGAGGGGCGGGGAAGGGGAGGAGGAAGGAAAGATAACAGAATGAGACAAACATCATTACCCTATATACATGTATGATTACACAAATGATGTGACTCTACTTCGTGTACAACCAGAGAAATGAAAGGTGTACCGCATTTGCGTACAATGAATAAAAAATAGTTTTAAAAATGTGTAGTTTATGTTTCTGAAGTAGAAGGTGAATTAAATTGGAATTAAATTTAGATTGAATAATTTTAGATGGAGTGATATAGACTGAAACAAGTGGAAGTAATCTTGAGGTTCACACAGACCAGCCACACATTCTACCTTCAAGTAGCTCTGTGCATATACCTTATGAAAATCTATGAGGAATTACATGTGTTAAGACTACTAGAAAGGGATTATACCAGTCATTTTATTAAAATATTTCCAAGTAATTCTAGTTACCCTAATTTGATCATTATGTATTGTATCCATGTATTAAATTATCATACTTTACCCCATAAATATGTAGAAATGTTGTGTGTCAATGAAAAAGTTTCCATGCATGCATACTTTTATAATTACAGTAATGGTTTTCAAATGTAATAAAGAATAAATATAACCCAGATCAGCAGTGCTCAAACTTTTTAGATTTAGGATCACTTTATGCTCTTAAAAATCATGAGGACCTTTGAAAACTATTCATATATGGGCTAAATTTATTGATATTTACTTATTAGAAATTTTCCTGAGAAATTTTAAAATGTAGATTTATTGATTTATTTAAAATAATAATAAACCTATTACACAATTATCTAAATAACTTATGAAAACTAATCTTATATTCTAAAAAATGAAATGCATGGAATCATTTTACATTTTTTCAAGTCTCATTAACATCTTGCATAACACATAAAACAATATATTGTCATGTTTTTCTGAATTAAACTTGTCATGTGATTTTGTTTAAAGAAAATCTCATTGTGTGCAGTGGTGCATGCCAGTAATCCCAGTGGATCAGGAGGCTAAGGCAGGAGGATTGCAAGTTCAGAGTCAGTCTCAGCAACTTAGCAAGGCACTAAGCAACTTAGTGAGACTCTGTCTCAAAATATAAATTTTCAAAAAGGAACTAGGGATGTGGTTCAGTGGTTAAGTGTCCTGGGTTCAATTCCTACTACTTAAAAAAGAAAGAAAAAGAAAGAATGAAAGAAAGAACAAAAGAAAGAAAGGAAGGAAGGAAGGAAGAAAAAGAAAGAAAGAAAGAAAGAAAGAAAGAAAGAAAGAAAAAGAAAGAAAGAAAAAGAAAGAAAAGAAAGAAAGAAAGAAAGAAAGAAAGAAAGAAAGAAAGAAAGAAAGAAAGAAAGGAAGGAAGGAAGAAAGGAAGGCAAGGAAATAATCCAACCTCCCTTACATATGCAGTTAGACAGGAAATAAATAATTTAATAGTCTTTGTAGATAATAGTAGATATTTTTCTTTGATATAACAACAAAATTTAATAAGTAGTAGTTTTTTAAAAGTTATAGTATTGCATTCCAAACAACATTAATGAATTTTTTGTAATCTGTTTTATTAATATCCCTTGGTCTATCTTGTACTCTGAGTGGATTTTAATCATGTATAATTTTGTAACATCATGCATTGATCATTTAGAGAACTTTAATTCACTGAATTATGCAAATATTCCAAATGTTGACATTTTCATACAAAAAATTCACATTCATTAATATTACCACTAATCTTATCATAAAAATCTTTAAGGGTGAAAGACTGTGATGTTTGGTTTTGCTGATACTAGTTTTCCAAAATTTGAATTTTCACTTGAAAGCTTGAATGTATTCATTGGCAGCAAATGTTGTCATTTGTTTTCCTTGAAGTGACAGGTTCACTACATTGATTTCTCAAGAACAAGTCAAGAAACATCCAAGTCTTTATAACCATAGTTAGTCAGTTTTTCTTTCAAGTGAAAATAGTATTCCATGAGAATATAGCTAGTTCAGCTTGCAACTGAAAAAAACAATACAAGTTATCTTCCTTGAGATAACCATTATACTTTGGCATGAGTGAGAAGCGCTTTACACAGATTTTGTATTTTGTTACATATAATATAAAAAGATACATACAGGTTAAGACAATAAAATTAGTAATAGTTATGGCTCAAGGACATTTTAAAGTGAAACTGGCTTTCTTTGTATGCATTTACTGCAAATACTTGGTGGCAAAGAATACAATGACTACTACTAATATGGTGCTGCTGATTTATACTAAGCAAGCAGCAGTTTTATCCTCCATTGCTTTTGATTCATCAGATCAAATGTCAGCACAGTGAAAAAGACAAATAGTGATTATTATTATGAAAATGATTTTGAACTCATGAAGTTCCCTGAGTCTGGGAACCATAGGGGTCTGTAGACTCTCTGAGAATTCCTGTCCAAAACAATATCTTCAAAATGCTAATTTTGGGGGGATGGGGAGTGGGGCAAGGGGGACATAATTCCAAAAATTCCAATTTAAGTATCTTTGAAAACTTCCCAGTAATATGCATTTTTAAACTTGTACTTGAGAATTTTGATAAAGGTGGCCTATGGAACACATTTTGAAAAATATAGCATAGTAGAAGAAATGTCTTCACTTTGGCTATGGCAGTGTGGAATTGAAATATATACCTGCCTAAAGCAACTAATTATTTAACTTAATAAAATTAGTAAACCTCACTGCTTCATTGATTTATTTTGTTTATTCCATCCAAAGATTGAATTGATAGTCCTTTCATTGTGTATAATCACTTCCCATCACCCATCTCCACCTCCTTAATTATCTTTTTTGTTTTCTCTATTTTTGAATGCATTAAGACTTTTTTAAAAGCAAAAATTGACAGACATGCCTGACATCCTCTGACTGACATGGCAGACATCCTCTAATGCTCTGGCCATGCTAAGAGGAAGTGCTTGCTGTGTTTTTACATCATAAAATAATCAGTTTATTCATCCACTTAGCTCTTCTTCTCTTTTTCTGGCCCTGTATTTGCCTCTGGAATTCTGACCATGGCCATGGCACCAAGAAAGTCAGAGAATATAAAAGAAATTAATCTCACCCAGACATTTGTAGTTGAATGAACACCCTGGATTTCTTTCCTTAGGGATTATACACTTCGGTATGACTGACAAAGAGGAAGAGAAATAAGAGTGGGTGGGAAAGAAGAATGGAAGAGAAAGGATAAGAGTGAGCAGGAACATTCCTTAGATAATTGGCCTACTTCCTTTACCTTTCCTGACAATGAAATCTCAGAAAGTAGGACTCAGTCACTCCTTTGATCTCTCTTCATCTTTCTCTCTTCAGATATCCTGCAGTTGGCTGCCTGGCTTCAGAGATCTTTTTGAACTTGGAAAACTTCAAGCCCCAACTGCAGAATTCTTAATGCTCTGTTGTCTTGTCTTGCAAAAACTTAGAAGAACTTGCAGAGATCAACCCTTCAGGCTTAAAAACTTCCCAGGTGAGAACAGACTGCATCAGTCTCATTTGCATTTCTGGTTGACCTGTTCACCCTACCTTTTAGGCCATTTCCTTCAATGCCTACGGCTCAGGTTTTTCACCACAAATGCAATTATGGATCACTGTTGATTTCTAAGACAGCTAGGAGTGCTAAGCACAATTTGCTACCCCAAATATTCACATGGGCAATATGACACTTCAGTGAAACAGACTTTCAGTTGCAGAGCTGTATTGGTTTAAATTTGGTTTGAGGGTTATAGTTTATGTGTTCATGATGTTGGCATAATTTCACTGAAAGACTTGTGTGTGATAAAATTGTTAAAAGAGCTGCCTTAATCACAGTCAAAAATTTAAAGGAATATAATTTTAATGTTCAAAACTCTTTGAGTAATAGGTAGGGGACACTGAAATATTTAGCACTTAGTTTTTCAAATCTGACTTACAAATGTGAATATCCCTACTGTATTCACTGACCCCAGTCCACACATAGATATGCATATATGTACACAGCTGTTTAAATTTTAAAGATCAAGCACTGGTGCATGCAAGAGATCCACAGCAAATAAAAAGCTCCTGATTATACTTCCATTCCTAAAACGAATTATATATTTGTGCAACTAATACCTTCAGACTTTATCAGGTGTTAGCAAATACATGTATTTGCTGAGCTTGACCTCCTTGATACAAAATTCAAATCTATTTGTAGCAAAGCAAGCAGTTTTTTAAAATAATGACTCCAATCAAGTCAGGATCTTTCTTACTTAAGGTAATGACAACAATAAAAATAGCTTTGGGAGCAGAAGCATAAAGTAAACCATAATTTGTGAATTTCCATATTTTCTTACATGTAAAAGAAATTGAACTGAATTGTATTTTAATAAATAACATTTGACTTAGATGACAGAATAATTTAGTGTACTAATTTCTGTATTATTCTCTCTAGATATTTCCTCCCTCATTTGGAAAAAACTATCCAGAACTTTTTGTTTCTTTGTCATGACAGAAATGGGAGTGGAGGACTAAGTTTTGAGTAATGAAAACAATAATTTTCAGATACTCAAAAGGCCATCCCTTTCTAGGTTTTTTGATTTTTTAAGAAATACAATCTCCTAGGGGGACTGTTCAAAAGGAAGAGAAGTTCCAAGATACGGAATTTGTGTAATAAGGCAACCTGGAGACTGGAGCATTTGGAGAAAGCTTTCCTAAGTCTGATAGAGAATTTTTAAGGTTTCTAGGACTAGAGGAAAATAGAATCTACTTGCTCACAGGGCTCCAGATGTGGAATTATTAAGGAGTGCTTTAGAAGCTTGATTATATATGTCAAGGATTGAGAATAATGATTTGGCTCCTTGTGAATGAGTGTTGAGTCTTAAGCAGACCATTGTAAGAGGTACACTGAACCTCATTAGAACTTAAATGAAATTGGAGGCTCTGTTTGATAGTGGAATTTAATTGCCTAATAGAAAACATAAAATATGGTAACTATCATAAACTAAGGACTTGGATCGCCTCTCAGTTTATTTATTTATTTATTATTTTTTATCGTTTTCTCTATTTAGTAATACATGACAGCAGAATGCATTTTGATTCATCCCACAAAAATGGAGTACAGCTTTCATTTCTCTGGTAGTGCACAATATAGATTCATATCATTTGTGTAATCATACATGTTCATAGGGTAATGATGTTTGTCCCATTCCATCATCTTTCCTTCCCCCTGCGTCCTCCCTCTCCTCATTCCTCTCTGCACAATGGCACAATTCAAATTTCCTCCCTTCTTCCCTTGACCTCCTCCATCTCCTGTTATGTATCAGCATCCACTTATCAGAGAAAACATTCAGCCTTTGGTTTTTTGGAATTGGCTTATCTTACTTAGCATGATATTCTCCAACTTACCCATTTACCTGAAAATGCCATAATTTTATTCTTTATGTCTGAATAATATTCCTTTGACTATATATACCACAGTTTCTTTATCCATTCATCAGTTGAAGGGCATTTAGATTGGTTCCATAGTTTATATATTGTGAATTGAGCTGCTATAAACATTAATGTGACTGCATCACTAGATTATGCTGATTTTAAGCCCTTTGGGTATAAATTGAGGAGTGGGATAGATAGGTCAAATGGTGGTTCCATCCCAGATTTTCTGAGAAATCTTCATACTGCTTTCCAGTGTGACTACACCAATTTGCAATCCCACCAGCAATATATGAGGCCCAAATCTTCACCATGTCGACTTAGGACCAGACTTTCTTAACAAGACTCCCAAAGCACAAGAAATAAAAGCAAGAATCAATAAATGGAATGGATTCAAACTAAAAAGCTTTTTCTCAGCAAAGGAAACAATCAGTAATGTGAAGAGAGAACCTACAGAATGGGAAAAAATCTTTACCACACACACTTCAGATAGAGCACTAATCTCTAAACTTTACTAAGAACTCAAAAAACTTAACACCAATGATACAATAACCCAATTAATAAATGCCCTAATAGACTGAGCAGACACTTCACAGAAGATATACCAGTGATCAACTGATACATGAAAAAATGTTCAGTCTCTCTAGTAATAAGAGAAATGCAAATCAAAACTACCCTAATATTTCATCTCACTCCAACTAGAATGGCTATTATCAAAAATACAAGCAACAATAGGTGTTAGCAAGGATGTGAGGTAAAAGGCACACTTACCTCTCAATTTTAAAGCACCACTTAAGTGTGTGATTCTGGTATATTCCTTTGGAGGGTTGGGCGAGATTATTCCAAAACAACTGATATCCAGATTGGTAGACAGTTTATATAGATTGCAGAATTTGGAAATGTAATAAAGTAAGACATTCCTGAAATCCAAATGTTATGGAATAAAAATTCTGTCTATAACAAGTTCATCTGTACAAACCGAAGTAGTCAATGATTGGTGGTATCTTTGTTATTGATTTTCTATTTCCCCCCATTTAAGTAGGTCACTTTTTGCTCAAGTACAATAGAAATTATCATTATATGCAGTTCTGCCACTGAAGAAAAATTTCCCATGACCCATTTAATATAATGTGATGACATTTTTATTTTAATTTTCTGAACAAATATTGACTGACATAATTAAATTAAAGTCCTCACAAAAGACTGGTGGATGTTGTGGAGGATTGGCATCTCATACATTAAATATTTGTTATGATTCAGATTATGTGGAGAATACAACAACAGAAATCTGAGACTTGAAATAAACCGTGCTATAATTTATGCCCCATAGTGTTATCTAAAGGTGGTTTTGTTCAGAATTTCCTGAGAGCATAAAGTGACTTTTAAGTTCTGTTCTTTTTCTCTGTGACTTATAGGATTGGATACTGTATATTGTAAAATTTGTGGTGTGTGCACATGGCAAATTGGCCACCTGGAAAACCTATTTGAACATAGTAGAAAATTGCCAAGTTCATGACATAGATATAGAAAGCCCTAAGAAAAAGAGCCCACAGCTTGTCTATTTTGCTGACTGTTACTTGTCTTCTACATAATATACCCTAAACTGAAGACTGAGAGTCTGCATTTCTGTCACTAGAAGAGTTAGTGATAATCTATGCATTTTATATACATATGCATCTCCAAATCAGGAAAATGTTGTAGGAGGAGATATACCTCCTTTTGCCTCTTTGCTCATGTCCACTCATCAAAAACATTAATTCAGGAGAGCAAACTAAAAAAACACAAAAACAGTACTGTGATCCAGTTCCTTGTAGGAGACTTATAGAGTAAAGATAGAACCACATAATGGAAGGTTTTTAGTTCCTGTTAAGGAGTTTATATTTGGTCTTTTGAGACACTAGGCAACTGCCAAAATGTCTTGAGGTGAGCAGTGACAAGTTGGAACTGGCATATTAGAGGATAATCTGACAGCAGTGTGCAGAATAGATTGGAACATGGGTGAGAGACTAGAAACAGGGAGACTAGTTGGGAGATACTACTAACAACATTCAGTTAAAAAACCTATTATTTATGTATATAATTTACATTTTGCAACGCTCAATTTTAATATGTGCCAATGTTTTGCTGCTCACCTATTTGTCCCTTTCAATTTCAAGTTTTAAACACTCTTTCTCTTATACAATTACTTGGATGCATGACTTCCCAAGTGTCAAAACACTCACTGTAACTGTTGAGAAACAATGGAAAACATGCTGCAATAACATAATTATTCACTTTCTAAAGAGCATGTGAGCTAAAGTGTGCCTCATTAATAATTGAACTGAGAAAAATTCCTTTGCAGTCTAAGTTTTAAAAACAACAATTTATCTAATGGAATAAATTAATTTTGTGCCAAAGTTAGACAATCTAAATTAATTCTAGGTAATTGGAATTAGACCAGAAACTGTGTATTTGATAGAATAAAATATAGGGTCACCATTCCAACATATTGGCACAAGCGAACTTTGTTAATAACACCCCTAAAGCTCAATAAATAAAACTAAAAATTAATAAGTGGAATGCCATCAAATTAAGAAGATTCTAAAGAGCAAAGGAAACAGGAGCATTAACAGAGAGCCTACAGAAAGGGAGAAAGTCTTGGTCAGTTAATTTTCAGACAGAGAACTATTTATACAATGGAATATTACTCCGCAATGAAGAATGATAAAATTATGGTATTTGTAGGCAAATGGTCGAAATTGGAGAATATCATGCTAAGTGAGATAAGCCAATCTCAAAAAACTAAAGGACGAATGATCTCGCTGATAAACGGATGAGGACATATAATGGGGGTGGGAGGGGTTAGCATTAGGTTTAGGGTTAGGTTTAGGGTTAGGCTAAGGAGAGCGGTAAGAATGAAGGAAAGAAGGACTGTATAAAGGGAAAAGGGTGGGAGGGGTGGGGGGGAAGGGAAAAAAAAGAAACATCATTACCCTATGTAAACGTAAAAAGAAAATAAAAAAAAAATAATAATAATAAAAAAGAATATAGAGAGAGACCTGGGCTTGTAACCCAGTGGTAGAGTGCTTGCCTAGCATGTGTGAGGCACTGGGTTCCATCCTCAGCACCACATATAAATAAATTTTAAAAAAGGTCCATCGACTTTTATTTTTAAAAATTTATATTTAAATTTAATTTTTTTAAGAAAAAGTAAATCAAAAAATATTTTTAAAATGATAAAGAAATCAATACACACCACAAATAAATAAATAAATAAATAATCCAATCAACAAATATGCAAATGAACTAAATAGACATTTTTTAACAAAAAAATAAAAATGGTCAAAAATCATATAAAAAAAGTGTTCAACATCTTTAGTAATCAGGGAAATGCAAATAAAGTTGCACTGAGATTTCCTCTCATTCCTGTTAGAATACCAATCATAGAGAATGCAAATAATAATTGCTGCAAGTATGTGGGGAAAAAAGGAACACCTATATATTTTTGGTGTGACTGCAAATTAGTGCAACTACTATGAAAGTGAAAATGGAGATTCCTCAACAGACTAGGAATGGAACCACAATATCATCTCAGTATTTATACAAAAGGTCTTGACTCAGCATACTATAGTGGTACATGCATAGCAATGTTTGTAGCAGTGCAATTGACAATAACAAAGTTATGGAACCAGCCTAGGTGTCTGTCAATATATGAATGGATAAAGAAAACATAATATGTACACAGTGAAATTTTATTCAGGTGTAAAGGAGAACAAAATTATGTTATTTGCAGGAAAAATGGATGGAACTGGAGATCAATATGTTAGGTGGAATAAGTCAGACTCAGGAAGAAAAATGCCATATGTTATTTCTTATATTTGGATGGTAGAGAGAAAAAAAGATAATAAAAGAAATCTCATAAAAAGAGATTGGGGTGATTTTGTCTCTAAGACATAATTACTTGGAAGTAGATGTATTCTGGGCCATTCTGTGTTTCCTAGGAAATCCAAATCAGGGCAAATCGCATTGAATATGTGTGCTAGGCAATGTACTCATAGCTCTCTGTGCTAAGACATGATGGAATTTGGAATTTATTTTGATGATGATGATTATGATGATGATAAATTATCATAATAGGAGAAGTAGGAGAAAAAGTAGCAGTAGCAACAGCAGTTAGCATTTATAGAATGCCTACAATGTTCCAAATAATGTGTTATATATGTTTCCTTTAATATTTATAATTCTTCTGTGAAGTAGTATTTATCCTTATCATCACAATTTCACATACTAGTAGTCTGAATCACAAGGATATTTAATAACTTTCCCAAGGTGTTAGATAGCAAGTTGAGAAACTAGAATATTAACATGGGCAGTCTAAATTCAAATTTTTAACCCTGTTCTAAACTGCCTCCCAATCAGGCACTTTTCAGAATCAATATTCTTGAAATCTGGAGTACCACCATTTATGTAGAATGTCAACATGCCAAAGTTTGTGGTTTCCAAATTCCTATTTCAAGGAACTAAAATTCTAACTGGATGATTTCTTCCCTGTTTTAGAAATAGCTAATGTTAAGTTTAGAAATAGCTAATGTTAAGAGTAATGTTAAGTGAAATGATTATGTAGCTTTGGTATTTAACCACACCAGAAATCACAAGTATTTCTGAGAGGTTCCTGGGCTGGTATTCCACTCTGAAAATGTTAATGCTTATTTGTAAGCCAAATATGAATTGATTCAGGCTCTGTAGCAATTAGAAGAAAAATTTAAAAGGAGCAACTGCCCATGCCCACTACTTCAGATTGGAAGAAAGTATCCTAATACATTATTTATCATGGTTGATTTTGTTCAACTCAAAATAGCAAGCACAATAGCCCTTTTAATGGAAGCCTTCTGGTTGGCCAAAGACAAATTCACAGATTTGTATCAGTAATGGACCTTGGAACAACTACTTCTGAAACTTCTCTCAAGAGAATGGACCAGGGATCAGCAACCTGTTCTTTAAATAACAGATAATAGGTATTAAACTTGGTGAGGCATATAATCTGTTCTACAAATATTCATCTCTACTATTACAGTATGAATACATTGATAGTATATGAATGAATGTGTGACTCTGTCCCAACATAAACTTATTTATGGACAGTAAAATTTGAATTTCACATAATTTTTCAATTTCACCCAATTTCAATTTGGCCCATGGGTCCCAATTAGTTAAATCCATGAAACAGAGTAAATGAATTTTTTAAATAATTTTCTCATGGTACCTCATGACTCATAACCCTTCCCAAAATGAAAGAACAACCAAGTCTTGTCTTAAAGTAAAGATGGAAATTATCGGATGACCCATAGATATTTTCTAATGAATTGAAACAATCTGTTACTTTAAAAGATGGCTTTGGCAGCACTATTATAGAAGCAAATCAGATAAGGTACATGGATCACAAAAATCAGAGAGTAGAAGATACTGTGTTTCTTCTCAAGCACATATGTCCATAACAATCTAGCAACTAGTTTATGGATCAGGATACAACTGTAATTCTTTTGAAACAAAAACGACTGCTCAGTTTGGTGTCTGGTGAAATGTTCATCCCCTTCTAAACAATTATATTCTTCTATGTGTTTATGTGTGTACTTGCATGTATATAGAGACAAAAGTTTTGTCTGTGTGGTGCAACATTTCTGGATTTAAGTAACTTTCTTACTTTATCCCTCTCCTCTATCTTCTTCCATCCCAAATCCAGTTCTATTAGAAGATATGAAGGACATGCATATTCTTGAAACAGTTTATACTCCCTTGTTTTGGAAAACTAAACTATATTACTATGGTTTGTAAGTACTCAGAACTCAAATCTGTTAGTGAAATGCTTGGCTCTGTGTGGAACTACTATCTTGCTAGGAGATGTGATCAAGAGCTTTTTTGTTATGGGAACAAAGGTATATAATTAAGATCAATTTGTATCTTTTGATTAAAACTCTCTTCTAGAACTGGTTTATTAATACATTCACTTTTTAAGTCAATAAATATTTAGAACTCATTCTATGCTATTCACTGTTAAAGCCATTTGATACATAGTATCTCCTTGAGTCACTTGAATCAAGCCCTCTTTTTACAGATGAATTCAGTGAAAGTCACAGAAGTTAAATGACTTTCTCAAGGTCATTCAGATAAATTTTAGTAATACTAAATTCGAATAATGAATCTGTTGCCCTGAGATTTCCCTGGAGTACTGTACTGCGTCTGATACAGGGAAGTGGTCTGTTTAAGAAGACATATAATATAGGTGGATTGGGGATCAGACTGGTCTAAAGTGAAGAAAGAATTGGAGTAATGGTTAATGTAGCTCAGTTTGCTATCAAATGAAACGTTCATTCCCATCTAAATTATTATCTTCTTTTATGTGTGTTTGTGTATGTGTGCACATGTGAATAGAGGCATAAGGGTTTTTTGTTGTTGTTTTGTGATGCAACATTTCTAGATTTGTTTCTAATTTATCTCTTACTTGATCCTTCTCCTATTCTTTTTTATCCCAAAATCAGCTCCCTACAAAGACCCAAAGATGTCCCCTTAGGGAATGCATAATTTTTAAATAGTTAATAATCCTTTGTTTTAATATTTGCCTATACTTGTCAATCTGAGTGTAAGGGTTGGAACTGTTTTCAGGGCATAGTCACAGTTAATTTTGGCAATCATGGCATAACTTGTGAGCTGCTAATAGGTAGGTAGTGGTCCCTTGAGAAAGAGATGTCATGCTGTACTATGTAGTGTCAACATTAGGTTGAATATTTCTTCACCTATCTAGATGAGTCAGTATAGATGTTGAATCATCTGTGTTTGCTGATAAACCATGTAGTATTAATCTCCTGGGTGAGTTTATATATTCCTAGGATACTCAGGTATGGAAAGCAGTAATCTCAAAATAAATGAATTCCTAATTCAATATCTGGATTGTGAGGCAGTTTAGTTTAGTGGTTAAGATCATGCATCTGTGGAACTAGACTACCTTGGTTCACATTTTAGTTCTACCATCATAAACTATGTGATCTTCCCAATTTACCTCCACCATCCATATCTTAGTTTTCACCTTGATAAAATTTGTGTAATAACAGTACCTACCTCATAAGATTTTAATGAAGATTGAATTAATACTTGTAAAGTACTAAATAAGTACCAATTTATAATAAAATATATATGTAATATATTATACCTATTATTCTATCTATTAACATATGTTATGCCATTGGTCTAATAAAAAATAAAACATCAGGCTTCCCCTACTCAGAAATCATAGCAGAAAAGCTAAGTGGCATGGGCCTGGGAGTCATAATGCTCCTTTACCACTTGTGACATATATACATTTTGAAGAAAGAATCTCTGACATGACATTTAGGAGAATAGGTTGGAAGTAGACCAAGTATTTAATGTTGGGTTGATGTTTTAGTTAGCTTTCCATCACCATAACCAAAAGACCTGAGAAGAACAACTTAGAGGAGAAAATGTTTATTTTGGCTCATAGTTTCAGAGCTTCAGTTCATGGTCAGTCAACTCCATTGCCTAATACCATCATGGTAGTAGGGTATGGTAGAGGAGAGCTTCTCAGTTTATGACAACCAGGAAGCAGAGAGAGCTTGAGTGTAAGGTACCAGGGATAATATAATCTCTAAAGACATGCCCCAAGTGTCCTACTTCCTCTAGCCATGTCTTACCTGACTACAATTACCACCCATTAATCCATTCAAATTATTAATCCATCAAGGAATTAGCCCACTGATTAGATTATGACTTTCATAATCTAATAAGTTCACTTCTGAAAATTTCTGCATAGTTTTATACATGAGCTTTTGGGGGACACCTCATATCCATAACATAATATTCTGCCCCTGACCCCCAAAAGCTCATGCCCATTTCATGATGCACGATTAATTTAATCCATTTCTTAAAGTACCTTAAGAGTTATAGTCTTAACAGTTACAGCATTGCACAAAGGTCCAAGTCCAAAGTTTCATCTGAGAAAAAAAAAAAAAAAAACAATCTCTTGGCTATAAGACCATGAAAGTTCAAAAGCAAGTGACATATAGCCAATGTATAAGGTCACAGTAAAAACACTTTCTTTCCAAAAAGGAGAAATGGGGACATAGAAAGAAGGGATGGAATCAAAGAAAGATTGAAATTCAGCTGGGAAACAATTCCTGTAGCTCTATGTCCAACATCTGGGGCACATGACATACTGATGTTCTCTACAAAAGGATTGTGTAGCTCCACCCCTATGGCATTTCTCTTGGATTGTTTCTGCTTCATTTTTTGAAGTGTTCCTTGGCAGACATTCCATATCACTGGTATCTCTTAATCTCAGTTATCTCTGCAGCTTCAGCATCCTTTTCAAGTCTTCACACATCCCCCCTCAGGGGTTTCCTGGAGGAAATAAGACCATGCTTCATTTGCCTGGCTTTCAGAACTTCCTTTGAAATCTTGGTGGGAGTCTGTGTGACCCCCTAACTCCATCAACCTACATTTCTGCAGAACCAGCACCACATGAATTATGTCATGATCTACCACCATCTTGAGCAGTAATCAGGCCTCCTGATCACAGCTACAGTGGCTTCTGAGTGCCTGGGTGACTGAGCATGGTGAAATAACTTTCTAGGCTCCCTGTATGAACATTCGTTCCAAAGGAGTTTTTACTTTTATGTTTTTGAGCCTGGAATGTGGTCTTGCCATTTCTGAGATGCCCTCAAGCTGTAATCTCTTCACCAACCACATCTTTTTTGGTCCCAGTTTGACACACATTTTTCTGACCAAACTGCGTTTTTCAAATCTTTCTGTTATTTTTTCTGACTTATAGACAATTTAATCTAATATAATGCCTAGAATGATTTTTATTATGGTAGCAGGGCTTTTCCTGGTTCCTTAAAAATAAGAATCTGCATTACTAGGCCAAGAGGCATTTACCTCTTTTTTATGTCTGCTGTGCATTATAAGAACTGCCACATCAGATATTTCTCAGGTGAAGGTCATTAAACAGACAAATCTATAAGAGTAAAATTTCCTCTGGCAGCAAATATTTACGTAGGTATCTCTGGAATATTTGGAAACTGATGTCAAGAATGTGGTCCTCCTTCTAAATCATACAGGTATGTGTGCCATAAGGTGTTCTGATTCAAGCATTATAAAAGTTTATTCAAGAGGAGTTATAGACTTAATCTGAGTAATTCATCATTTTACAGCTAGTTGGATTAATCAGACCAGGTCTACACTAGCAAAATGAAGGTGATGAACCAAGTTAATTATCTGAACTACGAGTCAATAAATTTCAATTGCTTCCATTTCCTGGACCTTTCAGGTGAAAGCTTAGTCTGACTTGAATTATTTGAATAAATTCCTTAGATTAACATTTCTCTCGACAATGGAGCCCTTAAGGCATTTGGGTCTAGTAAGCATTACATCCATCACAGGCATAATAGAAAAAAAGGCTTATGAGCCTTGGTGCCACATTGCAATATCAAGTCTCCTAGTAGTGACATGTTGAAACCTCTTAATGTTGAAGTGCACAATATGATGGGTGCAGAGGAAAAGATGAGTGGAAATGAAAAACATTCTTTTCTGGTAGAGAATACGGAGCATCAAATTTACTGACCTTAATAGCTATCACTAGGCTTCAGTAGGTGTGCTTCCTTCCTCATTTTGTAAGTTACTGTGAACTTGCTACAGTACAAGTACAAGACACAGGCAGAGTCTATTGAAGGCAACATAATTAAGTAGATTAAATGTCATTTGACTGTTGTGCCCCCCTTTTTCCTTTGTTTTGCTCTTCCCAATCCATTTCTAGATATCCAAGAGCAGTTTATTAGCTCCACTGTCTCCCTTTCACATTTGTATAGGATGTCATCCCCCTAGGACCTGATCCTTCCCAGAAATATTTGAACTAAGGTTGTTGGTAGCACATAATCACTTATGAAATAATATTTCCTAAAATTATATTTACACTATCTTACACTCATGGGAGTGAATCAAGTGAAATTTTCAGTCACTTGTAGAAGTAGTGGGAAAGAAACTTGATATCACAGATATGTTTCTGGCATCCATCAGTTCATTCCATGAAGGTGACTGCTTATTTATTCCTGCATAATGATGAAACATATATATCTTACTATGGTAAGTTTCCTGGAGTTTGACTTTACATTGCACATTCACATTTAAATCTTAACTAGAACATCTTTACAGATAGAATCTAGGAAGTAATGCCTCCTAAACTGGAGTGCACTTATGAGCTACCTTGGGAAATCTTGTTAGCAATGAAAGTCAGACCTGGTTATTCAGGGAGGGGCCTGAGATTCTGCATGTCTAAAAGTTCTTAAGTTATGCAGATGTCATTAGTTTATGAAACAAACTGAAATAGCAGAAGTCTTATACAGAAAGTTTTTCAAACTGGATTCCATGGAGTCTAAGATTCTGTGAAGGTGATTGAAGTGCTAATTCAGAGGTATGAATGGAGTAGCCAAGAACATGAAACTCTGGGTAGATCTTTTCTTACTCATTTTTTAAACCAATGTTTCACATTTGTAGATTTAAAATAATGGGGTTCTAAATAGTATTTTTAAGAGAAAATATGAATAGAAATATTTTGAACCTGAAGGGGTGCTGTATTTTGTCAAATGCTTTTTCTGCATCTATCAAGATGATTATATGATTCCTGTTTTAAAGACTATTGATATGATGAATTACATTCATTGTTTTTCATATGTTAAACCAACCCTGCATCCCTGGGATGAACCCCACTTGATCGTGGTGCACTATCTTTTAATATGTTTTTATATGCAATTTTCCACAATTTTATTGAGAATTTTTGCATTTATGTTCATCAGGGATATTGGTATGATGTTTTCTTTCCTTGATGTGTCCTTGTCTGGTTTTGGTATGAGGGTGCTATTAGTCTCATAGAATGAGTTTGAAAGGTTTCCTCCTTTTCTATTTCATGGAATAATTTGAGGAGTATCAGTGTTATTTTTTCTTTGAAGATCTTACAGAAGTCAGTTGAGAATCCATCTGGTCCTAAACTTTTACTAATTGGTAGGTTTTAATGGTGTTTTCTGTTTCATTACATGCCATTGTTCTGCTTAAATCATGTATGACCTTCTGATTCATTTTAGGTAGGTCATATGTCTCTAAAAATTTATTAATGTCTTCAATATTTTCTATTTTATTAGGAGTAAAAAGGAACTGAACAGACATTTTACAGAAGAAGATATGCAGGTGATTAATAAATATATGAAAAAGTGTTCAACATCTGTAGTAACTAGAGAAATACAAATTAAAACAACTCTAAGATTTCATCTTACTTTAATTAGAATGGCTATTATCAAGAATACAAACAATAATAGATGTTGGCATGGATGTGGGGAAAAAGGCACACTTTTACATTGCTGGTGGAGTTGCAAATTGGTGTAGCTACTATGGAAAGCAGTGTGGAGAATCCTCAGAAAACTTGGAATGGACCCACCTTTTGACCCAGTTATCCCACTCCTTGATTTATACACAAAGGACTTAAAATTAGAATACTACAATAATACAGCCACATCAATGTTTATAGCAGCTCAATTCACAATAGCTAGATTGTGGAACCAACCTAGATGCCCTTCAACAGATGAATGGATAAAGAAACTGTGGTACATATACACAATGGAATATTATTCAACCATAAAGAAGAATAATATTATGGCATTTGCAAATAAATGGATGGAATTGGAGAATATCATACTAAATGAAATAAGCCAATCCCAAAAAACCAAAAGCTGAATGTTTTCCCTGATAAGTAGAGAATGATATATAATGGGGGTGGTGGGTGGGAGGTGTGAAAAGAATGGAGGAACTTTAGAGTACTTGGAGGGAAATGAGAGGGAGGAGGGGGATATAAAAATGGCAGAATGAGACAGACATCATTACCTTAGGTACATGTATGATTATACAAATGGTGTGAATCTACATTGTGCACAGCCATAGAAATGAAAAGATGTACCCCATTTGTGTACAATGAATCAAAATGCAGTCTGTAAAAGAGTAATAAAATAATTTTCAAAATTGGTTCTCATTACCTTCTGTATTTCAGTTGTTTCCATTGCGATATTTCCTTTTTCATAGAGTATTTTAATAATTCGGGTTTTCTCTAGAAAAGCTAGGGATAGTAGGAACATACCTCAACATGGTAAAAGTCATATATGCTAAAACTAAGGCCAACATAATTCTAAACAGAGAAAGTTGAAAGCATTCCCTTAAAAATCTGGAATAAGACAAGGATGCCCTCTTTCACCACTTTTATTAAACATTGTCTTCGAAACTCTACCCAGAGCAATTAGACAGAAGAAAGAAATTAAAGGTATACAAATAGGTAAAGAAGAACACAAACTATCATTATTTGCCAATAACAAGATTCTATATTTAGAAAATCCAAAAAATTCTACTAAAAAACTTCAGAACTAGTAAACAAATTCAGCAAAGTATCAGGATATAAAATCAATACCTATAAATCAAAGGCATTACTACATGTCAGTAATGAATCCACTGAAAGAGAAAGAACACTACCCCATTTGCTATTGCCTCAAAAAAATAAAATACTTAGGAATCAATCAAAGAGGTGAAAGATCTCTATAATGAAAACTACAGATAAAGAAAGAAATTGAAGACCTTAGAAGATGGAAAGACCTCCTATGCTGCTAGATAGGGAGAATTAATATTGTCAAAATGGCCATACTACCGAAAGCATTACACAAATTTAAAAAAATTCCTATTAAAATCCCAACGGACTTCTTCATAGAACTAGAAAAAGCAATTGTGAAATTCATTTGGAAAAGTAAGAGACCCAGAATAGCCAAAGCAATCCTTAGCAAGAAAAGTGAAGAAGGAGGCATCACATAACCAGACCTCAAACTATACTACAGAGCTATAATAATAAAAATAGCATGGTATTGGCACCAAAACAGACACATAGTCCAAATGGTATAGAATAGAAGACACAGGGACAAACCCACATAAATACAGTTATCTCATACTAGACAAAGGTGCTAAAAACATTCACCAGAGAAAAGATAGCCTATCCAACAAATGGTGCTGGGGAAAATGGAAAACAATATGTAACAAAATCATGTAATATGTAGCAACATGTAACAACATGTAACAAATTAAACCTTTATCTCTCACCCTGCATGAAACTCAACTCATTGTGGATCAAAAACTTAGGCACTAGGACACAGACACTCTGACTACTAGAAGAAGTAGGCCCAAATCTTCATCATGTTGGCCTAGGATCTGACTTCCTTAACCAGACCCCTAAAGCACAAGAAGTAAAATCAAGAATCAATAAATGGAATGGATTCAAACCAAAAAGCTTCTTCTTAGTAAAAGAAACAATGATGTGAAGAGAGAGCCTACAGTTTGGGAGAAAATCTTTACCACATGCACCTCAGATAAAGCATTAATCTCTATTATATATAAAGAACTCAAAAAACTTAACACCAAGGGGAAAAAAAAAACAAATAACCAATCAATAAATGGACTAAGGAACTGAACAGACAATTCACAGAAGAAGATCCACAAGCAATCAACAAATACATGAAACAATGTTCACTATCTCTAGTGATTAAAGAAATGAAAATCAAAACCACCCTCAGATTTCATCTCATCCCAATTAGAATGGCTATTAACAAGAATAAAAGCAACAACAGGTGTTGGCGGGGATGTGGGGAAAAAGGTACACTCATACATTGCTGGAGGGGTTGCAAATTGGTGCAGCTACTCTGGAAAGCAGTATGGAGATTCCTTAGAAAACTTGGAATGGATCCACCATTTGACCCAGCTATTCCACTCCTCAGTTTATACTCAAAGGACTTAAAATCAACATTTTGCAATGATGTAGCCACATCAATGTTTACAGCAGCTCAATTCACAATTGTAAACTATGGAACCAACCTAGGTGTCCTTCAATAGATGAATAGATAAAGAGAATGTAGTATATATACACAATGGAATATTAGTCATAAAGAAGGATCAAATTTTGACATTTGTTGGTAAATGAATGGAGTTGGAGAATATCGTGCTAAAGAAAGAAGTCAAACCCCCAAAACAAAAGGCTGACTATCTTCTCTCATATGCAGAAACTAATTCACAATAAGGTGGGGGACAGGGAAGAATAGAGTTACTTTATATAGGTAGAGGGGAGTGAAGGGAGTGGAGGGGGTATGGGGATAGGAATGATAGTAGAATGAAACAGATATTATTACCTCATGTATATATATGACTGCATGACCGATGTGTCATGTATGTGTATATATATATACATATATGTATATATATATATATGTGTGTGTCATGTATGTATATATATATGTATATATAATCAGAAAAATGAGAGATTGTACTCCATTTATGTATGCTGTATCACAATGTATACATGCATTCTACTGCTTTGTACAACAAATTTGAACAAATTAAAAAAAGAATATAAGTTTTCTTCAAATAACATTCAAAATGAATGTTATTCAATCGGGTCAATTTATAAGAAAAATGCTTCTGACAATGAATCATTTAGGTAGATACCTTTTGGATATTTGGGTCTTAATATGCGTACACCCTATTAAACTTCAAATTTCCTAGTGGATGCATCCATAGAGAAAAAGAAATTTCATAAAATGGAAAATAAATTTTGACTCTGGTTTCCTGCTAACCAATTTGTTGCTATAAGTGAAAGAAGATGGAATTCAGTGCCACGAGATTTCAGTTTTGGCTCCAATATTAACATACTGGATAAGTTCTCACCTCTGAATGTGTGTCTTCTCCTAGATGAAAGGAGAGAATGATCCCTACCCTAATACTCCACAAGGTTACTTGAAAATGAAATGGAATGGTATGTAGACTGTTACAGGGCCAGGGCAGAAGCAGGGGGAGATGTTAGGAGCCTAATGCAATAATCCAGATAAGAGATGATGATGGTTTAGCTAGCATGGTAGAGATGGAAGTGATAAGCAGTCATATCCTATTTTTTTCAATGAAAAGATGGCAAGATGTTTGATTAAATAGAACTGCAGTATAAGAGAAAATTTACTTATCAGGATAGTTTCACCTGTAACATTTGTTAAAAGGAAATAATCCTTACAAAATGATGAATTTTGCTAATATTGATATAAAAGACTGGATTTGTTTCCAGAGGAGCAAGAAATGTTCAGTGTGAAGCAGATCCACAGAAATCCCTGTTAGCTCACAGGACATTTTGCCAGACACACACTGCTGTTTTCCATTCATCTCTGTTCCTCTTCCTGAATTGAGGCTTGTTTTCTAGAAAAACAATAGGACTGCTAATGAGGAGACCATTAGACCATATGGATATTTGATAGATTGTTAATCTAGAATGAGGATTCACTTCTTGGATAAAATTGGAGAAATAATTGAAATGAACAGGAAAAATTTTGAGAAATGCCAATTTGTCTTTCCTTCCCCAACTCTATGTGAGTACTCTGCACTCAGTTACCTAGTGAATACCTCTTCCAGGATGATGAATACTTGATGATAAGAGTCAGTGAAGTATAATTCTCCTCTTAGGTATACTTTAATTTCTATAACCCTTGTGTTGCTGAATTCAATATATACACTAGTAGTTTCTAATGTACATTTTTGTGTGTACATGAAATGGAGTAGCCTGTAGAGTTTGCTGTGATGAGGATCTAGCACTGAATAGTCTGAGAAGATTAATCTTTCCATCAGCCCTTGGGACTTGCCTTTTTATTTTATTAGACACAGTGGTAGGGAATTTGCAAGAAGTATCTGGTTTTTGAACTGCTTTATTCTCCAGAATTTCACTCTTTAGAGGTCAAATTCCTACTTCCCCTTCATCCTTGGCATGTGTTCTTGGTGGATTTTTCCCTTTGTACTTGCTTTTAGCTTCTTGATAGAGCAGAGTGAATCAGGGAGCTAAGAAAAGTGAAGTATTTCCCTAAGTGCACAAGTTTTTTTCAACCAAATGTCAGTTTTAGCAGGTGGAGTAAACTATGAAATGCAATGTCTAAGTACTGGGTGAATTTTCAAATCCCTAAATGCACATTGCAACTTGGAATATGAGACATGAGTGTCCATGTGTTTGGATAGCAAGCTCAAATTTCCCCACAAAAGTTCCCAAATATAGATTTACATCTACTCTCAGATTTTGCATTTTAAAAGACCCCAATACACACTGATAAACAATAAAATGTACTTTAAACTGTCAAAAGCTTTGTTTTAAAATGAACAGGATTTAATTTGGAATGGAGTTCTGAATCTCCTAAATTTGGGGAAGAACACAGCAATGTGATTGATATATTTAGTGTCTGCTTGTTTTGAAATCCACCCTATGTTGTCATTATAAGATAGGTTTTACTTCTGAAAGAGACCTATCTCCTTCCTGCTAAAATCACTCCTTCCTTCTTTCCCTCTTTCTTTCCTTCCTTCTTCCCTCCCTCTCCCTTTCTTTCTTTGTTTCAAACATAGACTTGTCTAAGAAGAATGAAGATTTATACCCCTAATCAATCATTCACTTTTCACTAGCTCAAAGGCATATCTTTGCCAGGAGAGCTTTCATCCTTTCCAGAAACTGAAATAAAGCAAGTAATGTCACTCTACTTTCTGGGCTGAAATGTAAAGAGATTCATCTCAAGTGCCAAGGAGATATGGGTAGAAATGGGCAGAGTATTCAATTTTGCTTATCATTCTAACCCAGGTAGTAAGGCAGATTCACATACTTTCTGTCATAGAAAGGGAAGAGAATAAGTGGAGGCAGGGCAGAGACATTTTTTGAGTGAATTAGAAAATAGCAGTATTAACCATCATAGCCCAGCAGAAGCTACAGCTCTGCCATTGAATCTGTTATATCAGTTCCCTCAACTAAAGCTAATTCTGTGAGAATACTTGTGGGTAATAGAATACACAGTGGATGATTAAACAGCTTTGGAGTAAGCCAGGCTTGCTGCATACATGTTGACTCATAAACTGCTACATGATCTTGGATAAGGCCCTTTACTATTCTAAACCTCAGTTTCCTCATCCAAAAAACAAGAATAATTTCTCTGTGGAATGTATAGATGCTCTTACATTTTTAAAATGGCAGTAACCAGTTGGATTTCAAACTCCTGTCTTATATTCAAATTGGTTTATTCATAACATACAGATTGCAAAGACACAAGATGAAGTTACCCTTTTTTGCCTCTTGAATATTCATAATCCTTCCAATACATGGAACATTTTAAGAATCCACACATTTCCAAATCTTATAACTTTCTTCTTGAATGGAACTTAACTTATTACTATCTTCTTGAATGGAACTTAACTTATTTATAACTTCTTATAACCTCTCTACTGCTTATTTTTCTCATAAAAGAGAAGAACTACATACTATATAGGTTTGGGGTAAGAATTAAGATAAGATATGAACATATCTAGAACAAAGCCCAGTATGTAGCATGTGTTCAGTAAATATTTCTTTTCTTCGATAGCTCATTTTGAGGTCAAGATGTATTTTTCTTAATTTGTGTGGATGTACTTTCTCTGTTATAATAAGGGGGGGGTAATCCTGGGTTTAGAACTTTGAACTTACCATCATATATAACTGAAACATCTGGTTAGGGTCTGTGTTGAGCTCCAGGATAAGACTAAAAATCAACAACATTATCTGGTACAGAGAGGACCAAATCTATGACCTTGGTTGTTTGCCTTTTTATTACTATGAGTGCAAAGGCAATAAATCAATGTTATGGGTGATCACATGATTGATGATATATGTTAGATGAACAATTAACCCTATTTGTTTATTATGGCAACCAGTCACTTGCCTATTTCTCCTTCTTGAAGACTAGTGCCAAATTCTTTTAAGGTCTGCCTGGAAGCAAACCAGCAGCATCTTTTGTTAGGTGTGTTATGTCTCAGACGGTCTTGGTCAATTTTCCCCAATTTATTTTTATTCTGACTTGAACTGTTTTGTCTCCAGAGAATAGTTACATAGGTACTCTCATTTCCCACCCTTTACCCACCCAGTGACAAATTAAACTATTATGGAATTCATACCAGTTAATCTTTTAGGAATCCGCCACAGCAAATATTAACCTTCCAAAGCCATAATTTCTCAACAAGTCAACTGGTCATGTCAGGAGTTCAGAATTGACTAACCCGAGAGTTCATAATTTGGTTTTTGCCAAATTGAAGGCACTAGGAAAAGCAGATCACTGTGGGGATTCAGATAAGTATATTTTTAGTAAAGATGAGATGGGTCACATGAAATCTACTTACTATCTGTGATAAACATGTCCTTTCATAGAAACTGGAATTTTTTGGAATTTAACTACAAAATTCTAACTTCTCTTCTTCCTTCTTTCTAAGCCCTCTGGCTGGAGTGCTAAACTCATGAGTAAAGAAACAGTTTAATTCCAACCATTAGAAAAGAACCAAGGCGGTATCCAATACATATGGGTCATTTGAGTCATCTTGCAACTTTTCAAAATACTTGTTTTAAATTGATGGGTTTGAATAGCAGCAATTTGTTACATGAACTTATCTTCTTGCACACTTACAAAGAAATAGCTTTTTTTTTCAGATACATTGTCTTCCTCTTCCCTGAGGACTGACTTTTCCCTTGGTATATTTCAGGCAAGAGGCAAGGAATGGAAAACAATAGGCTTGAACTTTTGAAGATCAAAATTGATTTATTGGCTGAAATCTAGCCTTGGATGTACAGATAGGAGGTAAATCTCAGAGAATTTCATTTCACATGCACAAACAAAAACCCCACCCCTGTATACACATCAAGAAATAAAAATTCTAGGGTAATAATTTTCTCATTTATGTGGAATACAGAGTTTTATTTTGTTCTTCAATGATAAGTACACTTCAGAACCATGTATTTGCATATCTTGTTTCCAAAATCATTTTGTTTGGTTAGCATAATAAAGAATTTTTAACACTGAGTCAGAAATTGTTACTTTCATATCCAGGCAAAATTGTGAAAAAGTTACAGTTATGAAAAAATTGCATATGTGTGTGTATGTGTTTGAAATTTTGTATATATGTAATATGTATGTATTTACATATATACATATGTGCATATGTGTTTGTATCATCTATAAAAAGACCTGTACAGTATGTAAAATTTAAAAATACGTTCAATTTTGTTTCTATAAATAATAACTGAATGCAAAGTTTTGAGTGTGACTATAAATTAGACAATTTTGTTGATAATTATATTCTGAAACATCTAAGTAAAATTTTGCCTCTGTAAGGAAAGAAACAAAGAACAAACAAAACTTAATGGTATCAATTAATCTGATAGGATCATGTAGCTATTTTGGATTTCCAGCAGTAAAAAAAAGGAAAGTTTTAGTATTGGCAAAGCTATGGTTGCTTAAATCAATGTGAAAATGATTATATTGGTTTAAAAGCCTGATGTAATTTTGTGACATGACTCTCATGTTGGAGTGCTTCAGTATCTACAAGTCAATCAACTTAAGGGGAAATTCATCCTTGTCATTGAAAAAAGATGATGATGACAGTTCAATATAGATCATCTGGGTGGGAGACCTCAGCCTCCAGGCAACCAACAGGAAAGTGAACCTAGGTTGAATTGATCAGGTTGTCATAACTTCCTGATAATAGATGGAAGTCTACCAAGTATACCATGGGACAAAAAATACTGTCCATTTATACTTCTAAAGACAGAGGCTACTTCTGGGTGAATATCATACTCTTGAAGATACTTTGTTCTTACCTCTTGATTCTTCTTTCTATTTTCCCTGCCCCAAAGATATTTTTGTGACCTCATATATTTTTGTAAAAATGTACTTACTCACCAAGAGTTTATGGTTAAAATTGTCATTGGTTTATTTTAACAGAATACCATATATATTGATGCCTATCCACAGAAAATCTTTAACTATTGAATACATTTCAGAAATTTGTAAATTCATGATGTCCAAACCATGTTTTCTAGTATAATAATGTATGTAAAAGGCATTTCTGATAACTCCCTTTGTATATTAGTGCTTATGTACATATATTTTATGTAATATCATATACGTTTCTTAGTCCTGTACTACTTGCTTTACTCACCCATATCTGTTCTCCTCATCTAGATTTTAATGCATTGGGTACATTTTTACTTATCCTGGATACTTAATAGAATTAAATTAAAACAAGGAAAGGTAGGAAAAAGAAGTAGAGGAGAGAGAAAGTTACTGCTGAATCACAATTTGCCACATAAAGCAAGGGTAAAGGATAGAGAGGTGGTTTTTAAAAGAACATTCAGTTGAAGCCATGAGATTTAGTACATTTGACTCAGTTTTTATCTAGGGTAGAGTGCAATTAAATCAGTTTGGTTTCTTTCTGACAATGACTACCAATTATGGGATCAAAACCACTCATAAGCATTAGGAATTGTAAAGTAGGGGGAAAAGCAAATCATGCCTGTCTGAGGGCTAAAGTTCAAATCTACTTATTAATGATGATTTTGTTGACTCATGTCATATTCTGGACTCTGAAACTTGTCCTGTTACTCACAATTTAGTGACCTTCTGGCTCCTTTACACCTTAGCCATCTTACTAGTACATAACCCCTTTCTTGCCTGCCAAGACTTATAGATATCCCAATTACTTAATAAAATATACAATGTTGGTACCTACTGACTAACCAGACATTTTCATCACTCATACCTCATGTTACAGAAGCTAGAACTTCCAATTTGTTTATACTGAATTAATCCATGAAGAAGATTAAATACTGGTTTAAGAATTATCAATGTAGATCCAAGGAAGGAAGATAGCTTAAGGATAATGATATGGACTTCTTAGGATTGATATAATTATTTAAAAATAGCTATACATATTGATTGGAAAAATATAATAAACACAATAAAGTTACTTTCTTGTTGGTTATCTTTTTCTTAAAAAATAAGAAGTTCAGAAATATTCTAAAGTAGTCTGATTTTTCTCTCCCCACCCTCCTCACACACACACACACACACACACACACACACACACAACTTTGAGGAAGGATACACTCCCTTTCCAACATTTGTAAAACTAAAAGCTATTGTAATGGTCAGAGCTGAAAGGTCACTGCTTTGATCTTTAAACAAGTGGGCATATAGACAGAACTTTTGAGAAATTGCCTTTTATATAATTTAGGTTGTGTACCTGTTGGCTAATGTGGTAGTTACTTTGCAGAAGGTAATGTCAAAACCATAATGACAGAATGCAAGGTAGTTCATAGTTTTCTTTTTTCATCAATTATTCAGTGAAATCTCAGTGGTGGTAATGGAGAACAAATGAATGAAGTGCTCTTGAAACAGATGAGCTACAACATGACAAATCCTGTAGATCAGAGATGATGTTCAAAGAAGCCATTTTTGTTATTCAGTGGTGATTTTTCATATTGAAAATTGGACAAAGAGGGAGCACAATGGCTGGCTGAAACAGAGCTTTCCATCTGTAACTTATGACTATTGTCACTTAAATGGTCTATATATTACAACAACTTGTTACAGGCCCATGGCATCTAATGCAAAGAAGATGTCATGCAAATAATTTATAGCCTATTGTGTGGATGATGAAGTGTCTTGTGTACATACTCTTTCCAACTTGCAGATTGAACTGGAGGCTTTCAGAGTCAAGGTTTCCATTCAGTCAACCACTAATGTGGCCAATATTTTTCAGTTAGTTGGATAAAAGTCATATTTCCTTCATATCATGATGAGGATAAAATCTTTTTCTCTTTGATCGATTTTGGAATATTCTTTAGCATTTTCATTGTACTTTTTAATCTTGCTTTCATTTCCCCCTAATCCTAGATATCAAAGTAAAATAAAATTCACTAAATTATAGGGTTTTAGCATAATATGAAGCTGGAAATTCTTTCATAATACTACGCACATCAAACAAACAACAAGAGAACTGCCTAAATCCCATTCTCCCTGTCCAATCCAGAATGTACCTCTGATAGAAATACCCAGGGATTATTTAAAGTGGAACAGAATGGTCATTCTTTATTCTGAAAGATCAAACAGCTGGGCTACTACCAAACTATCCTCACCTCCTTTAATGATTCATGGTTGTACTGTACACACATTTTTCAAAACCTTATTCAACTCTTTATGTTTTAACATCCACCATATGTTCATTCCCTGTTGTATAAACTAAAAACCGCAACTATATGTTATGGAGACTGATCAAGTAGTTTTATGCACAGGGTGGGGACTGTAATCAGAGCCTCATGGTATACCCTTTGGACTCTATTTGTGCAGTGTAAGGGATGTAGACATATGCCAGTTAGCTGTGATTTTTATCTGTGTGGACATCTGAACCAGATCTTCTAATCCCAAGTTACCTTTTACAGATAGCAAAAGGGTGTTGGGGACAATTCATGAAGCATATATCATAGTACTCAGTTTATTCTAAAGATAGAAGTTGCAAAAGTGTCAATAAAATAAGGAAGGATAGAAGTGGGGTATCTATTTTGGGGTGGAAGCAGATGCCTGTGCACTTAGGCAATACCACCAGAGACATAAAGATAATCAAGTGTTAAGGTCATACAGAGGAACAATCTTTAAAACTAGGGTAGAGAGTTAGATAGATTGAAAGTAAGTATTATATGTGAAAGCCCTCAAGATTCCTTTTGAAACCCAAGGCTGGTCTTTATACCCTGGCATCTGTTGACCATATTCAAAATAGGTGTTATTGGAGAAACAAACCAAAATGTGCCCATCATTTCTTCTAAATTCCTTTATTCCTTTATCAAAGTGCTTTCGTATACTACATCTCCTTATGTATACAAATGTGTAGGTATTTTTCTACAATGAGATAGTATAATCCTTTAGTTAATATCACTCTTAGTATGTTTTTATGATGATGCATATTTGTGAGTAAAATTACCCATAAGAATCAACTCAACTTTGGGCAGTGGAATGATTTCTGTGAGATATAGAACTATTATCTCCTCCCTGAATACACAAATGATCTTCTGAGTATACATGCACCAGTGAGATGAAGCAGTTTCTACAGTCCTAATTTATTTGGCGCTCAGCCATCAAGTAAATGGCAGAGGTAAATATGCAAAGGATAGGTTATGTTTTTAACAAGTTCCATATGTGGGATTCAGGGTTCTATGTAGAGATTTCTCTTTAAGTTGGGGCAGAATTAGGAAATTTTGGGAATTGGGTAATGATGTATTTGGATAAAGGCATCCTTCTTTCCAAAACTTCCAGAAATAGCACATTTTCCTGAAAGATCTGCACAAGTTGGAAAATTTCTTTTTAGCATGTGACATCAATTTGATCCAGAAAAGAGTAACCAAAATGTGCTTGCCCTAGCCAGATGGTTTTATGTCTAATATAGTTTATCTCAGATGTGTTATTGGACCTAATGGCAAAATTGCTTATACTATTATTAACAGTATTAATACTAATTTCATAATCCGTTGGACTACCATAGAATAAATAACAGGGTTTTGGGGGATCTAACTGCACTGGTACCAGATATGCCTCCAAACAGTTAACTAAATGTAATTTTATCACTTAAAGTTCTAGGGATCCTTTTTTATTTTTTGCCTTCAAATTGAGGAGTGGGAATATTGGTCTAGAATGGTTCTTTTCTAGGTGATGTGTTTTTTCAGCATAACTTTTATTCAAATAAAGTCAAAATCTTCTGTAGAACTCCCACATTTAGAACAGAATAACAGAAGATTTCTGAAACTCACTCCATTTCATAAAACCTGTTCTAACCACATGTCAGCTCTTAGGTTCATTGGAGCACTATATAAAGATCACTAGTCAAGATTTAAGTCTTCTCATCACTCTGCTCTCCCATGGTCCCTTTACATTGTAATGTTGAGTCAAAAGGTCCAAGTGACCCAATTAAGGAAACCTTATCTTTATTCACCAGGATGGGAGAGAACATGAACTTATTTAGTGGTGACTAACATAGTGAACATTTGTCCAAAGTATTTATTGTTTGCTACAATAAACATTCTATGTCAGATATGGGGAATTAATTGTTGCAGTCCTATTTTATAAATGATTAGAGCTCTATGTATAATCAACCACATGCTGGGAGAAAAATGAATTCATTCCATTAAGAAGGGGCATCAAGAAATAAAGTCCATCAGGGAGGAAGGCAGCTGGAAAAGTTACTAAATTACTGGTATATGTATATGTCTATAATATGTGGTAGTGGAGATGTTTGAAGTTTTTACTGCAGTGAGTTTGCAGTGACTGCATTACTTATAAGTGGCAACCCTAGACGTGAATTATGCTGGTCTTCCCAAATAAGTGGCAATAAAAACTTTATAGCACCCCATACCATTACCACATATTTTATTTAAGTCACTTGTTTTCTTTGGATTTTGTCTGTTTTAGTCCATCTCCATTTTTTCTTCTCACTTATGTTACTCAATGTAGAAATATGGCCTCTTTGGAGTGGGTGGGACCAAGAGAATTTGAAAAGGACAGGATGGAATCAATTTATGTTCCAGTTACAAATTTATGCATTGGTGTGGGAAGCCTAGAGTATATCTGATGGTCATTGTGGTCATATGTGGATTAGGAAGGATAAATTATAAACCATAATTTATAAGAACAAATGGGAAAGCCAACTAGGACACTGAAATGGAAATAAAGCTATTAAGTATTGTTGACTGTTTTTACTAGCTTTGCTGGGCCAACATGCTCTTGTGGTTGGATTGATGAATTTACACAAGCCAGCCCTCTGTTATGGAAAAGAACTTTGCCTTTGATCCACAATTTAGCTACTATTGGAATTTAAGCTTCACTGGAGCAAGTATCTTGTCTGATGGCTCTCAATGTATCCCTAGTTCCTAGAAGACTCCTGACACATATTAGGTTTAGGAATTTTTTGAATGAATTATTGAATGGATGCAACCCTTATCTTTAATAGAGGAATTGCATAATTTTATCCTCAATTGCTGAGTGGGGAAACAGTTTTATTAAAAAAAGTTTTAATCTTTACTAAGCAACTTTTGAATCTATTAATATGAAAAACTTCAAAGTTAGTAATTCAAAGTACTTGGAAGAATGTGACCTGTGAGTCTGGGTGACAGTAAAATGTACCAGAATAAAATGTTATGATGTCTGGCAATTAGACATCTCTATTTTGGTAGACTAGGTGCTTGAGGATGAATCCAATTTTCCATGGTAGAATAAACTTCAGTTGAGAATCTTGATTGTATTCTAAAATGTAAAGAATAGCATACCAGGAAGAGTTCAGTATCAAAAGAGGTGAACTAAATGGGGAAAAACAAACTGACAAAAAATAGCAATAACAGCAACAAAAACACTGAAATGGAGAGAAAATTATTTCTTAAAGTAATTGTTCATTTACTTTTAATTATTTGTGAGTGCTGCTGTAAATGCAGCAGTGTTTGTACTAAATAGAGCCACTTTCCTAAATCTTCTGGACATTTACTTTCAACCATATTGGACTTTTGTATCTCTACCTTTATCAAATTATTTATATCAATACAGTACCCTCTTGATGTCAAAAGTTTGTGCTATTCTTCTAGCTTCTTTAAGACTTTTTAACTTGTATTCATCTATTTGGCAAGCCAACAAACATCATCTTAATTATATATATTACTATGTACTGAAACTACATTGATCAAAAAGACAACTCTAACTATCCTCTATTTCCCATAACCAATTGTGAAATACTATTATGCTTTTTCATAGAATTGCTAGTCCATTATTACTCAACCATGCATTTGTATCCACTAAGCATCAGTTACCTTCCATTTTCTCAATATTAATTTGCTTTGCTTAATATACATTACATCTATGAGACTGTGGTGTGATAGCAAATTTTTTGTGTCAATTTGTCTAAACCACAGAGTGCCCAAATATTTGGCCAAGCATTGTTACGGATATTTCTGTGCTTTTAGAAATGAGATTAACATTTAAATTGTTATATTAGTAAAGCAGATTACCCCTCATACCATCGGTGATCCTCATCCAATCAGTTGAAAGTCGGAGTCAAACAAAAAGACTGATCCCCAAGTAAGAGAATTATTTCTTCCTGATGGCTTTCATACTGTCTTCTCCCCTGCATTTGGACTTTTGAAACATTGGCTCCTCCTAGGTCTTGAGCCCATTATGTCTTGGACTGGAAGTATAACATTAGGTCTCTTGGTTCTCAGGTTTTTAAACTTGGAGAGAAATTAAATCATCAGCTCCTAGGGTCTACAGCTTGCTGACTCACCCTGAAGAATTGGGAAATTGCAAGCCTTCATAACTGCTTGAGCCAATTCTTTTTAATACATCTCTCTATATTTAAATAATTGTATTATTACAAAAGATAAATACACATGTATTAATGGTTCAGTTTCTCTGCAGAACCTTGAATAATACAAGGGCCTCCTGGGCTTCCACAAATCCTCCTTCATAATCATGCCTCTTGAGTCCAGTTTCATGAAGGAAGGGAAGCTTATTTAAAACTGGTGCAAAATGTAAGAGTATAAATAAGATCAATACTTTTCTTTTATGTACCCCCATAACCAAACTTTATTCACATTTTTTGTCAAATAAGGATAATGATTTCCCTTAACTAATTACATTGCTTATGTGAGCTATGTATATCATCACATGCAATGTGTATACCATAAGTTGGGCCTTCAAGTTAATTATTTTGAGTAATTAAAATTATAGTAATTTCAGATATTGAAGCAATTCATGAGAAAGATTCTTTTTATGCCTTTCTTGAAGATTTTAACTATCCCTGTTGACTACAAATATCACTGAGCAATCTGTTAGACATTGAGAATATCTCTGACTTTCAGCAAAGAATAGTATCATACATATATATTTGCATTGGAGACAATATTTCTGTAAGATCATGAAATCTCAGAATACATAGCATTCTTAGTTCTTTCTTTTTATTTTTATTTTGTCCTGGATTGAGAGCAGTTCATTTTTCATGCTACCATCTGGCTAGGAAACAAGAGGAATACCAGGTAATGAAACCTGTACAGGATTGCATATAGAAACAGCATTTATTGGGGTATTGTTAACCAAGATTTTTAAAACATGACTGATATCTAATGTGAATATTTAAAATACGCTGAGCCTGTGATATCTCCTTGTCTCCTTTTTCTACCCACAAAGGAAGTATTTCTCTGGGTCATGATGACTTAGTCAAAAATGATTGTACTAAGGTGTTAAACTGGCCACAAAAGTGATAACATTAGCTCTTCCAGGCTATTACACATCCCATTTCTACTTTTAATGATTCGTATGTTTTCCAAACCTTTATACAATTAATATTACTTAATAGGTATGGAAATTTTCATAAGATGTTCATCCAAGGATATGAAATATTTTAATGACTGCAATATAAAACTTTAAGCAAATGAGTTTCTCAGATGATACTGTTCTGTGTGTCAAAGTAGATATTTTCAAATTGTGCACATTAAGTATTTGACTGGAGATATCACCTTTAATATATGCTTCACTGGCTGCTGGGGGCTCGGAAAAAATCATTACTAATTGATATGCCTTAATGACCTGAGAGCTTTCAGAGTTGGGTGAACCCAAGAGAAACACTAAAAGGTAGATATTTGATTCTAATTATGCATGGTACATGCTGAAAGTAGACCCATTGTGACAGTTATATCATTGTCAAATTGCTAGACGTCAGGTTTTCTAGTAATTTGACACTATTACCAAACATTGCGTCAGTGAATTCATGAAAAAAAAAAGACATAAAGTATGTGGAGAGATAAAAGTAGGGCCTCATGATCTCTACTTGCTATAGAAATTGCTGTCTTGAAAGGAAAAAGAGATGAAAAGAAACCAAACCTGAGTTTGGTAAATGACATTAATTGACTACACCCTTATTGTTTTCCCTTATGGGCTTCACATCTCAAACTTGGAAATGGGAGAAGAGTTCTATAAATCCACTTGAATTTTTTATTTCTGAGCTCTACATGGAAAATTTGATCTGCTTAGCAGTACTTGCATAATTTAGGCTTCTTTGAGAAATACCACTGGACTTTGTTTTAATATCTGCTTTTATAAAACTGGAAAGCAATGGTGACACATATCTCTGGTTGAATTTTCTCTCTCTAAGGTGATAGACTTTTATTTTGGTTAATTCTTTTTAACAGAACAAACTTCATCAAGTTTTTATGATATTCTTGAAAATAGAATTTAATATGGTTTGGGAGAAAATTTAAAGATAGATGTAGTTTTACTTGTTTCATTAATGCCATTCTATTACCCTAAATATATGATATATTGGGCAGTAGAGGTTCTGTTCCTGAACTTTCTCCTTACACAATTTTGTTTATGGAAGAAATATATAAGGTTATTTCACGTTCATCATATGAGTCACCTGAAGGTGTGAAGTCAAGTTAGAGCCTGAATAGGAAGGTATAACATTCCCAGATCTATTTCACATGATCATCAAGTATAAGAGCTCAGTGATTTCCACTTACCATTATAATTCAACCTCAAATCAGTGGATAAATTATCTTGGATCTATGAATGGTAATAATTAATATTTTGAAGATCTTTCAAGATAACCATCAATTTAATACTGGATGATAATTGGTCTACAAAAGATAAGGCTTTCAATATTTTTAAGACTTAGAACCCTATTAATGAAAAACTCAGCTACTCTATCATTGTTTAATTCAGTAAATATGTACTAAATCATACAAAAGGAACTTTCTTTTAGCATGTTATATTTATATATTATATATTTTATACATATATCTATTTGATTCTATATTTACAAATAAATTATGTACACATGTATATTATATATATAATTTTTTTTCAAAGAGGGTTACAATGTAGTATAGGGAATGAACTAGGTACACAGAAATGTGCAAATAAAACAGGATGTGGTGAATGTCATGGTCATATAGATACAATAATTATATGATTGGTTATCTATACTAGAATGTTTTGGGGAGTTATAGGAGCACGACTAATAAATAATGAAATGATGTATCCCATTTGTATACAATGACTCAAAATGCAGTCTGTAAAAAATACGATATAAATAGAAATAAATAAATAAATGAATATACCAAAAAAACTCATGTAAAGCATCATTAACCAGGACAACAAGGATATATATTCACTTTTCATATGTGTGATAAGTGCAAAAGCTGTCAGAATTCATACATAGTCAAGAAATTTTCAAGCTATATTTATTGGGGAAATCTTTATGGGTTGAATACCATTGAAGACAAACTTTAAAGGTTAGAGATGAGATGATCTTGATAGTAGCTATAGGAGGAGGATATATTCTAAGAGCTGAGATTTTCATGAACAATATCCTGGATATATAGGGACAGAATAATTTCTGCCTGTAGAACAGCAAGCAGTAGACCTTGAATTAAGATAAAACAAAACAAAACAAAATGTCTGGATGATGAAACTGGTGTAATTTTTCTGGGACAAAACATAGGGGGCTCCACACTTTTGAATTTTATCCCAAAGAATTTAGACTTTATCCCAGTAGGCATTATGGTCCACTGAAAATGTGGTTGTATTATTTGAAAGGGCGACATCATTATTGTCTTCATTATTTAGGATAGATTGTATTTTCTAATTAGATTTACAAAAACTAAGTTTTAAAGGAAATCAATGTTAAATGGGCTTATTTAATGGAATTGTAGATGGTTTGGTTGTAATATTCAGAGCAAAGTTCGTCACCAAGGAGTGAAGTAGACAGTACTGTGAAACTGTACTCCATATTTGTAGGAAAAATGTACAAATGTGTACATCATCAACTATCATTGATATTTCTATTTTCTTATTGGTTAGATGGACAGGGATCATTTTATTTAATGTTATTGGACTTTACAAGTTGTATCTCATATTTTTGTTTAGTCAAGATTTTATCTTGATCACACAGCCTGCCCGGCCCCCACACCGAGGTCGGATGCCATCGCTGAGCCTGCCTGCCTGTCCCCCTACTGCTGAGGGACACTGCACTTGCCTCTGTGCTGACTCAGAGCACCCTTCCTGGGGCTACCCAGCTTCTTTGGAGGCTGTTGCAGGCATTTTGAATTATTCCTGAGGGTGTGGCCATCATCATTGGAAGGGCGGCTCCCTTCCTGAGACACCTACAGAAGATTGGAGGCCCTTTGATTGAATTCAGGATTCAAGAAGAGGAGGTATTGAGAGACTTGGGACCAACTCAGAGCCACCAGGTGAGTATCTCCCACTGGGTAAGGCTCCCCGGATGGGGCAGTAGTCCCAGAACACAGGGAACTTCCTGGAGTAGAGATGCCCAGTGAGACTCCCCTGCTAGAGCCCTGAACCCAGACAACTGGGAGTATTGTAGGGAAGGGTTGCCCAGCGAGAGGCTTTGGGACAGAGCGAGGGTACCAGGCCTGGGTGGTAGGACCAGTTCCCAGGGAAAATCACAGAGGAGGACTGCCCAGCACAGCCAGTAGTTTTGAACTGAAGGGAACTTCTCAGAGGAGAGCTGCCCAGCGAGATTTGCCCACCAGGTGAGTCATCCCTGCCGGGCGAGGTTTCCCCACCAGGGAGGTAGAACCAGGGACACATGCCCAGACCAGCCATCCTCCAGCCCGCAGTCTAGTCCCCTTTGGCTGACAATTAGTCAACAAGTGGAGGCGCTTCTACCCACTAGCAGGAATATAACCCACCTGAAGGTCACCATTTCCTAGAGGGGCAGCTTCCTTGTGGAGCACCACATTATCAAGTTCCTGCAAGACTTCAGGCTATTGAAGGCTAAGAGGTGAGTTATTGGAAATCTACAGAGACAATATTACTCAATAGAGGAAATATACAATATCTCAGAGATTCACTACTAGAGGGGTAGATACCTGAAAATATGAGAAAACAAGGGAAGAAAATGTCCCATACAAACCTAGAGAGTATGGCAATAATATCCAATGACAGCATGGCAGAAGAAATGTCAGAAAGGGAGTTCAGAATGTACATAATTAAAATGATCAGGGAAGCAAACGATGAGATGAGAGAGCAAATGCAAGCTTTGAATGGTTGCACCAATCAACAGTTAAAAGAGCAAATGTGGAAAGCAAAAGATCATTTGAATAAAGAGTTACAGATACTGAAAAAAAAAACAAACAGAAATCCTTGAAATGAAGTTAACAATAAACCAAATTAAGAACTCCATAGAAAGCATAACCAATAGGATAGAACACTTGGAAGACAGAACCTCAGATATTGAGGATAAAATATTTAACCTTTAAAACAAAGTTGACCAAACATAGAAGATGGTATGAAATCATGAACAGAATCTCCAAGAATTATGGGACATCATGAAAAGGCCAAATTTAAGAATTACTGAGATTGAGGAAGGCTTAGAGAAACAAACCAAAGGAATGAACAATCTGTTCAATGAAATAATATCAGAAAATTTCCCAAATCTGAAGAATGAAATGGAAAATCAAGTACAAGAGGCTTATAGAACTCCAAATACACAAAATTACAACAGACCCACACCAAGGCACATTATAATGAAAATACCTAACATACAAAATAAAGACAGAATTTTAAAGGCTGTGAGAGAAAAGCATCAAATTTTATATAGGGGGAAACCAATATAGATATCAGCAGATTTTTCAGTCCAGACCCTAAAAGCAAGAAGGGCCTTGAATAACATTTTTCAAGCTCTGAAAGAAAATGAATGCCAACCAAGAATCATATACCCAGCAAAACTTATATTTGGATTTGACGACAAAATAAAATCCTTCCGTGAAAAACAAAAGCTAAAAGAATTTACATAAAGAAAGCTGGCACTACGGAACATTCCCATCAAAATATTCCATGAGGAAGAGATGAAAAACAATGATGTAAATCAGCAAAGGTAGGAACTAGCCTAAAGGAATAGCCAAATAAAAGAGAAACCAAGTCATGACAAAAAAAAGAGCCAAATGACTGGAAATACAAATCACATATCAATAATAACCCTGAATGTTAATGGCCTGAACTCATCAATCAAAAGGCATAGACTGGCAGATTAGATTAAAAAGAAAAATACAACAATATGCTGCCTGCAAGAGACTCATCTCATAGAAAGAGATACCCATAGACTAAAGGTGAAAGGATGGGAAAAAACATACCATGCACATGGACTCAGCAAAGAAGCTGAGTATCCATCCTCATTTCAGATAATGTGAACTTCAAGCCAAAACTTGTCAGAAGGGATAAAGAAGGACATTTCATACTGCTTAAGGGAAACATAAATCAGCAAGACATAACAATCATAAATATCTGTGTCCCAAACAGTGGCTCATCCATGTACATCAAACAAATCCTTCTCAATTCCAGGAATCAAATAGACCACAACACAATAATACTAGGCGATTTTAACACACCTCTCTCACCACTGGACAGATCTTCCAAACGAAAATTGAAAAAAGAAACCATAGATCTCAATAACACAATCAACAATTTAGACTTAAAGGACATATATAGAACATATCATCTGACAAAGAGTGAATACACTTTCTTCTCAGCAACACATGGATCCTTCTCTAAAATAGACCATATATTAGGCCACAAAACTACTGTTAACAAATACAAGAAGATAGAGATACTACCTTTTATTCTATCAGATCATAATGAATTGAAGTTAGAAATAAATGACAGAATAAAAAACAAACTACTCCAACACCTGGAGATTAATTAATACACTATTGTATGATGAATGGATAACAGAAGACATCGGGGGGGGAGAAAAAATTTCTTAGATGGGAACGAGAACAAAGATACATTATATCAAAATCTCTGGGACACTATGAAAGCAGTACTTAGAGTAAAATTTATTTCATGGAGCAGATTATATAAAAGAAGATAAAATCAATCAATAAATGACTCTACACTACAGCTCAATGCCCTAGAAAAAGAAGAACAGAGCAACACCAAAAGTAGTAGAAGACAGTGTTGCTCCCTGTTGTGCAACAAGGTCTGACGTACCTCCTCATGACCTGCCTGAGGAGAATACGGGGCCTAGCAGGATGATGAGTGTGGGTAGCAAAGGAAACACACCAGAGCTGGGAGGTCTGTCAGTGCATGAGGCACAGCAGGAATCTCGTTTATTGAGGAAATCACACAGCTTTTATGTAGGGTGGGGTCTAGGTGGGAACCAATCAACTTAAAGGTCAGCAATGCATGGGGGGTTCATGCAGGTGAGAGTCCCATAGGACTATATGGCAAGCACGAGCTGATTGTGTTTGCGGAACTGTTGTTAACCAATCCCTGACGGTGGTCCTATTTATCGTCATTAACTATTGAAACCACCTTTGAGGCCTTGATCTTACTCACTCGCCAGGGAGTAAGGAGTCAGTCTGAGTTAGTTAACGTATCATTAGTCCCAACAAGAGAGCAAATAGTTAAAATCAGAGCTGAAATCTATGAAATTGAAGCAAAAGAAACAATCAAAAAATTCACAAAATAAATAGTTGGTTCTTTGAAAAAATAAACAAAATTGATAAACCCTTAGCCACACTAACAAAGAGAAGATGAGAGAAAACCCAAATCACTAAAATTCGGAATGAACAAGGAAATATCACAACAGACACGACTGAAATACAAAACATAATTAGAAGCTATTTTGAAAATCTATACTCCAACAAAACAGAAAACCTCAAAGACATCAACAAGTTTCTAGATACATATGAATTACCTAAACTGAACAAGGAGGACATACACAACTTAAATAGACCAATTTCAAGTAATGAAATAGAAGAAGTCATCAAAAGTCTACCATCAAAGAAAAGTCTGGAACCAGATGAGTTCTCAGCCGAGTTCTACCAAACCTTTAAAGAAGAGCTCATTCCAATACTTCTCAAAGTATTCCATAAAATAGAAGAGGAGGGAACCCTCCCAAACTCATTCTATGAAGCCAATATTACCCTGATACCTAAACCAGACAGAGACACATCGAGGAAAGAAAATTTCAGACCAATATCCTTAATGAACATCGACGCAAAAATTCTCAACAAAATTTTAGCAAATCGCATACAAAAACATATTAAAAAGATAGTGCACCACGATCAAGTGGGATTTATCCCAGGGATGCATGGTTGGTTCAACATCTGGAAATCAATAAATGTAATTCACCATATCGATAGACTTAAAATCAACATGATTATTTCAATAGATGCAGAAAAAGCATTTGATAAACTACAACACCTCTTCTTGCACAAAACACTAGGAAAAATAGGGATAGTGGGAAAATTCCTTAACTTTGTAAAGGCCATCTATGCTAAGCCCACGGCCAATATCATTCTAAATGGTGAAAAACCGAAAGCATTCCTCCTGAAAACTGGAACAAGACAGGGATGCCCCCTTTCACCATTTCTATTCAACATTGTCCTTGAAACTCTAGCCAGAGCAATTAGACAGACCAAAGAAATTAAAGGGATATGAATAGGAAAAGAAGAACTCAAACTATCCCTATTTGCTGATGACATGATTATATATTTAGAGGAACCAGGATATTCTACCAGAAACCTTTTAGAACTCATAAGTGAATTCAGTAAGTAGCATGATATAAGATCAATGCTCATAAATCTATTGCTTTTTTATACATAAGTGATGAATCCTCAGAAAGACAAGTTAGGAAAACTACCCCATTCGCAATAGCCTCAAAAAAAAAATACTTGGGAATCAATCTCACAAAAGAGGTGAAAGACCTCTATAATGAGAACTGCAGAACATTAAAGAAAGAAATTAAAGAAAACCTTAGAAGATGGAAAGTTCTCGCATGTTCTTGGATAGGCAGAATTAATATTGTCAAAATGGCCATACTACTAAAAGTGCTATACAGATTCAATGCAAATCCAATTAAAATCCCAATGATGTGCCTCATAGAAATAGAGCAAGCAATCATGAAATTCATCTGGAAGAAAAAGAAACCCAGAATAGCTAAAGCAATCCTCAGTAGCAAGACTGAAGCAGGGGGTATCGCAATACCAGATCTTCAACTCTAATACAAAGCAATAGTAACAAAAACGGCATGGTATTGGTACCAAAAGAGACAGGTAGATCAATGGTACAGAATAGAGGACATGGACACAAACCCAAATAAATACAATTTTCTCATACTAGACAAAGGTGCCAAAATATGCAATGGAGAAAAGATAGCCTCTTCAACAAATGGTGCTGGGAAAACTGGAAAACCATATGCAGCAGAATGATACTAAACTCCTATCTCTCACCCTGCACAAAACTCAACTCATAATGGATCAAGGACCTCGGAATCAGACCAGAGACCCTGCGTCTTATAGAAGAAAAAGTAGTTCCAAATCTTCAACATGTTGGCTTAGGATCAGACTTCCTTAACAAGACTCCCATAGCACAAGAAATCAAAGCAAGAATCAATAAATTGGTTGGATTAAAACTAAAATGCTTTTTCTCAGCAAAGGATACAATCAATAATATGAAAAGAGAACATTCAGAGTGGGAGAAAATTTTTTCCACACACCCTTGAAATAAAACACTAATCTCAAAAATTCATAAAGAACTTAAAAACTTTTACACCATAAATACAAATAACCCAATCAATAAATGGGCTAAGGAACCTGGCAGGCACTTCACAGAAGAATATATACAAGCAATCAACAGATATATGAAAAAATGTTCAACATCTGTAGTAATTAGGGATATGCAAATCAAAACCACCCTAAGACTTCATCTCACTCCAAATAGAATGGTTATTATCAACAGTATGCAATAATAAGTGTAGGCATAGATATGGGGAAAAAGGCACCCTCATACATTGCCGGTGGAGTTACAAATTGGTGCACCCACTCTGGAAAGCAGTGTGGAGATTCCTCAGAAAACTTGGAATGGAACCACCATCTAACCCAGCTATCCCATTCCTTGGTCTATACCCAAAGGACTTAAAATCAGCATACTACAGTTATTCAGCCACATCAGTGTTCATAGATTATCAATTCACAATAGCTAGATTGTGGAACCAACATAGATGCCCTTTGATAGATGAATGGATAAAGAAACTGTGGTATATATACACAATGGAATATTACTCAGTCATGAAGAAAAATAGAATTATATTATTTGCAGGTAAATGGATGAAATTTGAGAATATCATGCTAAGTGAAATAAGCCAATCTCAAAAAAACAAAGGCTGAATGTTTACTCTGATAAGTGAATGATGATACATAACAGGGGGTTTGGGGAGTAAGAGAAGAATGGAGGAACTTTGGATTGTGTAGAGGAAAATGGGTTGGAAAGGGTTAGGGCAAGGAAATATAGTGGAGTGAGACAGACATCATTATCCTATGTACATGTATGACTACGGGAATGGTGTGATTCTACATTGTGTACGACCATAGAAATGAAAAGTTGTACACCATTTGTGTACAATGTATCAAAATGCAGTCCATAAAAATAAAAAATAAAATAACATAAAAAATATATTGGCTTGGCATGTATCTCAGTGTCAAAGTGCATGTTTCACATGTGTGAGGCTCTGAGTTCAACCTCCAGCTCTGCAAAAATAACAGGAATTAAGTGAATATTGTGATTAAATTTGTTTTTATACTTTTATTTTATTTTATTTTATTTTTTATTTTTTGGTAACTGGGATTGAACTCAGGGGCACTCAACCACTGAGCTACTTCCCCAGCCCTGTTTTGTATTTTATTTAGAGACAGGGTCTCACTGAGTTCCTTAGTACCTCACTTGTGATGAGGCTGGCTTTGAACTCTTGATCCTCCTGCCTCAGCCTCCTGAACCACTGAGATTACAGGCATGTGCCACCGCCCATGGTTATACCTTTATTTTATTTATTTATTTTTATGTGGTGCTAAGGATTGAATCCAGTGCTTCATATATGCTAGGCAAGCACCCTATCACTGAGCTACAGCCCCAGCCCATGATTAAAGTTCTAGGTATGTGGTGCTGGGGACCAAACCCAGTACCTTATGCATGCTAAGCCAGTGCTCTATCACCAGACCCTGTGACTGATTTTATATATATAAAATGCCAATTTAGGCTAATTGGAAAACTCCTTGAAAGAAGCAAATGAGTATGCTCCACTCAAGAAGATATGGATAATTATCATAGTTCTATACCTGTTTTAAAAACAGGATTCTTAGAAACCTTCTAGAAAAAAAGACACCAGCCAAAAGTAGCTTCACAATAATTTCTACTAAGCATTTTAGTGAGATATAATCCCAGTTCTTCACAAGACCTTTCAGAAAATATTTAAGGATGAAACATTATCAAAGCTATATTAAATAGTCAGCATGATGTTAATACCAAAACACAGGAAAGTTATGAGAAAAGCATATATTAATAGTCCCCAAAAGTATAGACATAAAAATCCTTTGAAGACATTAGCAATCTAATTCAGCAATATAGAAAAAAGATAATATATTATGACCAAGTGGAGGTGAGAATATCTTAGGAATGCAAAGTTTGTTCAAACTTTGAAAATCTATCAATGAAATTCTCCATAACCACAGATCAATAGAGGGGAAAAAGTAAGTTCCTCTCAATGACTGCTGAAAATATTTTGGAAAAACCTGATATGATTTTATGAAAAAATGTTCTCTACTAATTAAAGGGAATTTCTCCCAAATAATAAAAGGCATCAATAAAAGACCTCCAGCTAACATACTTAATAATTATATTATTAGAGCTTTCTTTTTCAGTCAAAATTTTAATCAACTTTGTGTTACTATGACCAAAAAATATGACAAGAGAACCACAGAGGAGGAAAAGTGTATTTTGGTCCATGGTTTCAGAGATTCAGTTCATAGTTGGCCTAATTCATATTTCTGGGCCTTAGATGAGGGAGAGCATTGTAGCAGAAAGGTGTGGTATAGGAGAGCAGTTTAGGACATAGAAACCAGGATGCACAGGGAGAGCTCCACTCATGAAGGACAAAATATAAACCCCAATTTTATGTCCCCAGTGACCTATTCCCTCCAAACACACCCTACCTACCTACAGTTACCACTCAATTAATCCAATAGTGCATTAATCCACTGATTAGATCATGCTACTCATAATTCAATTATCTTACCTCTGAACTTTCTTGCATTGTCTCACATATGAACTTTGGCAAACACCTCATATCTAAACCAAAATATCATTTGTATTGTAAATAATGTTGGAAGTCTCAGTCAGTATAAGAAAAGGAAAAAAGAGTCCCATAAGCCATATAGATTGGTAATAATGAAATAAAACTGTTCTATTCATGGATGACATGTTTACAGAAACATCCTCAAAATTTATCAAAAAACATATAAATGAATTCAGTAATTGTATCTAACAAGATAAAAAGTAATCAAATTATATATCAATTTGCATATCAATCATATTTTTATTCCAACTTAATATTGAATGATTGACATATAAAGAAATATCTGTACCACTTAAAATAGCACTCCAATCCCAAATAAAAACCTTGAAATACATATATTTCAAAAAATAAGTGAAAACTAATACATACTAATGGAAGAAATTTTTAAAAAAATAACATTGAGTTCCATACTCCTGTTTTGGAAACTGAATTTTATTTAGATGTAATTTCTTTTTGAATTGATTTATAGATTCAATGTCATCTCAATTACAATATCAAATGATTTTTTTAGATAATTACAGATTCTAAATGTATATGGAAAGTGAAAGGAAATAGCGTAGTCTAAAATAATTTTGAGAAAAAAAATTCAGAGGACTTTAATACTTGACTTCAAACTTAATCTAATTTTACAATAATCAAAGTAGGTATTGGCCATAGGATACACATATAATTCAATGCAACTGACTACAGAGTCAAAAAGTAAACTTACAAAAATCTTCAACCTATCATCAACAAAAGCACAAAAGCAATTCATGGAGTTTAGATAGTTTCTTTAAAAAACTGCTGGAGACCTTCAGAATTTTCAACACACATACAGAAAGTTAATTATGTGATGTGTGTTAATGAGCTTGGTATGATGATCATTCTAAAATGTATATTCATGTCAAAACATCACAATATACTTTGAATATATGCAATATTTATTCATCAAGTATACGTTATTAAAACTGAGGGTTTTCTTTCCTTCGCTGTGAAGAAGTTTTTTAATTTGATAGCATCTCATTTATTGTTTCTTAATTTTACTTCTTGTGCTTTAGGAGTCTTATTGAGGAAGTGGGTTCCTGAGCTGACATGATAGAGTATAGGGCCTACTTTTTCTTTTAGTAGGTGCAGGGTCTCTGGTTTAATGCCTAGTTTTTTGCAGGGTGAGAGATAGAGATTTAATTTCAATGTGCTACCTATGGATTTCCAGTGTTCCCATCACGCTTTATTGAAGAGGCTATCTTTTCTCCAATGTGTGTTCCTGATGCCTTTGTCTAGTATGAGATAACTGTATTTATGTGGGTTTGTCTCTTTGTCTTCTGTTCTGTTCCACTGGTCTTCATGTATGTTTTGGTGCCAATACTATGTCTTTTTTTGTTACTGTAGCTCTGTAGTATAATTTAAGGTCTGATATTGTGATACCTCCTATATCACTTTTCATGCTAAGGTTTGTTTTGTCTATCCTGGGCTTCTTATTTTCCAAATGAATGCCATGACTGCTTTTTCTACTTCTATGAAGAATGTCATTAGAATTTTGATGGTGATTGCATTGAATCTGTATAGTGCTTTTGATAGTATGGCCATTTTGACAAAATTAATTCTGTATATTCAATAACATGGGAGATCTTTCCATCTTCTGAGGTCTTCTTCAATTTCTTTCTTTAGTGTTCTGTAGGTTTCATTGTAAAGAATTTTCACCTCTTTTGTTATATTGATTCCCAAGTATTTTTTTTAAATTTTTTTCAGGCTATTGTGAATGGGATAGTTTCCCTGATTTCTATTTGAGCTGATACATCATTGATGTATAGGAACACAATAGATATATTGGTGTTTTTGTCCTGCTACTTTGCTGAATTTGTTTATGAGTTCATGAAGTTTTCTGGTGGAGGTATGCAAAAAGAGATTGTACTGAAAGGGAGAAAATTTTTGCCACCTGCACCTCAGATAGAGCATTAAACTCCAGGATATACAAGGAACTCAAAAACTTTATACCAAAACCCAATCAATACATGGACAAAGGAACTGAACAGGCACTTCACAGAATAAGAAATACAAATGGTCACAAATGTATGAAAACATATTCAACATGTCTAGCAATGAGAGAAATGCAAATTAGAACTGCACTGAGATTCCTTCTCACTACAGTCAGAATGGCAACAATCAAGAATATACAAGCAACAATAAATGTTGTCAAGGATGTGGGGAAAAAGGTACACTTGTACATTACTGGTGAGACTGAAAATTGGTGCAACCACTATTGAAAACCATATGGAGATTCCTAAAAAGTTTGGAATGGAATCATTTGATCCAGTTATCCCACTCATTGGTTGGTTTATGACACAGCCACACCAATGTTTATAGCAGCTTAATTCATAGTAGCTAAACTATGGAACCAACCTAGGTGTCCTTCAACAGAAGAATGGATAAAGAAAATGTGGTATATACACATGATAGAATATTACTCACTCATAACAAGAATGAAATTATGGCATTTGCTGGTAAGTGGTTGCAACTAGAAAATACCATGGCAAATGAAATAAACCAGTCCCCAAAAAACCAAAGGCCAAATGTTGTGTCTGATATGTGGATACTAATGCACAACAAGGAAGGGTGGGGAGGGGAAGAATAGAAGTTCATTGGATTAGACAAAGGCTAATGAAGGGAAGGGAAAGGGTAAGGGAATAGGAAAGACAGTAGAATAAATGGAATATAACTTTCCTTTGCTCATAAATGAATACACGAACTGTATAACTCCACATTATGTACAGCCACAAGAATGGAATCCTAATTAGAATGGGTTGTACTTCATGTATGCATAATATGTCAAAATACACTCTGTTGTCATGTATATCTAAAAACAACAAATAAAAAATACTGGGGAGGTTTGAGTACATTATGATGCCTACATTTCACATCATTTTAAAAATGTCACCTCAGAATAAATTGTAGACTGAAACCAAAAACTAAAAACAAATATGCAGAAGAAAACACAGGATATTTTTATTTCATATTAGGATAAAATTTCCTAGATTAAAGAAGATTATGATCATGAATGATTTTAGATAATTTGAACTTTGTTAACATTAAAAATTTGTACCTTTTGAAATACACTGTTAAGAAGATAAAAAGATATGCCACAGACTAGGAGAAAATGTTTGCAAAATTCATGTCTATAAAGCACTTTTATCCATGAACTGTCTTTAAACACCTAAATCTAAGGAAACAACAACTTTTAAAAAGGATTTGAACAGATAATTCACTAAGGAACATATACAGGCAACAATGAGTCCAGAAAAAGTGCTGAACATTACTAATCATTACATAAATACAAAATTTATCTACAGTGTAACTGACCGACTATTGTGTGGTCAAAATTAATAAGTAAAAAAGCTCCTGTTAAGCAACTTCTGGTGAGGAGACATAGTGATGAGAACTCTCATACATTGTTGCTCATGATGTAAAATAATATAGTCACTCGGGAAAATAGTTGTTATTTCCCATAAATTTAAGGATACACTTAAACTATGACCCAATAGTTCCCTCCTAGGTATTTATGGAATAGAAAGAATAAATAAATTTTGATGTTTATAAATTATACCTGAATAAGCCTAACTTTTTTTTAAAAAAAAGGGTGACCAGTGATCCAAGATGGCGGACTAGAGGGTGACTGCATCCCCAGTCGCTCCAGAACCCAGGAGTTAAGAAGGGGAGACATTGAGAGACTCAGACTAAAATAGAGCCACGGGTGAGTCTGCCCACTGGGTAAAGCTCAGCCCGGGTGGCAGGCCCAGACAGAGGTGGCTTATTGGAGCAGGGCAGGGCAGCTAGAGTCTTCCACAGGCAGCCCTGCACACTCCGGCGGTGGGCCCCGCCCACACAGCCAACTTCTCCAGGTTCTCAGAGCAGGCCCCCTACTGAGAGCCTTTCTGATCAGAACAAGCTCCAAGTCCCGGGGCCAGTGCGGCGTGATCCGGCCCGCAAGCGGCTTCAGGGACCAGGACAGGGCAGCCAGAGACTTACCCAAGCAGCCCGGCCCCCTGCAGTGGGAGGCGCCTTTCAAGGCTAGCTTCTTGGAACAGCCTGCCCAGTGAGAGCCTTTCTACATAGAGCCAGCCACAAGTCCCCGAGCCAACAGAGAGCTTCGATCCGCAAGCAGACTCTGGGATTAGGGCAGGGCAGCCAGAGATTTCTCCAGGCGGCTCTGCCCACTCCGGCCGCAGGCTCATTCCACGGGGCGATCCAAGATGGCGGCCTAGAGGGTGACAGCATCTCCAGTCGCTCCAGAACCCAGGACTCAAGAAGGGGAGGCATTGAGAGACTTGGACAAAAATAGAGTTGCGGGGTGAGTCTCCCCCACTGGGCGAAACTTGGCCTGGCAGCAGGCACAGATAGGGGTGGCTTATCAGAGCAGGGCAGGGCAGCTAGAGTCTTCCCCAGGTAGCCTTCCACACTCTGGCGGTGGGCTCCTCCCATACGGCCAGCTGCACGGTGCAGACCCCCAGTGAGAGCCTTTCCGCACAGAGCCAGCTCCAAGCCCTGGAACCAGTAGGGGGCTAGGGGCAGCTTTCTTCGGAAGCACTGCATTATCAAGTTCCTCCAAGATTTCAGGCTACTGAAGGCTGGGAGGTGATACACTGGAAATCAACTGGGACACTATAAGCCAATAGAGGAAATCTGCAATATCTCAGGGTCCCACTGACATCTGACCAATATGAGAAAACAAGGGAAGAAAATGTCCCAAACAAACCTAGATACTATATCAATAAAATCAATGACAGCACAGCAGAAGAAATGTCAGAAAGGGAGTTCAGAATGTACATAATTAAAACAATCAGGGAAGCAAATGAGGAGATGAAAGAGCAAATGCAGGCATTGAAGGAGGAGATGAAAGAGCAAATGCAGGCATTAAATGATCGCACCAATCAACAGTTAAAAGACCAAATACGAGAAGCAAGAGATCATTTCAATAAAGAGTTAGAGATACTGAAAAAAAAAACAAACTGAAATACTTGAAATGAAGGAAACAATAAACCAAGTTAAAAACTCCATAGAAAGCATAACCAATAGGATAGAACACCTGGAAGACAGAACCTCAGACATTGAAGAAAAATTATTTAATCTTGAAAATAAAGTTGGCCAATCAGAGAATATGGTAAGATATCATGAACAGAATCTACAAGAATTATGGGATATCATGAAAAGGCCAAATTTAAGAATTATTGGGATTGAGGAAGGCTTAGAGAAACAAACCAAAGGAATGAGCTATGTATTCAATGAAATAATATCAGAAAATTTCCCAAATCTGAAGAATGAAATGGAAAACCAAGTACAAGAGGCTTACAGAACTCCAAATATACAAAATTACAACAAACCCACCCCAAGGCACATTATTATGAAAATACCTAACATACAAAATAAAGACAGAATTTTAAAGGCTGCGAGAGAAAAGAACAAAATTACATTCAGAGGGAAATCAATAAGAATATCAGCAGATTTTTCAATCCAGACCCTGAAAGCTAGAAGGGCCTAGAACAACATTTACCAAGCCCTGAAAGAAAATGGATGCCAACCAAGAATCTTATACCCAGCAAAACTTACCTTCAAATTTGACGATGAAATAAGATCCTTCCATGATAAACAAAAGCTAAAGGAATTTACAAAAAGAAAGCCAGCATTACAGAACATTCTCAGCAAAATATTCCATGAGGTAGAGATGAAAAACAACGATCCAAATCAGCAACAGGAAGCACTAGCCTAAAGGAATAGCCAAATAAAGGAGAAACCAAATCATGTCAAAAACAAATATGAGTCAATTGACTGGGAATAGAAATCATATCACAATAATAACCCTGAATGTTAATGTCCTGAACTCATCAATCAAAAGACATAGACTGGCAGATTGGATTAAAAAGAAAAATCCAACAACATGCTGCCTGCAAGAGACTCATCTCATAGAAAGAGATACCCATAGACTAAAGGTGAAAGGATGGGGAAAATCATACCATGCACACGGACACAGAAAAAAAGCTGGAGTATCCATCCTCATTTCAGATAATGTGGACTTCAAGCCAAAACTAGTCAGAAGGGATAAAGAAGGACATTACATGCTGCTTAAGGGAAGCATAAATCAGCAAGACATAACAATCATAAATATCTATGCCCCGAACATTGGCTCATCCACGTACGTCAAACAAATCCTTCTCAATTACACAAATCAAATAGACCACAACATAATGATACTAGGCGATTTTAACACACCTCTCTCACCACTGGATAGATCTTCCAAACAAAAATTGAATAAAGAAACCATAGATCTCAATAACACAATCACCAATTTAGACTTAACAGACATATATAGAATATACCATCCAACAAAGAACGAATACACTTTCTTCTCAGCAGCACATGGATCCTTCTCTAAAATAGACCATATTTTATGCCACAAAGCTACTGTTAGCAAATACAAGAAGATAGAGATACTACCTTGTACTCTATCAGATCATAATGGATTGGAAATTAGAAATAAATGACAGAATAAAAAACAGAAACTTCTCCAATACCTGGACATTAAATAATACACTATTATATGATGAATGGATAACAGAAGACATCAGGAGGGAAATAAAAATATTCTTAGAAGTAAATGAGAAAAAGACACATCATATCAAAATCTCTGGGACACTATGAAAGCAGTACTTAGAGGAAGATTTATTTCATGGGGCGCATTCAAAAAAATAAGTAGAAATCAACAAATAAACGACTTAACACTACAGCTCAAAGCCCAAGAAAAAGAAGAGCAGATCAATACCAAAAGTAGTAGAAGACAGGAAATAGTTAAAATCAGAGTCGAAATCAACGAAATTGAAACAAAAGAAACAATTGAAAAAATTAACAAAATAAATAGTTGGTTATTTGAAAAAATAAACAAAATTGATTAACCCTTAGCCACACTACCAAAGAGAAAGAGGGAGAAAACTCAAATTACTAAAATTCGGAATGAACAAGGAAACATCACAACAGACACGAGTGAAATACAAAACATAATTATAAGCTATTTCGAAAATCTATACTCCAACAAAACAGAAAACCTCGAAGACATCAACAAATTTCTAGAGACATATGAATTACCTAAACTGAACGAGGAGGACATACACAACTTAAATAAACCAATTTCAAGCAATGAAATAGAAGAGGTCATCAAAAGTCTACCAACAAAGAAAAGTCCGGGACCAGATGGGTTCTCAGCCAAGTTCTACAAAACCTTTAAAGAAGAGCTCATTCCAATACTCCTCAAACTATTCCATGAAATAGAAGAGGAGGGAACCCTCCCAAACTCCTTCTATGAAGCCAATATCACCGTGATACCTAAACCAGACAGAGACACATCGAGGAAAGAAAATTTCAGACAAATATCCTTAATGAACTTCGATGCAAAAATTCTCAACAAAATTTTAGGAAATCGCATACAAATATATATTAAAAAGATAGTGCACCACGATCAAGTGGGTTTTATCCCAGGGATGCAAGGTTGGTTCAACATTCGGAAATCAATAAATGTCATTCACCATATCAACAGACTTAAAGTTAAGAATCACATGATTATTTCAATAGATGCAGAAAAAGCATTCGATAAAATACAGCATCCCTTCATGCTCAAAACACTAGAAAAAATTGGGGTAGTGGAAACATTCCTTAATATTATAAAGGCCATCTACGCTAAGCCCATGGCTAATATCATTCTACATGGTGAAAAACTGAAAGCGTTCCCCCTAAAAACTGGAACAAGGCAGGGATGTCTTCTTTCACCGCTTCTATTCAACATCGTCCTTGAGACTCTAGCCAGAGCAATTAGACAAACCAAAGAAATTAAAGGGATACGAATTGGAAAAGAAGAACTCAAACTCTCCCTGTTCGCTGATGACATGATTATATATTTAGAGGAACCTGGAAATTCCACCAGAAAACTTTTAGAACTCATAAGTGATTTCAGTAAAGTAGCAGGTGACAAGATCAATGCTCATAAATCCAATGCATTTTTATACATAAGTGATGAATCTTCAGAAAGAGAAATTAGGAAAACTACCCCATTCACAATAGCATCAAAAAAAATAAAATACTTGGGAACCAATCTTACAAAAGAGGTGAAAGACCTGTACAATGAGAACTACAGAGCACTAAAGAAAGAAATTAAAGAAAACCTTAGAAGATGGAAAGATTTCCCATGTTCCTGGATAGGCAGAATTAATATTGACAAAATGGCCATACTACCTAAAGTGCTATACAGATTCAATGCAATTCCAATTAAAATCCCAATGATGTACCTTGCAGAAATAGAGCAAGCAATTATGAAATTCATCTGGAAGAATAAAATACCTAGAATAGCTAAAGCAATCCTCAGTAGCAAGAGTGAAGCAGGGGGTATTGCAATACCAGATCTTCAACTCTACTACAAAGCAATAGTAACAAAAACGGCATGGTATTGGTACCAAAATAGACAGGTAGATCAATGGTACAGAATAGAGGACATGGACACAAACCCAAATAAATACAATTTTCTCATACTAGACAAAGGGTCCAAAAATATGCAATGGAGAAAAGATAACCTCTTCAAAAAATGGTGCTGGTAAAACTGGAAAACAATTTGCAACAGAATGAAATTAAACCCTTATCTCTCACCCTACACAAAACTCAACTCAAAATGGATCAAGGACCTCGAAATCAGACCAGAGACCCTGCATCTTATAGAAGCAAAAGTAGGCCCAAATCTTCAACTTGTTGGCTTAGTATCAGACTTCCTTAACAGGACTCCCATAGCACAAGAAATAAAAACAAGAATCAACAACTGGGATAGATTCAAAGTAAAAAGCTTTCTCTCAGCAAAGGAAACTATCAGCAATGTGAAGAGAGAGCCTACAGAGTGGGAGAATATCTTTGCCAACCATACCTCAGATAGAGCGCTAATTTCCAGAATCTATAAAGAATTCAAAAAACTCTACACCAAGAATGCAAATAATCCAATCAACAAATGGGCTAAGGAAATGAACAGACACTTCACAGAAGAAGATGTACAAGCAATCAACAGATGTATGAAAAAATGTTCAACATCCCTAGTAATGAGGGAAATGAAAATCAAAACTACCCTAAGATTTCATCTCACCCCAATTAGAATGGCGATTATCAAGAACACAAGCAACAATAGGTGTTGGCGAGGATGTGGGGAGAGTGGTACACTCATACATTGCGGTGGGTTTGCAAATTAGTGCAGTCACTCTGGAAAGCAGTGTGGAGATTCCTCAGAAAGTTTGGAATGGAAACACCATTTGACCCAGCTATCCCACTCCTTGGCCTATACCCAAAGGACTTAAAATCAGCATACTACAGAGATACAGCCACATCAATGTTCATTGCTGCTCAATTCATCATAGCCAGATTGTGGAACCAACCTAGATGCCCTTCAGTTGATGAGTGGATAAAGAAACTGTGGCATATATATGCAATGGAATATTACTCCACAAAGAAGAATGATAAAATTGTGGCATTTGCAGGCAAATGGATGAGGGTGGAGAATATCATGCTAAGTGAGATAAGCCAATCTCAAAAAACTAAAGGACGAATGATCTCACTGATAAGCGGATGAGGACATATAAAGGGGGGTGGGAGGGGTTAGCATTAGGTTTAGGGTTAGGTTTATGGTTAGGGATAAGGAGTGTGGTAAGAATGAAGGAAAGAAGGACTGTGTAGAGGGAAAAGAGGGGTGAGAGGGGTGGGAGGAGTGGGGGGAAGGGAAAAAATATAATGAATCAAACATCATTGCCCTATGTAAACGTATGATTACACAAATGGTGTGCCTTGACTCCATGTACAAATAGAGAAACAACATGTATCCTATTTGTATACAATAATAATAAAAATAAAATAAGAAAAAAAAGTGTGACCTAGGGACAAGTGACATGAGTATCACCTGAAGTCTCATTAGAAATGCAGACTCTTTGACAAAATTCAGACCTAGTGGATTAGAATCTGCATTTGGAAAGATCCCCATGATTGCATACTGGAGCTTGAGAAATATTGATTAAGCATCAGTGCATCCCATCAACCTTTGATTAGCACAGAATAGTTTAAGGGGTTGAGGAGGAATTTGGATTGATGATATGGACATGTGAAGAAAGGATTTATGTCATTATAATCACTGAAGAAATGTTTTCAGGGAATTAAAAGAGTCCAATCTGATTTACATGATCTTTTAAAAAAAATTTTAAATACTTTTTATTTATTTATATGTAGTTCTGAGGATCGAACCCAGATCCTCACATGTGCCAGGCAAGTGTTCTACCACTGAGCTACAACCCTAGCACTGATTGACATGATCTTAAAAAGTCTTTCTGAGGTTCTATTAATGTGTCAAATCTATTTTCATCTTGAGAAAATAGTGAACATATGTACCTTGTCAAGATTAAACTACCCTAACAGATTTTTTCAGTGATCTGGTAAGGATCTGGTAGAAACTGTCCCGTATTAGGCGAGATCTATGGTCAGAAGGAAGAATATTCTTGATGTAAACCTCTTGCGGTTGTGTGTCATAAGCTAGTCTCCTATGACATGTCATTAGACTAGGGTTACATATTAAGACCCATCTATGTATTTTCTGATGTATTTTTTTTGAAGAAAATGAAATAATCACATTAATTAGCCAGTTAATAGAGAACAAGGACTGTGTTATGAATCTGTCCTATGCTGAATGCAAGGAAGGCAGATAACAGAGAACTATACAAAGTTTATTGTGGCAGAGGAGTTTACTATTTGACTTGAGCCAAGTATTTAACTCATAAAAATAGAAAATGATACTAGGTAGCATTTAATAAAGCAATCTGTAGATCTTACGGAATCAAATATCTTAAATAATTTAGATAGATATAAAATGTCCTTTAGGTTGGAGAGGTCAGAGAAGACTTTGTGCAGGACAAGGTGTGAATGACCATATGCTATTAGCAGAATATCTTAATATAGCATTAGTGGGAATACATTTTATTTGTATTTAGTACAATCATGATATCAACAAATCAGTATGTATCTATTACATGAGACATGAACAATTAAAGAAGTGAATAGAGCATCACAGATGGTCGGGTTAACTATTCGTCCGGGTCAAGAACCTTCAATTGCTGTCAGTGTCATGAAGTTAGTGTGCCTTTCTTCTTCATTTGGAAAATTAAGCAAGTAATAAAAAAATTCAATATACTTACCTTTTTTCATCCTAATCTTTGGGAAACCATACTACCATACTGAAGTCTTTAGAAAGAAATATGTACCTTCTACTCAGAAACTGATGACTTATTTTTGGCTCTCTTAGGAGTTTCTTTATTTGAGAGACTATCTCCTCCTGTGGTTCTTTGAGGGAAATTGGTAATAAGCTTCCCAGCAATGATCCTTTGTCTCTACCCATCAAAACAGTTTCTTAGTCAAGTAAGTGACCCCCATTAGATTGTGAACTCCTTTCTGATCAAAGGCCATGTTGATTAAACTCAGGTATTTCCCTTCACAAGTCTAATATAGTGTCTAACACAGAAGAGTTGCTCCATAAATATTAGTCAAGGAAAATCAAACTCATATGAGCTTCAAGTTATCCTCTCAGTGCTCTGGGGTCCTTAGGAGAAAATGATTATTGGTAAGTTAATCAGGTAAAAAAAGTATGTAAATTAGCTTATGTCTTACCTCTCTTAAACATCTCCTTACAATATACAAATCTATAGAAGTTCCTTACAGTGAATATAATTGGAAATAGATTGGCAGATGTGAGCAAATGTGAGTTTTCTATGAAGATTTAAATCACTTAATTTACATCAAGTATGGGCAGTCTTGCTTGGTTAAACCCTGTGTACTCTGAATAATCTGTGGAACTTTAGAAATTCATTGATCCATAAAAAGTTGAAAACTTCATAGATAATCACTACCTAGATTATAAATATTTAGTATATGACAAAATAATAGAGATATATTTGTCTATTTTGTGAGGTGTAGCTTGCTGAAGTTGGTTCTATGATTGTAGTGCAAAGATAATTCTGTGCCCTTTATACCAAACCTCCCCCAGATCCTAGCAATATTTACTGCTGCTTTAAACAGATGGGATGAAAAAGTGCACCTGTACAGGGTGTAAACACAGGGTGGCCAAGCATGTCTGAAGTAGTTGTGAATCACATTGATGTCACCATTCAACAAACTTCCAGGAAATGTTAATGGTGAAGCAGGCATGCATCAGTCATTGATCTGGCACATTTTTTCAAAAGCTACAAAAGATGAAATCTGAGTCTTTGAATCTGATTGAGGCCCTGAGCAAGGCAGATAAGGCAAAATGATATAAATTCTTCAGTTTCATAGTCATATGGAAGATGAATCAGTGTTTTCATATTACTTTATATTTAGTGAAAAGTCTACATTTCATTTAAGTGAAAAGATTAACTGTGATTTCCAATTATGACACAATGGAAACCAACAGAAACATGTAAAAGAGTTGTTCAAAATTAGCATCATTAGCCAGGTGCTGTGGCGTGCACCTGTAATCGCAGCAACTTGGGAGGCTGAGGCAGGAGGATTGAAGTTCACATCCAGCCTCAGTAATTCAGTGAGACCCTGTCTCTAAATAAAATATTAAAAAAGGTCTGAGGATGTGGTTCCATGGTTAAGTGCTTCTAGATTCAATCCCTGGTACACCAAAACAAAACAAAACAAAACCAGCATCTTTTGTGCCATTTCTTACACATGGATGACATTTCTTACACATGGGATACATGTGTAACATGCTGTCCTTTTTGTACAGACAGGGGTGGGAATCTTATATCAAACATGTTGATCAAATGAGATTTTTATCCACAATAACAGGGAGTCTCTTTCAACTTTACTTTCCAGAAGCATGCTTCTCTATTTTCTCTCCATAATAAGTCTAATGTGACATTAGCCTGAACTGTGTCCAAATTTGGTGTGCCTTGGAACCAGTGGCCACTCACATAGCCAATCAAAACATTGTGCAAATATTTCTTCTTGTATGAATGGATTCAAAATCTGGTATTCTTTGGATGAGGGTTCTGGGTCTTGAAACACCTGGGCTTTTTGCATGTCAGGCAAGTACTCTAACACTGACTACTTCTCCAGTCCAAATCTGATGTTTTATATTTTGATTCTTTTTAATTATATATGATAGTATATTTTGATCTAAATAAATAAACATGGAGTATATCTTATTGTAATTAGGATCCCAGTCTTGTGGTTGGTTGTACATGAGGTAGAGATTCACTGTGTCATTTTCATATATGTACATAGGAAAGTTAGATCAGATTCATTTCACTGTCTTTCCTATTTCCTATTCCCCTTACTTCCCTTCATTTGCCTTTATCTAAATTATAGAGATATGCTTGTCTATTTTTTGTGAGTTATAGCTTGCTGAAGTTGATTCTAATCTGATGTTTTATATCACCTCTTTCTTGAAGTCTTGATGAAATCAAAGAACATAATCTGGCAGCTATTCCTATCATTGATAGTCTGGAATAAATTACTGTAGGACTGGTACATGCCCTGTGGCATGGGAAATGAATATTGAGCATGTGTAAGACTATAAAAATAATTGTGATAGATTCTTTATAAGACACTTTAGCTATATGCTCATATAACATGCTTCAAGATTACTTAATTTTAAAAGTGCATATTTTAAAAGAATCATCCATATTCATGCTCTGGACACAACCCTTCATTTAATGTATTTGATCTGACTTGGGACTAGCTCTTTGCATGTTTAAATTAGTCCAGGAAAAATATTTGCAACCAGAGAAAGAAGCCTTTCAGAAAGTCATTTCTGTCTGCCTTTATTCTCTTCCTTAGTCTGGACCAATGACACTAAGCTTTACAATGATCTGCAACCCACAACCCTTAAAAGAGCACATAAACACATGTACACATGTACACCTTGAAATTGAGTATAAAGAGCTTCTAGAGACTGAATCATACCTCTTTCCAAAAGCTTTCTGAAGATCTTTGAAAAATCATTCGAGTGATATTTACTTAATTATATATCATAATTGTGTAACTGTACATTTATTTATATGATTACATGTGTTTATATTCAATAGACAATTAGATATAATCACCCTTAGCACATAAATGCATCATGACAAAAAGTTCCTTGATGGAATCTAGGAACCTACAGCAAGTAAAATACATTAAATGCTATTCGGATCTTTTCCATTGGATAGTTTTTGTGAGGTGGAACTAGCAAGATAGCTTGTATCAAGATGGAGAGACTGTTGGGAAAGTAGTATCATTGAAGAAAATGAACATGGAAAATATTAGGAGGTCAAGGCAGGATGATTGTGAGTTCAAAGCCAGCCTTGGCAATTTAGTGAAAGCCTGTATCAATATCAAAAATAAAAAGGGCTGGGAATGTGGCTCAATGGGAAAGCACCACTGGGTTCAATCCCTGGCACCCACACACACACAAAATTAGAATGGTGATCAGTAGAGTGAAAGAAGGGGATCAGGAGGAGGGTGGAGGAGGAGGAAATGTGAGGTATTAGGGAACAAAATAGATCAATTTACATTCTGTGCATGCCTGACTATGTCACAATGAATAATCATAATGAACCAATAAAGTGAATAAATGTCAAAAATTAATGAGTAATTTAGCAATTATAAATACACATTCTTCCTTCATATAATTGAATTTGCCAAAATCTTACTGATATCAACCTTATGCTGTTTTGTTATAGTCTCCACATTTTACTTAGAGTTTGATCCCCTTCCAAGAATACATCTTGAACCCTGTCAATATGGAGTTTTCATATGGGATTCACCTGTAAATTGTGCCTATTTATAGTGATTCATGATGATTTTAGAAACATGGAATATGTAAAGAGCATATTCATTTAACATACTCACTGTGGGTTAAATCTGACAAAACTTGTGTTAAAATTGTCCCAGAAACTTCAGAGTTTTCCTTAATCCCTTCACTTACCATTTATCAGCAATTTATATCTTTCCAGTTCATATGTACCCTTTTTATCATTATTTATTTATTTATTTTGATTCACTGTTAGCAAATGGGGTAAAACTTATTTCTTGGTTGTACATGAAGTAGAGTCACACCATTTGTGTAATCATACATGTACATAGGGTGATGTTTGTCTCAATCTGTTATTTTTGCTCTTCACCCCACCCCTCCCGCCCCTCATTTCTCTATACAATCCATCCTTCCTCCATTCTTGCCTCCCTCCCACCCACCATTATGTGTCATCATCCGCTTATCAGTGAGATCATTCGTCCTTTGTTTTTTTGAAATTGGCTTATCTCACTTAGCTTGATATCCTCCAACTTCATCCATTTGCCTGCAAATGCCATAATTTTATTCTTCTTTATGACTGAGTAATATTCCATTGTGTATATATACCACAGTTTCTTTATCCACTCATCAATTGAAGGGCATCTAGGTTGGTTCCACAATTGGGTGTATGTATGTACCCTTTTTATCATACCTCTTATCACTGGGGCAATAGATACTCTTCTTTTCAGTTCTCTTTTAGTAACTATCAGGACCTTTCCTTCTCCCACTTCATCCAGATCCCACAGACCAACTCCTGAACTCTGAGCATCTCCTTTGGTATGCCACCTGGCCTAGACAGAGTTCCACACTTTAGATATTCTCTGAAGCTAATTCTTTCAAAGAATTCCATAGCACCTTGGGGGACTTCTTTCAGTCATGTGACAGGTAATTTCATTTACACAACTAAGTTACCTAGTTAGGATGAGGCCCATCTCAGGTAACATAATGCCTTAACCCTGATGAAATGTGCATGACTCTAAAAGCATGATTAAATTTGATTTGGATGGCATACAGGCATCAAGGCAGACTGAGTCAGGGGGAATGTGAGGAGGGATATATTAGAACAAATGGCTTCTCCAGTGATGTCCACTAGAACAGAACACTGTATATAAATACTCACCTATACTGCTATTGGCATTTTACAGTCAGCAGTGAGGTCGAGGCATTTCCCACTGACTTATGCCATGCTTGTGACAAATTGGAGAATGGAGACAATAATGCAGGAAATGTTTCTGACTCAATAGGTAGAATTTCAAACACCAGTCTTCTCTGGGCTTATAACTGCAGGATATGGTCTGTTTCCTGAGTTACCATATTGTGCTGTAATGTTCTAATCTTGGCTCTTTCTTTTCCTGACTCAGTGAATAGTCTTGTGTCACCTTCTCACGCCTTGGTTAGACATAAAGTCTGAGGAAATATTATTCTCTGTCCTGATGGGGTGAGGAAGAGTTAATTAGAAGACAATGACTTTCACTTCCCTGGCTTCAGCTTAAATGTGTCTGCACTTCTGTTTTCCACATTTCCTTTCCTCTTGTATAAACTTTCAGAGAGAAGAAAAGCAGGTGACTATAGCTTCTTTTATGATAAGTTGTATATCCAAGTTAGCAGCAATCCTGAGAAATCTGTGGCACAGAGTTAACAAAAATAGTCCATGTAATCAAATCACCTCCCACTAGGTGATTATTGTGGAAAATCTCGAATGTATATATAGCTATCTGTTCAAATATGTGAAATTATTACCCTTCTGAAAAACACATGCATCACACCCACACATACTTCACAGGCAATAAACACACATAGAAGTGCTGACTTCCGCAATTTATCCCTGTTTTGTCTACTTTACCATCATAGAATCTGACGTTAGTGTCAGAAAGAGAGGGCAAAGGTGCATAATTGACTCAGTAAAACTCTCGAGCTTCTGTGGCTTTCTCATTCTTCGTCCTGTTTTAGTACTTCCTTATGGATTCATTGACATCTTTGATATATTTAGTGCACAGGGTGACTTAAAGTGTACTAGTGACTGCATTTAGAGAGTTTAGTTATTGGGGACTCTAGGAAATTAGGAGAGGACCATGTAAAGTAAGGACACTTGTGATAAGTTATTTGTACCCAGAAACTGATATTAGGATCATTAAAGAAAACATAGTGTTCGATAATCTAAAGCATTGGATTTGAAACCAGTTTCTTACCTCTTCCTCGCTTAACCTTGCTAAGCCTGTGTCTTATCTGTAAATTGCAGGATTATTGTGAATATTAAATGAACTGATATATGCAAAAGAACTCACTGTAATTTTGCCCAAAAAATATTAAAGTAAAATTGCTTTTGAGGAAGGTAGGGACAAAGTGGTAGAAAAAGAATACAACCAATATTTATTGAAGTCCTATGTGGTCAAGTGGAAATAAGGTCTATGAAACACCTTAATAAAGGGTTGCATAATTTTAAAATTCTTATCTATTCCCTATAAGCTCAAATATACTTCAAAAAATCGAAGAAGGGAGCCATATGGAAAATCTTGCCCCGAGGACAACATAAGCTTGGGAAGGGGCACCATAATGTTATGGTGATTTTAAAGTTTTTCTCATTTTTTAGGGGACATACTGGGAATTGACAAACATTGAGCCACATCCCCAGTCCTATTTTGTATTTTACTTAGAGTCAGGGTCTCACTGAGTTGCTTAGTGTCTCGCCCATGCTGAGGCTGTCTTTGAACTTGTGATCCTCCTGCCTCAGCCTCCCAAGCTGCTGGGATTACAGGCATGTGCCACTGCGCCCAACTATTTTAAAGTTTTTAACATCAGTCATTATGAAAGGGATTTTGCCCATATCTTGCTCCCAGACAATTTTATTACCTTAATTATCATGACTGTGATTCTCCCAAGTTTTATAAATTGAAATTTTGTTAAAAATTGAATTCTATAGACACAGTTCCCATAGATTGGGGATCTTAGTTATATGTTACTTAATTTTTGCAATCATTTTTACCACAATATCTAAATTCTTGAGATATTTAATCTTTCTCTATTTAATGAGATTTTTATCCTCAGATGTTTCTTCTTTTTTTAAAAGAAAAACATGTATATACTTTGTAGTATGAATTCTTGCCAGCGGGAGACACTGTAGCCTTTACTCTGTAAGGCACTTGACTACATATCATATTCTTGAGTCACCTTTTATTTCACACACAACTTGATAATATTTTAACATATTATGATATTGCTGTGGAGAATTCTGATATTAACCAAAGGCTTCCTCTTGTACATAATATGTTTAGTGCCTAAATGCAAGAATATTTCTTTTGCTAATACTGAAAATCAATAACTCAATCATGAGCATGATGTATTATATTCTTTCACATAGTCATTTCTTTATTTTTTTTTGTTCTGGGGTTTGATCCCAGGGGTGCATTATCACTGAGCTACATCCCCAGTCCTTTTCATTTTTCTTATTTTGAGACAGGGCCTATGCTAAGTTGCTGAGGCTGGCCTCAAATTTTTGATGTATGTAAAGTCTCTTCAGATTTCACGACTGGATTAACTCTACCTAATGCACACACATGTACACATATTCATAATGTTTTCTCTGATCACTTTATTGTTAATTTTTTTTGCCTATATTCCCCTATCTATCTCAGGTATTTCCTCTTTTTCAAAATTGGATTTTAATCCATATCTAGTCTGTGTCAAAAATAATAATGTTTATAGTTTAATGGTGTTGTTTTGATACTTAGTTTGCTTTGTTATCTCAAGAGTCTCCGTTTTCATCTCAATCTAGTATTTTATTTGCTTATCTCTGAGATCTTATTTTTCTGAAATTATTGTTCTTATTAAACCATTTCATATTATGAAGTGCCAATGGGAATTTTCCTCCTTTCATTAGGTTATATATTTTTTTACATTGGATTATTCAACCCTCATTGTAGGTCTTAACCCATTAAGACCCAAGTTTTTAATTCTGTGAATATTTCAATGAAACTGAAATAGGTTCATTAAAACTGGTTGGAAATAATTGCATATATTATATCAACAAATATTATATTATAATACAGTTATATTATTTATCATTATATAATATTATATACTTGGTTTAAGTTTTTAAAATTTTGTTTTTATTAGTGCATTATAGTGTTACATAATTGCAGATTAATTTTGATGTGGTCATAAATGCATATAACACAATTTGCTCCATTTCAATCCCTAGCACTGTCCCCTTCCCTCCCCTACTTTTCCCCTTTGATCGCCTTCTTCTATTCCACTCTTCTCCCTTCTATTTTCATGAGATTCCCTTTACAAATATTCCTTATTGTAGGTGTTTCACATTTATATGATAGGGCAAAATGGTTTAAATTGGATTCTCCTAAAGCAACCCCTTAAAGGAGTATATGTAGGTAAATAACTTACTAAAGAACAAAATCTTGGGGCTGGGGAGATAGCTCAGTTGGTAGAGTGCTTGCCTTGTAAGCACAAGGCCCTGGGTTCAATCCCCAGCACCCAAAACAAAACAAAACAAAACCAAAAAGAACAAAATCTTCCCAGGGGACATTCCAAGAGAAGCAAGAGAGTGAAAGGGAGAAGCCCAGTAAAAATTTGTCTTAGGCTAAACCCTATGGTGGATTGATTCAGCCTGATTGTGCTGAGATTCTAGCATGAACATTATCATGGTTTGGATATGTGGTGTACCCCAAAAGCTCATGTGTAAAATACTGTAAAGAAAGTTTAGAATTGAAATGATTGGCTTATGAGAACTTTAATATAATCAGTGCATTATTTCACTGCCACAGATAAACTGGGCTATAACTGTCAGCAGGTGGGGAGTACCTGGAGGAAGTAGTCCTTGGGGGCTTGCCTCTGGGATTTATATTTTGTCCCTGGAGAATGGAGCTCTCTCTCTGCTTCCTGGTAACATGCCCTGAGTTACTTACCTCCATCACACCCTTTTGCCATGATGTTCTGCCTCACCTTGTGCCTACAGCAATACAATCAACTGTCAATGTTTGGATTGAGACCTCTGAAACTGTGAGTCCCAAATAAATTTTCCTCCTCTAATTTTTTTTTCAGCTATTTTGGTCAGAGTAGTGAAAGAGTTGACTAAAACAAACACTATATCTCAAAGTTTCCTTAAACCAAGTAAAGGAGAGAAGGGTTTTTATATTTTTTCCACTCATCAGTCATTGGTCAAACCTTAACTTGAGAGAGAGGGGGGAATACATTGTTAGGTGTTTCCTTATCTGCTGAACTGTCAGTAAAGTAGATTCTAGCAGCCCAAGGAGACTTCTGAAAACTGGCCTCAGGCGCCATTTATTAGAAACAAATTTACATCCAAGTCAAAGACGCATAATGTCTTGTAATAAAGGACTTGAGAGGATCTGGAGAAAGTACTGACACTGTCAGGCACCTTACTATATTAGATTCATTTAGTATTTTAAAATAGATTTCATTGTTGCCATGTGATTCCATTTCATATTACCTAATCATTGTCATGATTAACTTGATAAGCTCCTTTCAGAGCTTTTATTTACTCTTATATGAGGTGTATGGACTTCCTTTGATTCATTACCCTTTATATTTGGAAGCACCTCATATCCCAAGTACATTTTCTTGTTTTCCTTGATCCAATAAGTACAGTTTGAGAAATGTAGCATAGAAGTTTGGGGTAGGTGAAAGCAGAAGTCTGCTAGATATATTTCTGTGGATAGCCTGAATTCTCTTGTTTTATTGTAAAAGGGTCTAATAGGTTATATATAGGATTCAGCCCTTCAGTGTGGGAAATAGACCATATTCTTGTTAAGATATTCTTGATCTTTAGATCAATTCTAAGAGTCATCATGGAATACTGAAAAATTGCCAGTTTTTCTTACCTATGCTGATTTCTCAATTGTCTCTATTGAAGTTTTGATAATGGTAGGTGTAGCCTCCTATTCTTGAAGATTTTACCTCAACTTTTGTCTAGAATTTTTGAGTCTACTTTTCTCCAGATTGCAGCTTACTCATGAAAATACTTGGGATTTTGTTGATCTACTGCCTTCCCTCAGAATGGAATCTATAGGAGCCAGGCAGAACAATGCCATATGTTTTGTTTCTTTCAATGACCACTACTTTTCCAAGTTTATAACAGTAAGGTTTTATTGTTTTCTCTTTGTAGATGCTGTTATAGAATTTCTTGTTCATTTATTTGTTTAGTTAGTCTCCGTGATCTAACTATATTCTTCCATTACAATTGGGATGCTTATTGCTTCCTTATCAATTTTTGTACAGTACAATAAAATTTCTCTCATCAAATTTTCTTCGTATGTTCCCATCTTTTTCTGGATCTTACACGTTAAAAATCACAAATGCTCTTTTTTGCTTCAATCGATTCTTTTAATTTCTCTATAACACTTGGAGTTGCACAATCTCAATTAAACAATAAACAGTGCTTTCAAGTGTTCCATCAGAGAAAGTAGTTTTCAAACAACCTCTGAAAGTTTAGGAAGTTTAATCATAGATTTTCAGTGATTTTATTCTAAGAGAGCAAAAGAGAACAACAATCAGATCTTTATACTGTACTTATGAACACCTGTGGTAGTTCAAGATGTGCTTACTTTCATCTCTTCAGATAATATCCATACTGCCTAATATGGCATGTATATTGTTAAGATGATTTGAAGAAGAATGATAAAGCAGGAGAGGACCATGAAAACATTGAAATGCAGAAAAAAGAAATAACACCTACATAAACATCTGAGAATGTTGACTCTTTAAACACAATGTGAAATTCTCTCTTGCTTACTCTTGCGATGTTGGCAGGCATTATATGGTCAGTAAAGTTTCCTGAGAGAATATAGCCTGGCTGGTGTCTTTCCCCCACCATGATACTCCTCAGAAGTCACAGCTAATTAAAGAGGCAGTCTTATAATTGTAATCATTTGGAAGGTGTTCTTGTTCTTTTAGGTTGCTCTGGATGGAAGGTAGCTCGCTGACATTTGGGGCTGCTTGAGATCTTGTAAAGGTGAAAAGAAACAGTAGCTCTAACCTAGATCATTTGATTACTATACTTATGAAACTATTTTGCAAGAAAAATCTTGTGTCCCTATTTACTGTTGTTTTGCCAGCTTTTGGCTGTAAGTTCAGGGAAAATAAGAGAATTCTGGGTTAGAATAAACTGAATCATCAAAAAGGGAAACTAGACATAGAAACAATAAATATTTTTGCTGTATTATTTTTGTTAGGAGAAAAGTATATAAAATACTTGGTGGAAAATGACAAACAGGTCAGATTCTGTTTAGATCATTAGTAGCTAAACAGCTTTAGGATGTATGTTGGTCGTTTGTTTGTTTCCAGTGGACAGATATGAATGATTCCTTTCTGTCAGCTTTCCTATTCTCAGAAAACTAGATTTGTCATTCTGTTATTTAGGTCATAGAGTCTCCCAGTCATCAGCTGCTGACTGCCTATCTGCCTTGACAGGGAAGGAAATTGAGGGTGTTAGTAGAGGTTATTTAGGGTCACTTAGTAAGTGTATTGAAAAAAAAAAACAGGAAGAACTTTGGCAGATTTGAATTTATAGTAAGACAAGACCAAGGGGAAAACTCCAAAGTTTGGTTATCAAGTGCATTTTTTTATAAGAGGGATTGTACTGTATCGTCATTTTCTTTGTGAATCCATGATTGTATACTTTATTGCCTTTCACATCAGTCATGGCTTAAAATAAGAAATGATAAAATGATCAAATTGATATTTATAACTTTCCAACTATATGAATGAACTCCAAATTATCCAAATATGTAAGTATATCTATGTGTGCACATATGTATATAGGTATCCATACATAGGTGTATTTTATGCAGAGTCACTTGAAATTGCTTTTTATAGGTCAAACTGGTCAAATATCAAGTTCATACAGTTTAATTTAGCCTACTGGTCAAATGGTCATATTGCCAAATTCATATTTTTTGATTTTGGGAAGGGAGCAGGGAGGAAGGGGAGAGAGAGAGTGAGAGAGAGAGAATGAAAGAAAAAGAAAGGGACTGGGGTTCCTCAATCTCCTTGAATGGAATGTCCCCAATGTGTAGAAAATTTTACCCTTGGCTCTAACTTTTGTTCCACCACTTCCCAGTAGTACCAAACTGAGGACTAAGCTTTTAACTCATGGGCCTTTTGGAAAATATTCCCTATCTAAGCTATAGCAAATAACATAGTCACCATATACAGTATCAATTCATTTTAAATTAAGAAATATTGTTTTATATAAAAATGAACATACTGTATTGAGAGTTATATGGAAAAAGGGTAAAGAAAGTGATGGCTCTTAGTTGAATCATACAATTTGTTGGTAAATTAAAGAATAAAGCATCAGGTTTTATGGTGGTTCAATCTACGATGTGAATAATTCATCCTATATGCTTTATGTGGAATTAGGAAAATTTTATGCCTGAAAATATTTCAACCAGTGCTCCAACCAATGCAGCCAATATTCATAGATGGAGAAATTATAATAAATAATAAAATAACACAGTGGACACCTGACTTTGCTACATAGCATCTATTTTCTCCTCTTTCATATAACAGTGATCTGAATTTCCTTTAAAAATTATTCTTTTCCCAGGCCACCCATGAAAGGTGGTTTCAAATTGGTCTAAATCAATCAGTGCCTTGATTTCACCTAATAAAATTGGGGCACAGGTAGTCACATGATATAATCTAGTCCAATCATAATAAATCCTCAGGAATTTGCTGGAATAAAGATTATCTGCTTTTTTTCATATTTTTGCTATTTATTTATTTATTTGGGGGGAATCATGAGGATTGAACCCAGAGGCGCTTAACCACTGAGCCATAGCCTCAGCCCTTTTTATTTATTTTGAGACAGGGTCTTGCTAAATTGCTTAGGGCCTTACAAAGATGCTGAAGTGGCTTTGTTTTTTAATATAAATCTTTTTTTGTTCTTTTTAGATATGCATTACAGTAGAGTGTATTTTGACACTATACATACATGGATTATCACTTCCCATTCTTGTGGTTATACACGATGTGGAGTTACACTGGTCATGTATTCATATGTGAACATAGGGAAGTTATATCTGATTCATTCTACTATCTTTTCTATTCCCATCTCCCCTTCCTTTAATTAATTCCCCTTTGTCTAATCCAATGGACTTTAATTCTGCCTTTTCTACCCTCCCTTATTGTGGGTAGCATCCACATAACAGAGAGAACATTCAAACTTTGGGTTTTGGGGACTGGTTTATTTCACTTAGCATGATATTCTCCAGTTCCATCCATTTACCAGCAAATGCTGAGGTTGGCTTTGAACTGGCTATCCTCCTGCTTCCTGTAATCCCAAGTAACTGGGTTATAGGCATATGCCACCATGTGCAGCAGAAATTATCTACTGCAAATTGCAGTCATTTTGACACCAAGAAGAGAGAGAGCCTGAGGATGGGGGTAGAAAATAGGGTGTAGAAGATTTGCATGACAACAGGGCTGGAACCCTGATAAATTAAATTTCAGAACCAAACTCAGTCAGCAATCCTTCGGATATTGTTTTGTTCTATGAGCTAAACAATGCCTTATCATATCAAGACATGGAGTCATTTTTTTTTCCTCAAAGCACATTGAAAGTATCCTAGCCACCATAAGTGGTTAATTTGAAGTTTGTGTGAACATTTATGTAACATGATTCTTAATAGAACTGTGATTTGAAAGAAAACCACAGAACTGTTTAAACATGTCAATGATGCAACTGTTAGAGGAATTACTAAAGTATCTGCCTGAACAGATCTTCATCATGAGTAAAATTTAGATGAAGAATTAAAATTTGTTTCAATAAGGTGTTTTCCTGAATATGAAAGTACATACTCATATGAAAAAAAATGTAAAATTGACCAACTTTAAGGCAGAAAATGGTCACCACTGATAATTCTAACACACAGAGGAAAACACTGTCATTATTTTAGCATATTTGCTTCTATTCTTCCTTCTATCTATCTTATGTAGTTAAGATTACACTGTACATTCAATTTTTATACTGCTTTTTTTATTCAACGCCAAGAATAAGCATTTTCCCACATCATTAACAACTCTTCATGAAAAGCTTGCTTTTCTTCCCAAGGAAATTGCAGTATGGAGGTGGGGGTTTGTGATACAAATATTCATGAAATGGTATATGGCATAGTAAAAAATTGGTAATATAACCAATTTGATAATATGACCATACTATAAATAATGTGATTAATTTTTTTAAATTATCAGTTTAAATAGAATTTTAGAAAATCATAAACTTTTCATAATAAGGGTGGGGATTTGTAAGCAGATAAACTATGACTTAGAAGAAGGTCAGATAGTTTAGACTAAGGAAATTGCAATTAACATATGTTCTGATCCTGATGAGGGCATGTGGGCATGATTTTCTACATGAAGAAACAAAGTCTAGAAGGAAGATTTAGTAAAGTAAATCATAAATGAGTAGTTATGAGGTAGTTTGATTATGGAGAATCTTGTAAATTAGGCAGAAAGTTTCTATTTATGGAAAACAATGAGGTGCATAGTCCTCCTTAAAGGGGTATAATGAGGACTACACTGTCTTACATGACATGCTGTTTTGACTGAGAATTGTGGAGAAGAAAGGTGTGTAATGACATCAATAAACCTTGTAAGACGACACACTGCAAACTATGGTATTGCTTTTACTGGGGAATTTGAAAGCATGCACGTTAGCTGAGTTGGGACAATTTCTTAAAATTGTGTTGTGCTCCTATATATTTATATTATTTATTTCCCCCATTGTAAACTATTATGTAGATACTATTGTTCTTATATTTATTTTAGAAACTTTTATTATATTTATTTTAGAAACTAAAGTTCAGGATTATTTCAGGGACAGTAATCAGTTTGAAGTAGTTTAAGTGAGTCTAATAAATATAAATATAGATATGAATATGAACATAGTTTAAGTCATATTACTGACATTTGCAACCACATAATATAATGATAAAGTTGAGATTCCAACTCAAGTCATTTTTCAAACAATCCTGGATATTTTCTATCATACTTTATTTACTGCATTGGTAGTATTAGTGATAGGACCCTAGGTGTTTGGTTACAGTAGCAAAGACATATACTTTTTATATAATTACTCCTCTGTTTCTTAATCTTTCTTATTTGTAACTTGGTAAGTGATCATCATACAATTATTTATTTTAAGTAATTATATTTGCTAGTACAATTGTGCCATGTACTGTCCTACGAGCCTTTGAATATCAGAGATGGTTTTTTCCTTTGCACATGAAAGACAATTCGACTTAGTGTATGATCCTTAGTTAACAACATTTCCCCTCAAAATTCTGTTGAGAGTGCTCCATTTGTTACCTTTTGGAATATATTGTGTACTTGAGATTTTTGAAGCTACCTAACATTTTGTAGCTTCATAGATGAACACTTTTGTTCTTCTCAGTGGATATTTGCAACGTTTTTTCTCCATTCTCCTAATACTAATTATTTTTATCAGGTAGGTTTAATCACAGGTCTTTTTAATAGCCTTCTTAAAATATTTCTTCAATCATGTCTTTGAATATTGCTCTGATAACTTTCTCAGTAACATCCATAATTTTTAATGTTGGTTTTGATTCTTTGCTCTATCATTCCTCTTTTGTTTTCATGCTTGCCTGTAACATTGTATTTGTGGGGACTGTTTTCTGGGAGCTTAAGTCTCTGGATATAGACAGAAATATAGTAATAGTGGAATGGAGAGAAAAAGCCCTCTGGTTGCTTCCAAAAGATATATGTGTGTACTAGGTGGATAGGCCTGACTTTTTGAAACATGAGATAGTCTGTGAGAGAAGAATGAAGTGTGTTTTGCTACCTAATTTCAAGTGAGATATCTGTTTCCAGTGGAATGGCAGGGATGGACTAGTAGTTGCATTTCCTTTTCTCTACAGGAATCCCAGATGATGATATGAGTTAATCTTCCTTACCGCCTTTGGATTAGGTTTGCAGGTTCAAGTAATTTCTCAGTCAGTATTACAATATAATGTAGTATAAATTTTATTTTAGTGGCCAAAATTATTATTTTTTATTATTATTTTCATATCTTTAAAACTGATTACTGACCTGTTTTATTTTATTATAGCTTATAAAAGAAATTATATAATGTAACAGTTCAATATGAATTGGTCTCCAAATTGTAGATCTACTTCAGTTTTATATTGATTCTGACTGTAACTGTATCCTTGTTTATAGAATAAGCAACTCATAACTTTGTTTCCATGCATAAATGCTATTTTTTTCCATCTGCCCAAATGAGTTAGCCTGAACTCTAAGTGACAATACATGGTTACTGTACTGAGTTGAATTGTGCCTTCCTGAAAGATGTTCAAATTCTATCCCTCAGTGACTGTGAATATGATCTTATATGGAAATAGGACCTTTGCAGGTGACTAAATGAAGATGAGATCATTAAAGTATGCCTTAATCTAATGTGACTGTGTCCTTACATAAAAAGGGAAATTTGGGAACAGAAATGGGCACACAGAGAGATCATGGCTATGTGACCATGAAGGCAGGAATCTCAGTGATGTATCTACAAATCAAGGGATCCAAGAGATTGCCAGCATCCTTCCAGAAGCTAGGAGGAAGGGGTGTAACAAATTCTCCTTCATGGTCTTTAGAAGAAATCAATGTTGCCAACACCTTTATATTGAAGTTCTGGCCTGTACAACACAATAAATTTCTATTGCTAAGTGGCTCAGTGTTAGTGAAGTCCAGGAAGAAACAATGATACCTAAACTGCTTTCATTATTGACTCTGATGCTACTTATACAGAAAGACAGTGCTGTTTTAGATCTGTAATGTCACCCCAAAGCTCATGTGTTAGGCAGTACAACAATGCTCAGACATGAAAAGATTGAATTATGTGGGCTCTTACCTCATAAGTGGATTAATCCATTGAATTAATTATTTGAATGGACTTACCGAGAATGAAAACTGTAAGCAGGTGAGGCATGACTGAAGGAAGTAGGTCACTGGAGTAAAGCTTTGGTGATGGTATCTGTATCCAGTCCCTTTGTCTTTTCTTCCTGACTTCCAAAAGCTGAGCAACTTTTCTCCACTGTGCTCTTCTTCCATGACGTTTCTACCTTACTGCCAGGTGACCATAGACTGAACACTCTGAAACTATGAACCAAAATAAATCTTTCCTCTTCTGAGTTGTTCTTGTCAGGTATTTTGATCACAGTGATGAAAACCTGAGCAACACAGATGGTAATACAAGATCATTACAAAGATCTGTGACTACAACCCTATCCTCAGGAACACATCATAAGTCATGATTATGAAATTGAAGTGGTTTCATATGTTCCTTGTTTGCTGAGGTAGGTAGATATAGAGATTTATTCATGATAAGCCTTACTAAGGACTATTGCCCTCTATTGCTTTGTAGAAAGAAAGTTAGAATAATTGGGAAAAAATTGAAAATGTGTCAGCTCTAGAATCTGAAGTCATTTTTTTTTAGCATTTCCCACTACACAATAAATCTGAGGTGCCTCTTCACTGATTAAGGCAGCAAGAGTGTTTGGGATGCTTATGTGTCCATGAGTGTTCTCAAATATGTTCATGTCTGGGAAACTGCTTCCAGCTTGCTCCTTTTTGCCTTTTCATTTCCTTTTTCTCTGTTATCTCACTTCTTGAGTTAAAAGGACGCTTTTATCAGTTCATGTAGGAATGCTAACCCTTCCACACCCAAGAACTAATTATTTGGCTTGAATTGGATTTGGTAAAAAGAATGGGACATGGAACCACATTATGGGTGAGTAATTTAGATAATTTGGTTTTGAGTTTGTGATAGTTTTAGTGTTTCCAATTCATGTCCTTGACCTTTTAATTTGACATGAGTTTGAACATTCACTTTACTTCTCTAGGATTTGATCCTTGACTACGTCCTTTGAAATGCTCACAAGTGTCAACCTTGTCCTCTATGTTATGGGTTGATATATTTGACTCAATGGAAATATTACAGATCAGGTTATATGGGCAATGAGTAAACAGACTCCGTTTTATCTTGAGACTCCATGTTATGGAGGAAATACTTCTATGGGAATGCCACTGTACCCATCTTAGCATGACTTGCTTGGCAATACAAAATGACAGAATGGCAATTCTTGTATAATGAAAAATTGTTCTCTTTTTGATTCCTGGTTTCCTAAACAATGTACCATGTGAACAGTAATGTCAACAGTGATTGTCAAGATGTTAGTAACCATTCTTCAATTTGTTCCTAAGTAAGGTCATTTTGACCCACTTCCCCTTTCTGCTTATGATTTCAGATCCCATCATGTTAGATTGTAATTTTGAATCATAGCAACAGACACTTATGATTGATATACTGACTTATGTTATACAAACTCCTACAACATTATGGTCAGGACTGTTCTCCCAATAGCTATTTTTGGGGCATTGTTTGAGACAGGCAGCTGACCGGCTACTAAAGACTTGGATTTGAACTTCTCAGTGGTTATTGGTCTGTTCTTAAGTTGTGCCCCAGCACATTTGGAGGCACCAGTGAGATCCTCAGTGCCCAGTGGATAGCCACGACTCACCACTGACCTGGGGAGGGGAGAGGTCCCAAGAGCCATAGCTCCTCAGGGAAGGCCTCTGAGTGAGGTTCCTCAGGCCCAGGCTGCCATGGTCTGTGGAGCCCCGCCCCAGGACTGAACTAAATTCTCAGAGAGTCTCCTGCTTCTGCACTCCAGGGGGACCTGTACGTCTGTTCTGCCAGATCCTGATCCATTTCTGGGGACTCTGAGGAAGGCTGGACACAGCATTACTTCCCAAGTCCGGGACTATGGCAAGATGTTGCCCAGGCCCTCAGTTCAAGAATCAGGAGTGGCCACCTATCATTTTCTTTGGCATCTTACCTGTTCTGTGTTTGTTCATCTTTTCTGCTTTTTGTTGCCCTTGAATGTGGACATGGGTCAGTCTCCCTCATGTTTGTCACATATCCCCTTCAATGCACACTGACCAATTTCCGGGAATTCCAGAGAAGGGTCGCTGACTACAGGACCTGCTATGACATCTTTTCTCTCTCTAAATTCTGTGAGATAGAATGGCCAACTTTCACAGTCAGATGGCCCCCTTGGGGGACCACCAAACTGTCTTTGGACAGCCTGGACATACTGATCAAATGTCTTATATTCTATTTTTTTACAAAAGTTTTTAACCATGTTCACAAAAGCTTACGTTGAAATGTAAACTTCTGCCAACAGGAACTTCCAACTACTGGAATTGGCCCACCAAAATGCCAGGCTAAAATTTTGATGGCCTCTATCCAAGAGACCAAAAAACCCAGTTTAGAACAAGACCCCAACCTGAGGGGGCTCTCCCAAGGAGACCAATGGAAGCAGGCCCCCTTGCTGTCTCTTCAGGAAACTCCTTCAGGGAGGGATGGGGCACAGCCTTTGTCTATATTCTCTGAATTCTTTTCATCTCTGATGAGTGGGACCACATCAGGATGGAGGCCAGAAAGACTTTAAAAATTCAATTTTTTTTTAGTTCATAATTTCAATCTGGTGCACATAGAGTAATTTTTGATCAGCCTATTTTATCCAATTAGGAAGTCTTTCTAATGCTCTGTTTCATTCAAAGGCCAATGTACATGGGGTAACTCTCAATCTAATGGGTTTTTCAAAATAAGCTACAAGGTCTCTGTTTGTTTTATGTATATGTACACCAGTGTATTGTCATGTCTCCATATATTTGGTACCAAAATTGACATATGAGCTAATAAATTAAAATTTTAAAAAATGGATCCAAATATCTTAGATTCACATGATTTAAAAGATTTTTAAATTGGGTAAACAAAAGTATGGCTTTCAAGTTACTAACATAGTTTTGTTTCTAGGTGGTCAAAAATGATTAAAACATTGATGTCTATAAAATGCCTAATATCCATTGTTTCTAGATTTTTCTTCAACGGGGAAGATATGGCTGATGCTCTCCAATATACTTCTCAGATATCTTTGTTTCATAAAAAAATAAGTAATTTAGATTTGACAGGTATGAGATTCATCATGGATGTGTTGGCTAGAGTCATCTGACTGGTTTAGAGAATAAAAATACTATTAAATATAACATCAGTACTCTTAACTCCTTAAATTCCATAGGGCATTGTACTTAAAACATCTTTGAAGTTTTCATAAATTGGTAAAAGAAAAAAGAGGGTTTAAAATTTCTTTATGTTATCACTAAAAACAAGGTTAATAAAAGTTTCAACAGGCATTACTCCATATAAAGCATCCAAAAGTTTCAACTGTATTTCAAATAGAGTTCTATATATAATATGAAATATTTTATCTTATTAAAATGGAGTAATTTATCTAAATTCAGAAATTTAAAAGGGTTATTTTGAAATATAAATTTTAAAAAAGGAGATCAACAGATTAAAAATTAAAAGGTTCTAGATATAAAAGTTTATTTAGTAAAAAATGCTTCTCAGTGAAAGAAAGTCTTTATGTGATTAAATAAAGTTATATCTAAGTAAACAATAAGAAGCTGTAATTAAGTGGTTAAAAAGTATATATTAAAGGTAAAATTTTAAAAGGTTTATGTGTATATATGAGTAAACAACAATTAAAACTATTTAAGATTGTCCCCTAAAGTAAAATATTAATACACTAATATAAATCAAAGTTCAGTCTAAATGTTAAAATGATGAATAATTCTTAAAATATTAATTTACTCTTAACATTATGCCGGTTAAGTTTTATTCTCTAAAACAACTAGTCTTAAAAATATTGTCAAAATGGCCATACTACCAAAAGTACTATACAAATCCAATGTAATTCCAATTAAAATCCCAATGACATACCTCATACAAATAGAGCAAGCAATCATGAAAATCATCTGGAAGAATAAGAGACCCAGAATAGCTAAAGCAATCCTTAGAAGGAAGAATGAAGCAGGGGATATCACAATACCAGACCTTCAACTATACTACAGAGAAATAGTAACAAAATCTGCCTGATATTGGCACCAAAATAGTCAGGTAGATGAATGGAACAGAATAGAAGACACGGAGACAAACCCACATAGATACAGTTTTCTCATACTAGACAAAGGTGCCAAAAACATACAATGGAGAAAAGATAGCCTTTTCAACAAATGGTGCTGGGAAAACTGGAAATCCATATGCAGCAAAATGAAATTAAACCCCTATCTCTTACCCTGCACAAAACTCAACTCAAAATGGATCAAGGACCTTGGAATTAGACCAGAGACCCTGCACCTAATAGAAGAAAAAGCAGGTCCAAATCTTCATCATGTCAACTTAGGACCAGACTTCCTTACCATGACTTCTGAAGTACAAGAAATAAAAGCAGGAATCAATAATTGGGATAGATTCAAACTTAAAAGCTTTTTCTCAGCAAAGGAAACAATCAATAATGTGAAGAGAGAGCCTACAGAGTGGGAGAAAGTCTTTGCCACACCCTTCAGATAGAGCACTAATCTCCAGAATCTATAAAGAACTCAAAAACTTTACACCAAGAGTACAAATAACCCAATCAACAAATGGACTAAGGAAATCAGCAGACACTTCACAGAAGAAGATCTGCATGCAATCAACAGATATATGAAAAAATGTTCAACTTCTCTAGTAATAAGAGAAAAGCGAATCAAAACTACCCTAAGATTCCATCTCACCCCAATTAGAATGGCTATTATCAAGAATACAAGCAACAATAGGTGTTGGTGAGGATGTGGGGAAAAAGGTACACTCATACATTGTTGGTGGGGTCGCAAATCAGTGTAGCCACTCTGGAAAGCAGTATGGAGATTCCTTAGAAAACTTGGAATGGAGTCACTATTTGACCCAGCTATCCCACTCCTTGGCCTATAACCAAAGGACTTAAAATCAGCATGCCACAGTGATACAGCCACATTAATATTTGTAGCTGCTCAATTCATAATAGCTATATTGTGGAACCAACCTAGATGCCCTTCAATAGATGAATGGATAAAAAAGGTATATATACACAATGAAATATTATTCAGCCATAAAGAAGAATAAAATTGTCATTTGTAGGTAAATGGATGGAGTTGTAGAATATCATTCTAAGTGAAATAAGCCAATCCCAAAACCCAAAGGCCAAAATATTTCTCTGTATAAGTGGATGATAACACATAACAGGGGTGGGAGGGAGGCAAGAATGGAGGAAGGATGGATTGTGTAGAGGAAAATGAGGGGTGGAGAGGGGGTAGGAGGAAGGAAAAATAACAGAATGAGACAAATATCATTACCCTATGTACATGTATGGTTACACAAATGGTGCAACTCTACTTCATGTACAACCAGAGAAACAATAGTTGTACCCCATTTGTGTACAATGAGTCAAAATAAATAAATTTTAAAAAATTGGGGATTTGTACAATTTTGGTTAAACAGCAACTGTTATTTTAGAGTATTATACTACATTACAATGTCTAAATTTTCTTTAAAAGCTAAACTTGGTTAACATAAAAACATCAATGTAATTTTGATTCTATTATTCTTCTTTATATATTAAATATGTTCACATCTTCCAGGTATGCAAGTCTTAAAACTAAAAGATTAAAAAAAAAAACATTTTATTAAGCTGGTGTTCTCCAACCTAAAATTGTAATGATAATATTAAACTTATCAAAATAACAAATTTTATTGGGGATTTATTTATATCATTTAATGTTATTTAACTGGAACTGAACCTTATGTTTCCTTCTACACTAGGATAAAAATGTAATTGTACTTCTGATAGATAATGAGAACCGATCTATTTAAAGTTTAATATCATGAAGCAGGAAAATAGTTTGCCACTTTACTACACAAAAGGAAATTTAAAAGCTCTCTCAGCTTTCTTTGATTCATGTTTTAGATGTAATATCATATTGTGTTAACTAACATTCATATAGACTTTGGAAACAATATATGTAAACTTTGTAAAATGATATTAAAAATAAGACAAAGATCAACTTCAGAACTAGATGACTTTATGTAAGATTTGTGAAGATCCCCACCTCACCTGAGATAAGTCTCTGCCGCCCACCTTACTACATGTTACAGTGACTCCAGAATAAGCCAGACTCCAGCTCGTTTAAAATTATATTCAAAGATTGTTTTCTAGTTGTAAAATTAGTGTGATCTCAAAGAGGGGATATAACGTATACTTTAACTGCTACCTGTTAGTGCCTTACAAAAGTATATTAGGCTATCATCTGTAGAGAGATAAAAAATAAAATTGGGTAAATGACTGTAAAGTCATAGACATTAAAGTTAAAACCCAGTACTCTTACTGTATGACTGGTGAAACTGACATGCTAAATGTTTAAGATCAAGACTTGAAAGACTGAGATTAAAATAAAGGGGCTAAGAGAATCAATATTTGGCTCTTGCCCTCGAAGTCAGCCTGAACGTAGGGAACAAGAGAACTTCTCTAAGGAGCTTTGCAACTCTAGGCCACATGACCTCCTGATCAGGGAAATTGATAAGACCACTACAGGATGAGAAGCCAATCAGTGCACCTGCTGCAGAGGAGGGTCCTTGGAAAAGGGAGACATCCCTGATGCTTCCAAGGGAAGCCACCTCATCAAAGAGACCCTAGGTAGTGAATGGCACTAAAGGAGCTAAGAAGCTTCTCTCAAGTTCCCCGAGAGTGACCCCTATGGGAACTCAGTTGACTTTTAACAACAGATAAGAACAAGGTCAATTTGACCAACTTGATCTTAAACTCCTAGCAAAAACAGTTAAAACCAAAACACAGTCATTGCTGGATATTTAAAAAAAATAGTTATTTTAATGTAACTTGACATGTACACATGTGCTAGCCCCCAGAATAAGTAAAACTGGAGGTAACAAAAAAAATTCTTAGACAAAAATGACTGATAGCTCTCAAGAGAAACAACCAGGATTATAAGTTTTTAGTCAGTTTAAGGCCTATGGATCTTTCTAACCTCTATACAGGTAGCTTTAATCAATGTTTGCTAGTATAATTTTCTAGCCCTAAGTAACAAGAATAAAGGGATCTCTACTAAGCAAAGAGGTCATACCAATAAAATGTTATTTTACAAAAATCAAATGACATTAGGAAATTTAACTAAATGTTGTGTTTACATCCCTGATACCTCGGACAATGTTAAAGATTGATAAATAAAGACCTTATCCTCTCCAGCCTTGTTAGGCTTTGTTAGGACTTGTTATGGGGAAAATGTCTCAGCTCTTCCACCTCCTGGTAAGAGATTATTGATTTCTATCATCTTCATGATATTCATTGACATGTTCCAGATGCTGCAATATTTATTTTGTATTAATCTCATTTCAGTATTCATGCCTTTTTGTTTCTTTCTTAGAACCAGAATTTTACCCTTAGATAGACCCAATTTCTAAAAACAAACTCCAAACTGCTTGCCCCACCCCAGGTTGCCCACTCTCAGCTCAAAGCAGCAAGAGTGGTCGTTGCCATTTTTCCTTACAGCAGTAAGATGTCCCTAAAATTAGAGGGGTATTAAAAAAATTAAAAAACAGTCAATATAGATAGATAATTGGGTTAAATCACAAAAATAAAAGCAAGTTTGGGTCCAGAAAGTTGGAGGCAAATGACCTCTGAGAGATGAAAATGTTAATGCTTTCAGAACATTTCCTCCACCCTTACCAAGAACCTGCTCCTGTTCTAACCTGTTGTTAAGTCTCTTCAATAGGTTCAACTTATGAGAGAACCAGCCCCAAGTGACCACTGATTTCCAACACCCATTCCAGCCAGGAGACTCTATGTATGTCAAACAGTTCCAGAAAAAAGGACTAATGCCTGGCTGGAACAGAGGGAACCTTACTCACAACATGAATTTATCACATCTCAGTCAAGACAACAGAAAAATGGACAGCCCTCAGAGACCCCAACCAGCCTCTAAATATAAGACTGAAAAAGTATTAATCATGTTTTTTTCTTGCTTTTTCTTACACCTCTACTGTCGTACTTGTGGTACAACTTGTTGCCCCTGAGGGAACATGGTTTGCTTATACATCAGGAGTAACTCCATGCCTGGCCTTTCAACTTTTCAAGATTACCCAGTGGGATGAATTCTGTGTTACTGTTCACATCATTCCCCAGGTATACTATTATGATGGGGAGGGAGGAAAGGATTATCTGAGGCTAATACACTGATCTGAACGAGTGACCCTTGTCTTAGTTCCCTCCTTAGTGGGATGAGTTAGAGCTGGCTCCACTGCTGTAGGGACCACTGCATTCATTACAGGAGACAAAATTTCAAAACCTTAAGTTGACAAATAGATCTGAACTTAAGTGAATTAAAAAACTCTGTAAGTCACTTAAAAAATTCCCTTGATTCACTTGCTGAGGTAGTTTTACAAAACAGAAGATGGTTAAATTTGCTGTTTTTAAAATAAGGAAAATTATGTATGGCCTTAAGGGAGGCCTATTGTTTCTATACTAACCACTCAGGTGTCATTCATGATACTTTATCTTTGATTACAAAAAGGCTCAAAAAAAAAAAAAGAAAAGAAAAGAAAAATGGAGAAAAAGCTAAAATTCTTAGGGAAATTGGTACCAAAATCTGTTCTCTTGGTCCCCCTGGTTAACTACTCTAATAACTGCAATCGAGAGACTTCTCATCCTAGTTATGTTGGGGTTTTTAATTGGGCCATGCATGATAAACTGTTTAACTAAATATGTTAGAGGTAGAATCCAATCTGTTAAACTGATGATGTTACACACCCACTACAATCACCTCTGTATGAATAATAAATCAATGATTCAATTATGTGCATAAAATCAGTGGGGAATGTGATGGGTTGACATATTTGACTCCATGGAAATGTTATAGGCCAGGCTATATGAGCAATGACTAAACAGACTCCATTTTACCCTGAGACTCCATATCATGTAGGAAATGCTTCTCCTGTGGGAACACCTCACCTCTGTACCCATCAACAGTTGCTTAGCATGACTTGTTTGGCAACACAAAATGGCAATTCTTACATAATGTAAGATTGTTCTCTTTTTGATTCCTATTTTTCCTAATCTGTGCACCATGTCAACAGTGATCATTTAGATGTTAGTAACCATTTTTTAGTTTATACCTAAGTAAGGTCATTCTGACCCACTTCCCCCTCTGCTAATGATTTCAGGTCCCATGATATAGTTTGTAATTTTGAATAATAGCAAAAGATATTTATGATTGATGTACTGATTCATGGTATAAAACCCCCTGCAACCCTATAGTTGAACTGTTCTCCCAATAGCCATTTTTGGGGGTTTTGTGTGAGACAGTGAGCCAGATGGCTTAATAAAGACTTTCAAATTTGGACTTCTCATTGGTGATTCGTCTGTTCTTAAGTTGTGCTCCATAATACTCTACACTATCTTCAGTGTGCTTTTAGTAAACCTGACAGTGTTTTATGTTAAAATTTTTCATAGACAACTACTTGAACACTAATATCTGATCCCTTTCAAATAATATCATACAAAGCTGTTAATAATCTGATCTCTATTTTTCTAGGAGTGCAATGTGCCTAAGATTAAAAAATATGCTCTTACCTTAGAGGAGCAAATCATGGCAATACCTGAGATTCCCCCAGAGTAACCACTCAATACATGATTGTTGAATTAAGCATCAAAGGGTATTGGGCCATGGCATGAAATGAGGACAATTCTGGGCTCAAAGTATCTCTTGGAGTCTAAGTGGAACACCACAGGAGGACATGAGAAGCACTGAAATGTTGTGGTATGGTGGTAGGGCATTAACAAGAGGGATGCAGTGAACCTGTAGAGAAACTTTGCCAGCTTTGCTGCTCTGCTTTATTAAGAACACTTCTCTAGTATCTGTGAAGAATGTGCCAGAGAAGGAGACTGACTAGGGCATATTTTTGGAAGATCTATTATTTGAAACCTGCCGTGTCAATGAATAAATGGACATTTGGCTAATCTATGCACAATTCCCTTTTGCACATCCAGACTTGAAACATTATAGTGTCCTGCTAAGGCTTTAGACAATAGGATTTGTGCATTCATAAAGTCAGAATCAAAGACTAATCCATACTTGGTTATTCTGAGTGAAGTAAAACACAATAATTCATTTTCATTATAGATCAGGCATGCTGAGTACAGGAACTGATCCATTACCAAAATCTGCTGTCTGTTCTCCATTAAGCCTGCTGAGGCAAGGGTCAGTCTGACACCTCATGGTGGGTAAGCCAGGGGGAGGAGGAACATCCCGACGAGTGAGAAGTTCGCCAAGGTAATTTACACTGATCCTTGGTATTCAAAGAATTTAACTAAATGGCTTCTGTCAAAGCCTTCTGTGGTAACAGCTTTTGTGGTAAACATCTGATGATGACTTAGGAAGTTTCATGAAGGTTGAACAGATGTGCAAAGTTTGTCTTTAAATAATCTAGAAACCAAGATCTCTCTCTCTCTCTCTCCCCCCCTTTCTGTGTGTGTGTGTGTGTGTGTGTGTTATTAGGGATTAAATCCAGAGCTTCACATAAGCTTTCTACTTTTTTTCTTTCTTTTTTTTTTTGTTTATTTATTTATTTTTAACGTTTACATAGGGTAATGATGTTTATTTTTTTCCCTTCCCCCCCACCCCTCCCACCCCTCTTTTCCCTCTATACAGTCCTTCTTTCCTTCATTTTTACCGCTCTCCTTAGCCTAACTCTAAACCTAACCCTAAACCTAATGCTAACCCCTCCCAACCCCCATTATATGTCCTCATCTGCTTATCAGCGAGATCATTCATCCTTTATTTTTTGAGATTGGCTTATCTCACTTAGCATGATATTCTCCACCTTCATCCATTTGCCTACAAATGCCATAATTTTATCATTCTTCATTGCAGAGTAATATTCCATTGTATAAATATGCCACAGTTTCTTTATCCATTCATCAACTGAAGGGCATCTAGGTTGGTTCCACAATCTGGCTATGGTGAATTGAGCAGCAGTGAACATTGATGTGGCTGTATCTCTGTAGTATGCTGATTTTAAGTCCTTTGGGTATAGGCCAAGGAGTGGGATAGCTGAGTCAAATGGTGTTTCCATTCCAAGCTTTCTGAGGAATCTCCACACTGCTTTCCAGAGTGGCTGCACTAATTTGAAACCCCACCAGCAATGTATGAGTGTTCCTTTTTCACCACATCCTCGCCAACGCCTATTGTTGCTTGTATTCTTGATAATCGCCATTCTAATTGGGGTGAGATGAAATATTAGGGTAGTTTTGATTTGCATTTCCCTTATTACTAGGGATGTTGAACATTTTTTCATATATCTGTTGATTACTTATACATCTTCTTCTGTGAAGTGTCTGTTCATTTCCTTAGCCCATTTGTTGATTGGATTATTTGTATTCTTCGTGTAGAGTTTTTTGAATTCTTTATAGATTCTGGAAATTAGCGCTCTATCTGAGGTATGGTTGGCAAAAATATTCTCCGACTCTGTAGGCTCTCTCTTCACATTTCTGATAGTTTCCTTTGCTGACAGAAAGCTTTTTAGTTTGAATCTATCCCAGTTGTTGATTCTTGCTTTTATTTCTTGTGCTATGGGAGTCCTGTTAAGGAAGTCTGATCCTAAGCCAACAAGTTGAAGATTTGGACCTACTTTTTCTTCTATAAGACGCAGGGTCTCTGGTCTGATTCCAAGGTCCTTGATCCATTTTGAGTTGAGTTTTGTGTAGGGTGAGAGATAGGGGTTTAATTTCATTCTATTGCATATGGTTTTCCAGTTTTCCCAGCACCATTTGTTGAAGAGGCTATCTTTTCTCCATTGCATATTTTTGGACCCTTTGTCTAGTATGAGAAAATTGTATTTATTTGGGTTTGTGTCCATGTCCTCTATTCTGTACCATTGATCTACCTGTCTATTTTGGTACCAATACCATGCTGTTTTTGTTACTATTGCTTTGTAGTAGAGTTGAAGATCTGGTATTGCAATACCCCCTGCTTCGCTCTTGCTACTGAGGATTGCTTTAGATATTCTAGGTATTTTATTCTTCCAGATGAATTTCATAATTGCTTGCTCTATTTCTGCAAGGTACATCATTGGGATTTTAATTGGAATTGCATTGAATCTGTATAGCACTTTAGGTAGTATGGCCATTTTGACAATATTAATTCTGCCTATCCAGGAACATGGGAAATCTTTCCATCTTCTAAGGTTTTCTTTCATTTCTTTCTTTAGTGTTCTGTAGTTCTCATAGTAGAGGTCTTTCACCTCTTTTGTGAGATTGATTCCCAAGTATTTTATTTTTTTCGATGCTATTGTGAATGGGGTAGTTTTCCTAATTTCTCTTTCTGAAGATTCATCATTATGTATAAAAATGCATTGGATTTATGAGCATTGATCTTGTAACCTGCTACTTTACTGAATTCACTTATGAGTTCTAAAAGTTTTCTGGTGGAATTTCCAGGTTCCTCTAAATATATAATCATGTCATCAGCGAACAGGGATAGTTTGAGTTCTTCTTTTCCTATTCATATCCCTTTAATTTCTTTGGTTTGTCTGATTGCTCTGGCTAGAGTCTCAAGGACGATGTTGAATAGAAGTGGTGAAAGAGGGCATCCCTGCCTTGTTCCAGTTTTTAGGGGGAACGCTTTCAGTTTTTCACCATTTAGAATGATATTAGCCATGGGCTTAGCATAGATTGCCTTTATAATGTTTAGGAATGTTCCCACTACCCCAATTTTTTCTAGTGTTTTGAGCATGAAGGGATGCTGTATTTTATCGAATGCTTTTTCTGCATCTATTGAAATAATCATGTGATTCTTAACTTTAAGTCTGTTGATATGGTGAATGACATTTATTGATTTCCGAATGTTGAACCAACCTTGCATCCCTGGGATGAAACCCACTTGATCGTGGTGCACTATCTTTTTAATATATATTTGTATGCGATTTGCTAAAATTTTGTTGAGAATTTTTGCATCGATGTTCATTAAGGATATTGGTCTGAAATTTTCTTTCCTCAATGTGTCTCTGTCTGGTTTAGGTATCAGGGTGATATTGGCTTCATAGAATGAGTTTGGGAGGGTTCCCTCCTCTTCTATTTCATGGAATAGTTTGAGGAGTATTGGAATGAGCTCTTCTTTAAAGGTTTTGTAGAACTCGGCTGAGAACCCATCTGGTCCTGGACTTTTCTTTGTTGGTAGGCTGTTGATGACCTCTTCTATTTCATTGCTTGAAATTGGTTTATTTAAATTGTGTATGTCCTCCTCGTTCAGTTTAGGTAATTCATATGTCTCTAGAAATTTGTTGATGTCTTCGAGGTTTTCTGTTTTGTTGGAGTATAGATTTTCGAAATAGCTTATAATTATGTTTTGTATTTCACTCGTGTCTGTTGTGATGTTTCCTTGTTCATTCCGAATTTTAGTAATTTGAGTTTTCTCCCTCTTTCTCTTTGTTAGTGTGGCTAAGGGTTTATCAATTTTGTTTATTTTTTCAAAGAACCAACTATTTATTTTGTTAATTTTTCCAATTGTTTCTTTTGTTTCAATTTCGTTGATTTCGGCTCTGATTTTAACTATTTCCTGTACTTTTGGTATTGGTCTGCTCTTCTTTTTCTAGTGCTTTGAGCTGTAGTGTTAAGTCATTTATTTGTTGATTTCTACTTCTTTTTTTGAATGCACCCCATGAAATAAATCTTCCTCTAAGTACTGCTTTCATAGTGTCCCAGAGATTTTGATATGATGTGTCTTTGTTCTCATTTACTTTTAAGAATTTTTTTATTTCCCTCCTGATGTCTTCTGTTATCCATTCATCATATAATAGTGTATTATTTAATGTCCAGGTATTGGAGAAGTTTCTGTTTTTTATTCTGTCATTTATTTCTAATTTCAATCCATTATGATCTGATAGAGTACAAGGTAGTATCTCTATCTTCTTGTATTTGCTAACAGTAGCTTTGTGGCATAAAATATGGTCTATTTTAGAGAAGGATCCATGTGCTGCTGAGAAGAAAGTGTATTTGTTCTTTGTTGGATGGTATATTCTATATATGTCTGTTAAGTCTAAATTGGTGATTGTGTTGTTGAGATCTATAGTTTCTTTATTCAATTTTTGTTTGGACGATCTATCCAGTGGTGAGAGAGGTGTGTTAAAATCGCCTAGTATTATTGTGTTGTGGTGTATTTGATTTCTGGAATTGAGAAGAATTTGTTTGACATACGTGGATGAGCCAATGTTCAGGGCATAGATATTTATGATTGTTATGTCTTGCTGATTTATGCTTCCCTTAAGCAGCATGTAATGTCCTTCTTTATCCCTTCTGACTAGTTTTGGTTTGAAGTCCACATTATCTGATATGAGGATGGATACTCCAGCTTTTTTGCTGTGTCCGTGTGCATGGTATGTTTTTCCCCATCCTTTCACCTTTAGTCTATGGGTGTCTCTTTCTATGAGATGAGTCTCTTGCAGGCAGCATATTGTTCGATTTTTCTTTTTAATCCAATCTGCCAGTCTGTGTCTTTTGATTGATGAATTCAGGCCATTAACATTCAAGGTTATTATTGTGATATGATTTGTATTCCTAGTCAATTGACTCATATTTGTTTTTGACATGATTTGGTTTCTCCTTTATTTGGCTATTCCTTTAGGCTAGCACCTCCTGTTGCTGATTTGCATCGTTGTTTTTCATCTCTTCCTCATGGAATATTTTGCTGAGAATGTTCTGTAATGCTGGCTTTCTTTTTGTAAATTCCTTTAGTTTTTGTTTATCATGGAAGGATCTTATTTCATCGTCAAATTTGAAGGTAAGTTTTGCTGGGTATAAAATTCTTGGTTGGCATCCGTTTTCTTTCAGGGCTTGGTATATGTTGTTCCAGGCCCTTCTGGCTCTTAGGGTCTGGATTGAAAAATCTGCTGATATTCTTATTGGTTTCCCTCTGAATGTAATTTGATTCTTTTCTCTCGCGGCCTTTAAAATTCTCTTTATTTTGTATGTTAGGTATTTTCATAATAATGTGCCTTGGTGTGGGTCCGTTGTAATTTTGTATGTTTGGAGTTCTATAAGCCTCTTGTACTTGGTTTTCCATTTCATTCTTCAGATTTGGGAAATTTTCTGTTATTATTTCATTGAATAGATTGTTCATTCCTTTGGTTTGTTTCTCTAAGCCTTCCTCAATCCCAATAATTCTTAAATTTGGCCTTTTCATGATATCCCATAATTCTTGTAGATTCTGTTCATGATTTCTTACCATCTTTTCTGTTTGGCCAACTTTGCTTTCAAGATTAAATAATTTGTCTTCAATGTCTGAGGTTCTGTCTTCCAGGTGTTCTATCCTATTGGTTATGCTTTCTATGGAGTTTTTAACTTGGTTTATTGTTTCCTTCATTTCAAGGATTTCAGTTTGTTTTTTTTTCAGTATCTCTAACTCTTTATTAAAGTGATCTCTTGCGTCCCGTATTTGGTCTTTTAACTGTTGATTGGTGCGATCATGTAATGCCTGCATTTGTTCTTTCATCTCCTCCTTCAATGCCTTCATTTGCTCTTTCATCTCCTCATTAGCTTCCCTGATCGTTTTAATTACGTACATTCTGAACTCCCTGTCTGACATTTCTTCTGCTGTGCTGTCATTGGGTTTTATTGATGTAGTATCTAGGTTTGTTTGGGACATTTTCTTCCCTTGTTTTCTCATATTGGTCAGTTGTCAGTGGGACCCTGAGATATTGCAGTTTTCCGCTATTGGCTTATAGTGTCCCGGTAGATTTCCAGTGTATCACCTCCCAGCCTTCAGTAGCCTGATGTCTTGGAGGAATCTGATAAAGCAGCACATCCGAAGAAAACTGCCCCTAGCCCCCTACTGGTTCCATGATTTGGAACTGGCTCTGTGCTGAAATGCTCTCACTGTGGGCCTGCACCGTGCAGCTGGCCGTGTGGGAGGAGCCCACTGCCGGAGTGTGGAAGGCTACCTTGGGAAGACTCTAGCTGCCCTGCCCGGCTCCAATAAGCCACCTCTATCTGGGCCTGCCACCCGGGCCGAGCTTTACCCAGTGGGCAGACTCACCCGTGGCTCTAGTTCAGTCCGAGTCTCTCAATGCCTCCCCTTCTTAACTCCTAGGTTCTGGAGCGACAGGGGGTGCAGTCTCCCTCTAGGCCGCCATCTTGGATTGCCCCGTGAAGAGAGCCTGCAGCCGGAGTGGGCAGAGCCGCCTGAAGAGGTCTCTGGCTGCCCTGCCCTGATCCCAGAGGCTGCTTGCGGATCGAGGCTCTCCGTTGGTTCGGGGGCTTGTGGCTGGTTCTATGTAGAAAGTCTCTCACTGGGCGGTCAGCTCCGAGAAACTAGCCTTGAACGGCACCTCCCACCACAGGGGTCCAGACTACTTGGGGAGGTCTCTGGCTGCCCTATCTGGTCCCTGAATCTGCTTGCGTGCCGGAGTACGCTGCGATTCGCTGGCTCCGGGACTCGGAGCTTGTTCTGGTCAGAAAGGCTCTCACTAGCGGGCCAGTTCCGTTCCGAGAACCTGGAGAAGCTGGCTGTGTGGGCGGGGCCCACCGCCAGAGTGCGCAGGGCTGCCTGTGGATGACTCTAGCTGCCCTGCCCGGCTCCGATAAGCCACCTCTATCTGGGCCTGCCCCCGGGCCGAGCTTTACCCAGTGTGCAGACTCACCCGTGGCTCTATTTCAGTCCGAGTCTCTCAATGCCTCCCCTTCTTAACTCCTGGGTTCTGGAGCGACAGGGGGTGCAGTCTCCCTCTAGGCCGCCATCTTGAAGCTTTCTACTTTTAAGCTACCTTCTGAGCTCTTTATTTTAAGACACATTCTCATTAAGTTGCCCAGGCTGACTTTAAACTTGCCATCCTCCTACTTCAGCCTCCCAAGTAGCTGGAGTTACAGATACACACCCTCATAAACAGCAAAATCAAGATTTAGATAAATGTTCCATCTTCCTTATAAATGGATACCTAAGGTGTAAAATGGATTCTGGTTGAATGAAATGGGTGGTAACCTCTTATCATTCTTATATGTTTGGGAAGATGTTTTAATAGCTCATGCAAGAATAGTTTTCCCTTCTTTCCCGGTAGTCATCCTCTTTTAAGATTTTTTGAGTTCTAAGATTATTGTTGTTTTTAATCTGTTCAATCTAGACTTCATGAACTCATATTGCACCTAACAACTTTGAATATTTGTTTCTTTGCCTGCTTGTTGGTACGTGTATTTCTGTGACAACGTATGTGCATGATGTGCACAGATAGGTACCATTTCTCTCCCTTTTCAGCCTAAGCTTCTGATATGTAGAACATTTGCTGCTTTCTTTTCCTTCATATTCCTTTCTGTGCTTTTTCCATCTCCATAGTATGGAGCTTGCTGTAAAATACTTTTCCCACTAGAATGTGTTACAAAAACTAATGCAAAAGAACTGTTCTTCAAATTTTATCACAGAGGCAAGCTGCAAGAAAACAAAGAGGAGAATGAGTCTTGAGTACTAACTCTGTACATGCCACTTTCTCCCCAAATGACCTGAGGCATGTTTGTTTTTTCTTTTCTGTGCCTCAGTTTCCACATAAGAAAATCAAAGGATCAAACAGCATGATCCTTAAGACCCCTTACAATTTGATCTTCTAGAATCTAACATGACTCTTCTTTATTATAGAATGTATGGAATTGAGCTTGGGAAAAAGCCTACTATAAATAGTGAGATTCTTACCCTTTTTCCAGTTTCTATTAATTGAGAACATACTATATTCCAAGTATGATTCCAGACCACTTACATGCTTTGCTCCTTTTAATCTTCAAATATCTACATTAGACTGGTATTATTATTTTGTCCATTTGTAGAGGACAGTTTAAGTATCTTTCCTATCACTAAGTAGCTAGAAAGATCAGGGTCAGTAAGTAAATCCTTGTATGTCTGACTCAAAAGCTCATATCCTTGGCACAGTACTATACCATCATATTGTACTAGTGCTCCCTCTAGTTGAACATATTGAAGAGCCTGACCCAAACTTACAGATACCCACACATATTCATATACATATATAAAAGAAAAACTAGAGGTCAACCATGCACCTGACGGCCAGTCATTACATGTGAGTAGGTGAACCTTATCTTATTTTCCAAGAATTGACCTGTGATGTAGGCTTGCTCAGGTCTGATGTCAAAACTTTCTCCAAACTTCAAAGAAGCAGGGAAAGTATGGTGAGCCTGGGGAAAAATATGAGGGGATTCAACCAAAGACACAAAAGCTGCACAGCTATGATGTCCACAGGACTGAAATGGAGGCAGCTTATAAGGAGAAAAACCCATTTCTGTGGGTTGAGTGAGGAATTGGCCACCAGTTGATCAAAGAGAGGGTCCATTCCTAGCATCAGTGACGTATAATAGAGCCACAAACACACACACCAATTCCACATTGGGAGGCTAGAACTTTTATTAGGGTATTTAGTTTCCCAGAGAGAAACCCAGCAGCCTATATAGCATGAGAAGGAAGAGGGCCTGGGGTGGGCTGAGATGCAGTGCAAAGGGAAAGAAATCTTATAGTCCATTTAAGCTGTGCTTTAAGGCCAGCATTTAGTGAGGTCGAATTGTACTTAGTTGAAGGAGCTCCTAGGGTGAAAAGCAATGACCTGGGTAAGATCAAGTGTTATGTCTTTGATCTCAGTACTCTGAGGGAGGAGCTTAGGGGCATAGTGGGTGTTTGGGAAGGAATCCTTGTAGCAAATTAGAAAGAGTAAGGGGCTAATATATGTCCTGTGGAGCAGTCTCTACCAAGAGGCTGTTTCTCTGTCTGGCTAGAGCACAGCAACTGTGTGAAACTTAGACATTAAATCCTCACTTCATATGGCTTCAGGACTTGTATGTCCTATATTATTTAGCAACTCATTCAATGAAGCACAGAATATTTTCTGAGGTCATTTGTCTCACTTAGAAGGGCCATTGGACTGAATGGTTAAAGAGGATGGAATAAGGCAGGAAGAAACTTTCAGAAAAGAAAGGAAAAATTAGAGAGCCTTAGCAAGTGCTCCCTGATCCCAGATAGAGCAGTGCCAGAAAGAGGGCAAAAGAAGGCAAAAATCATCCTGGAAAATGAATGGCATCAAAATGAAGAGTATTATTTCTGAGTACCTCAAATCAGGGATAGGAAAGTATTTGTAGAAGATGAAAGGTTTATTTATATCTTCCACTGCTCCTCTTGTGAATAGTGTTCACTTTAAACTGCTTGCTTGTGTATTGTTCACTCTGTGGATTAGTTGCTGCCAATTTAGAATGCTGAAATCCAGCATTCTGAGTCTCATAACCCCATGATTCTCATTAGCAGATGTACTAATTTTATCATTAATCCAAATAAAATCCCAGACATTCAAACTGCAACAAAAATATATATACAAATATCATATATCCCAAAGTCAAATATAAATGAACTGAAATAATTGGTTCTTTTAGAATTTTTGTAAGTCTTTTCCAATACCACAGAAAATCAAGGATTGTTTGGCATGCAGGATGGACCTTATCAGATAAAGGAGAAAACATCTAGTAACTGAGGCTTTAACTAATTTGATGATCTTTGATGCTAACAGGGTATCCAATCCTCTTAGCCTCTCGAGAGCACTGAAGGATACCCAATTATTATAGCTGTATGCCAGAAAGCTCTTCATTTTCTGTCTTGGACATACAGCAAAAGAAGACATTGCAGATATCTAGGAAAAAATAGCTTTAACCTTGTGGTACTGTAAGCGACCTGAGAAATATGTCTGGGAAAGCAGGCTATGTTTCATACAAGGTACAAGGCAAATGTACAACAATGAGTCTCTGGGTGCCACCTAGTTGAAGCAGAAATGTGGAATTTGATATGATTTCTTTTTCTTCCTGCTGAGGCAAGGTGGAAACCTGAAGTGTTTCTTTCTCTGCTCTATTAGTGAAGTGTGCTATTGGTATGACCCCAGGATCAGTTAGGGATCCCTAACATTGTGATATAATCTCCCAGTCAAGGGAGACTCTGTTCCAAATCCAGGCCAGAGTTAAGTCCAGGACTCAGAGACACCTCCTATAACTGTAAGATGGAATTCACACTTTCTGGTTTTTGTCTGGATTTAGAACGGGACTTGGGGCAAGATCAAATAAACATATGGTAATGTCTTCTGGGATCACTGTGGTTTCATCTATTGTTTCCTAGGTATGCACAAGAATTCAGAGACAGAAAAAATCATGGTCACCAACATTTTGCTGGTACCTGGCAGTTTTCAAATAATTTCATTTTTCTATTCTTTCTTGTTTAGAATTTATCAAGAACCCACCATGTTCTAATCTCTATACTTGTTCATCTATTACATAATATAACATGTTGTCAATCCTGCATGGTGGGTCTGAGTCTTTTCAGTTTACAGATGAATTTACTGATAAAAACTTAACCAAGATCCTAACGCTTATGAATTGTGAAATCTGTATTTCCATCAACATTTGCCTGATTTCAAAATGTGCCAGTTCCACCACATATGTGCAACTCCTGTGGGTGAATTGAGTCAAGAGCAGAGTGATATAACCTAACACATATAAGCTATTTTTCTCTGTAGATTAATTTGCACTGCCTTTTTATGCCTCAACTTGTCCAGAGCTGATTTCACTAATCTTACCATCTATAGGATTAGCATTAACCAAGACAAAGTATAGAAATTATTTAAGCCAGTAGTGGCAAAGGGTTTTCATTTAATCTGAATGCTGATAGATTGGCAATAACTACTTGGAACACTTTTTGAAAAGACTTATATGGTGGCATTCAGGAACAGGTGCTATGACCAATAACTTATGGTTTTAATAGGCAGTGGAGAAAGGGCACATGTGCAATACATTTGCTATCCCTAACTTAAGCATTCTTAAAGACTTGCCTGCTGGTGAGGGCAGAAGTTTATGTCTATACCAATAATACATACGAATTTTTGAAAGATTTGCTCATGGTTTTGACAATGAATCATTATGAGTTCCATGAGTTAGTGCTCACTGCTTCTCTCACACTTCAATGTCACTACCTGATCCCCACCCCATTCCTTCATTCTGATAGGACAAAATTCTTTAATGAACTTCTAAGCAATAAATTCTTCTCAAATTTTGCATCCATCTATAGGACCAGCATTGAACTTCAGCACCCAAACCATATTCTTATGTTCCCTAGTCCTTTTAGGGATAAAATCTTTCCTTGCTTTTCCAGTTCTTTTTCCCTGTCCTGTGAGTGAAGCCCTGCATCTAGATGACCATTGATCACATATATGGATATATATGGATATTGTATGCATGATTATTTAACAGTCCTATTTGTATCTTTCTCAGAGACCATGCTTATACTTATAAATTTGTCTGGTGATCAATAAGCCACAGTTGATTGCACAAAGAAAATGTGTCTGATTTTGACCCAGTCAATCCATTAGTTAGGTAGAAATAAATGTTTCTTTCTTGATATTGTTTGGAAGAATAGAGAATGTGAGATTACAGGGAGTAGGGAATCTATACAAGTCATAAGAAATTGTTACAGAACGAGCTGAGACATGTGGGAGCTGAGTTAAAAGAGAACAAATTGTCCTAGTCTGTTCCTGCTGCTATAACAAAATACCAAAGATGGAAAAATTTCTAAACAACAGAAATTTTTTGCTCACACTTGTGACGGCAAGAAGTCAGAGATCAAGACACAAGCAAGTCTGAAATCTGATAAAGACCCATGTCTCTTATGTGTTACCTTCCTGCTATGTCCTGACATAGCAGAAGAGAAAACACTATTGCAAGTCTCATTTAGAAGGGCACTGATCCCATGCATCCTCTAATCACCTCCCAAAGGTTCTGACACTTAATACCATAACATTGATTATTAGGTTTCAGACACAGGAATTTGGGAGACACTCTGACATTCAGACCATAGCACAGATACTATGAGAAAATGCAGCAAAACAGTGGAGAATTCAGTGCAACAAATGAACAGGTATAAGGAGAATTGAGAAATGGAGTGGAGTGGAGTCTGAGAGAGAGACAGCAGCCCTGATAAATCCTGACCCTAGTCATCTTGAAGCTTTGCTATAAATAGGTCAAATAGATTCTCTGATATTCTCCTATGTTCTTTCAACATTATTTACATGCTGGCTTATAATCAAGTGAGTTTTCATGGTTTAGTATTTTCTATCACTAAAGAGACATTGCTGAAACACTGATCATGAAAATTGTTCATCTAAAATCTGCATTTCCAGGTTTTAAATCTTGCTGGAAATTTTGTTTTTGGAATGCCACTTGGTTCTATTTACTTATTTTCCAGTCAACAATTGTCTTCCATCAGAGATATGTTATATTTGATCTATGTAACCTTGACACTTTGATAATTATGGAATGAATTGTAGAAAACAACAACATTGTAAAATTGGACACAACATTAGATATCATTAAGGTACTGGGTGCATATCAAAGTTAAGATCCAGACCTGATCCTGAGAATTTAGGAAAATAATTTTAATAAACAAAGTAATATATTTATGTAGTATACAAAAATCAAAGGACACTAAAATATGTATAACTGGGGCTGGGGTTTTGACTCAGTGGTAGAGTGTTTGCCTAGCACACATGAGGCACTGGGTTTGGTCCCCAGCACCATGTAAAAAAAATAAATAAATAAACAAAATAAAGGTATTGTGTCCATCTACAACTAAAAATATATTTGAAAAAATATGTATAACCAACAACAGTAACTCTTCTTCCTACCTTTTCCCCTTTTCTAAAAACTGAGGAGTTGTGCCTTTATAATAGGTCTGTTGAATAAATATATTAGCATAGCATTTGACTTATAAATATTTAATCATATCTACCTATCTGTCATTAATATTAAGCTATGTATCCTAGCAAAACCTGGAATGAAAGATAACTCATTTCCATGTTTAGCAGAGATCTTCAAGAATTTAATTTTTCCCCTTAGTTAATGAAAATGAAAAGCCTGAAGGCACTGAGAAATGAACTAGCTTATTTCTTTAACGAAATGGAGACAAACTGATTAGAAGATGAAAATGTTTCCCTCTTTCCTCCCTCCCTCTGTGTCCTGAAGGACCCCATTGGTAAATATGAAGTTGTCAAGTATAAGGCACAGAATATGATGATTTGACCACCGGAGAGAGGTTTACCTAGCAAAGGACCTCACTGAATATCAAAGAGAAACTTCCCTTTCACTTCCTAATTAATATTCTTCTTGCTTAACAAACACCAAATGCTTAGGAGACAGGAAGTCATCTGCTTTTACAATTTGATCTTGCCTTCAGATTATCAGGTGATAAATTTGTTATATAAAATGATAAAAATTGTAATTCTTCCCACCCACGCAAATACGTAAAACCAATTTCCCTGTTCAGGATCCCGAGAAATAAACATGTCAAGACAGAAAGGCTATTTATCATGGCTGTCATAATTAGGTACAATTGGGGAAGTCAATTCCCTTCGGCAAATGACAAACTTCAAGTTCCAACCCAGCAGCGCCATTTTGCAGGACATGTCTAATAACCTCCAGTCATTTATCACTATTCCCAAATGCCAAAATCATCAGCGAGAAGGCAGGTGTTCCTCATTCCAGTTCACTAAACTAAAGTCATAGCCAACATTATAACAGTATGAAGATACTACCTGGTTTCTGATACAAGAACATTTTCAAATAAGATCCCCCCAACCCTCAGGTTTTTTTTTCTTAAGCATCATAGGAAGCACAGTTCATAAAATTATTGAGGTAACATTTTTTTCTGACTTTTGATTTTCCAAGTAGGCAGTCAATTGCTAACTTTAGCCAAGGCATACATATGTGAACGAGACATTAGAAGACAAGGGGATCAAAGAAACTCCAAGTGTCTCCAATTCCACTTCTGCCTTCACAGTGAAAGGCAAGGAACAATGCATGGTAGTATGAATTGTGTGACAAATCACTAGTTAACAGACTTTGTGCACTGTTTGGACTTACAAACCAAAGACAGGACTGGCAGTTCTTTTTAAAGATCATAAAGATCACTATTTCAGTTAACAGAAAGAGTTAGTTATTTGTGTAGCAACAGAGGTTGGTGAAGAGATTCTATTTAATGATATTCTAATAAACTGATAAATATCTTGAGTTTCACTTTCAACGTCAAAAATCTTACTTGAAGAATGCCTGCTTCCTTTATAATAAGTAGTTTAGTAACCTATTTTTGAGTTAGATAAGAAAACAATGGAAGGAGCAGTGTACTTTACATCAGCCTACCAGCTACAGACTAACTGGGTGTACTTAGGTCTCTCTATTTCTAGACTATTAATTCTTTTTATTATTTTTATTGGTATGTTATAATTATACATGATAGTGGGAAACATTATTCCACGTTTGCACATGAACATAACATAATTTGATCAATCTTATTCCCCAGTACCCTTTTGTTTCCCACCCCTCCTCCCTCCCCCTGATCTACTTGTTTTCCTCTACTGATCTTCCTATTATTATTAATATTTTAATTAGTGCATTATAATTTTATATAAGTAGGATTCTTCGTGGTATATTTGTACATGGGTTTAGCATAGTTTTGGTAGATTTTGATCTCCAGTACTTCCTTATGTCCTTCTTTCCTCCTTCACTCTGGATCCCCTTGCTCTACTGTATTGGTCTCCCTTCTATTTTCATGAAATACTCCCTTTAAAAAATTCTTATTTCTCTCTAGCTTCTGCATATGAGAAAAAACATTTGACACTTGACTTTCTGAGTCTGACTTCGTTTAGCATGATATTCTTCAGTTCCATCCATTTATTAGCAAATGATATAATTTCATTCTTTCATATGATTAAGACTCCATAGTGTATATATACCACATTTTCTTTATCCAGTCCTCTGTTGATGGATACCTAGTCTGGTTCCATAACTTACCTCTTCTGAATTATGCTGATACAAACATTGGTATGCCAGTATCACTATAATATGTTGATTTTTTGTTCTTTTGGATAAATAACAACAAGTAGGTTAACTGGGTCATATGGTGGGATTTCTTTTGTAGAGATAACTATCACTGTTCTTAAGAGAAACCAGAAAGACAATACATGTGTTGTGTTACTAGTTTTACATAACAGAAGAAAACAAAACCCAGAAATGATGAAAGACTTTCAGAAACAATGTTCAGCTTGGTTCACACAACTAATATATATCAGAGTCTGAATGTGAACCCAGCTGTAGTTGACTTCCAAAGTAGTGTTCATTCCCACTAGGCATTATTAATCTCCTGTTTTCTAATAGTACTAGAGTTTGGATCTGAAATGTCCCCCAAAGGCCCATGTATTAAAGGTTTGGTCCTCAGCTTGGTACTTTGGGATGTGGTGGAAACTTTAAGAGATGGGGTCTAATGGAAGGAAGTTAAGTCATTGAGCATGTGACCTTGAAGAAGATATTAGGTCCCAAGCCCCTTTTTAATCTGTTTCCAAGCATGAAATGAATACACCTTCTCTGCCATATTTTCCTGCCATGTTATAGTGTGTTGCCACAGATCACAAGCAACAGGGTCAAGCAACCATGAACTCAAACCATTAGCCAAAATAAATCTTTCCTTCTTTTAATCTGATTATCTCTGGTATTTTGTCACAGTGACAGAAAACTTACTAACAGATAGGAATCCAATCAAATGCTTTTAGCAGTTCAAGTGGATGAAAGGATATCATGTCCTAGGCATTGCCACAGTCCTACTGACAACTTTCAATCACTGCACTTAATTCATCGTGTTGTTATCTACTTTATGTCAGTTTCTTCATTAGATTGTGAGCCCCTCAAGGGCAGGGATCATGCTTTATGGATATTTCTATCCCTAGAACATTTTCCAATGCTCTGCAATACATTAAGCATTCAGTCAATGTCTTTTGTAAGAAAAGAAGGGAAGCAGTGAGGAATGTATGATTCATAAGGCACTCTGGGCTCTATCCCTGCCCTTACTTCTTTTGTATAACACCTGGAAATAATTCTGACTTTTTGAACTTTCTCTGAGGTTGCAAGTTCTGGATAAATGGGAGTTTACAATGAAGCCTAACCAATTTGAACTTCTTGAATGTTTTAGTGATAAAGCAAGCAATAAGCCCAGCCAACTCTCAGGCCATGTATCAGGTAATCAATAGAAAAGTTCAGTCTACACCAAGATTTTCTAACAGCTGTCAAGGCTGACTAATCAGTGATTGTTCAAAAATCACACTGAAGAGAAAACCTTTCTCTTCTCCTGGGAATTTGCTTTAGTAAAGACCTTGGGTAAGAATTGAAAAATTCAATTCTCCAATGATCTAATTATTATGAGGAAGACTATTTAAAGTGAGGAAGCCAAAAGAAGGAAGAGGAAACTGAGGGACTTAATTATGCCTGTTTCTTCTATACAAACATATATAAAAAATATATCAGAACACTGACTTACTAGATTGTCTCTCAGGACTGTGAGAGGGGAGAAGGGAGAGATGCTTAGGAAATTAGAATAAGGGATATGGAAGCTCCAGAGATAGTAGTGATGTGTGGTGTTTACTCTTCCTGTAGCACATGAAAAAAATATTTACCGACAGCTCTCTTCTCCTTCAAATATCCCATAACAGCTATAATGAATTTAAATTGCTGTGAGTGTACCCCTGTCCCTTAACCATACTGAATCTTAGCCCTCCTTGTACAACCTACCACTTTCAAATTCCCACAGTTCAATCCTACTTGTAATTCTGATAAAAGTTGTGTCATTGTTTCCATCAAAAATAGTATTTTCCCTAGATTTACTAGTTCAGCTGTTTCAAATTCCATAAAGCTAAAACTTGGCATCAAACATCAGAGGACAGATGACTTTTAAAATGTTGCTATTTTTATAAACTCAAACTAATTAAAATATGTTAAATATTTTAATTTAGATTTAGGAATATATTCATACTTTTGATTTAGTTATTTTTAATCCTTCATTTAGTCATAGTTATTTAAAAAATATTAGGGAATTTTTGCAAGGTGGGAGGCAAGAGTAGCTACAATTTGTCATCCAGTGGGAAAGGGTGGAAGTTGGTAAAGGGAAAGTATGGTGAGGAAATATGAATAGATGTTTTAAGATTTTGTTCTTGATGAAACTTTAGAGAAGATGTTTCTTTATTCATCTTTTAAGGAATAGTATGGGTGCATTCCACCCTTTTCCCAAGTGACTAATGTGCTGCTCGCCTCCATAAAATACATTCTCATGACATCGGAGTGATTCAAGTTGCAAATATTTTCAAGAGTCTATCTACTATCCTTGGAGTAGGTGTTCCTTCCCTGAACACAAGTTTTATACTCTAGAGGACTAGGATTATATTCATGTTGCAGCACATAGGTAATGCCTTTAATCAGTTTGTGAAAAATAGTTTTATGCTCTCTGTCTTAAAAGTGAATAACATGAGATTATATTTTTAAAATTCCCATTTTGATGTGGGATTTTTATATGTTGTCTTGTTTAATCTTTGGGTAGAAAAACGTGATTTGCACCAATTTCCAGATGAAGAAATGGAAACATTGAAGTTTGGGCCTATTAAGAAATTCAGCATCTTCAAATTGTCTTCAAAGCCTGGATAGATTATGTGTAGGGATAGGGATCTGCAGACATACTGATTAAATTAGCAATCTGTGATAAAGATTGGCAAAATTAATTAGCCTAAGTTTTCAGTGTGTGTGTGTGTGTGTGTGTGTGTGTGTGTGTGTGTACATGTGTTCTTGTGTATATGTGTTTAATGAGGTAAGGAGAATGAAATTATAAATTAGACACTCTCAGAGAGATAAAGCTTGGGAGCTCAGGAGCTATCCACCACCTATGGGGCACTAATTCAGTTTTATTATTTAACTCTGCATTCTATTTTTCACCCTCCCTAGGAGTTGCTTCAGCAGGGAGGAAAAGAAAGAAAAAACACCATTGAAACAGGTCTTTCCAGTATGTTTTCCACAGCAGATTTCCAGACTATTTGATTGCTTAAAATTTTTTATCCCTTTAATCATTAAGACTCATCTCATTTACATTTACCCATACTCCTGCAGCTTGTCAATGGTATCATGGACTTTGCTATGCCATCAAGGGGGAAGATCTGTAGTCTTAGGATGTGCTAAAATAAGCCCAGTATCCTGGGGACAAGTAATATAAGTTTATTGGCAAAGGCAACCCAACCCAGAATCATGCATCTGACTCCTATGTCTTTGGGAGATGTCATTCAAAGACTACAAAATGGCCTCACAGCTTTGTCTCAGATCTTGTCCTGTGGGTCAGAATTGCTGAAAATGGGTATCCCTGGCACTGGTTGTCAGAAGAATTAAGCTCTCCTCACGTCCTTTTCCAGTTCTTTATAGCTTCTCCTTAGTATTTGGAATGAGATTTTCCTTTTCTCCTGGAAAATGAAACTCTGGGAAAATTTAATAAAATTCTCCATCCCTTGAAAGATGTTCCATCCTGTAGAAGGTAGAATAAGAACACCATGAAATCCTTAAGACAGTACTTCTGAATTACCATTCTTTCCCTGTTAACAAAAAAGAATTATTCTGACACTTTAAAACAGTAGAGAAGACATTATTGAGGACAACTGCAACTAGGTGTCAAGATTACCAAAATAGGGGAGAAAGACTAGGCTCAATGCCTCCAAACACAGCAAAGGCAGCTGAGGATATTTAACTGATGAATAGAGCAGGTGGGTCAGTGGTTGGAAAACTATTAAGAGAAAACATTTCCTCTAAACTAATTTAGCAGGATACTTTCTAAAACTGAGTAATGTAGGCTTAGCAAGGACAGAACTAGAGTGGGTGAAGGGGGGAGCAAGTTTAAGGCCTAGACACAAAGAAGGCTCAGAGAAGCCTGAGTAAAATTTGGTCCAGGAGAAAGTATTTGTCACCCCACTGCCCCTCACATAAATTCTGTGCAGCACAGTACCAGTTTTACAGAAATGGACATACTTTATGAAAAGATAACCTGTTCATAGCTCCAAAGTTGCTGTCAAGCAGTGGGATCCCTTGATATTTTAACACAAATTTTGGTACAACAAAACTGATTTTATTGCTTCCCAAAGTAAAAGAGACTGTCACCTCTGTGAGCTTCAGCATTAATCTCAGATAGGAGGAAGGAAAGATAAGAATTTATTGATGACTAAATGTTTGATTTCAGATGAGTGTTTCAATGTGAGAACTAGATTAGGATTAGATAAGTGTCATGATACAGCAGTTCAGGACTGGTACAAACAGCCTGGTGAGGATATGGGGGTAAGGGATTCAAAGAATCTGGCCAAAAGTTCTTTTCTGCATTGAAACATTGATAGATGTTTCAGGAAGTTTCTATAATTAGCCATCAAAACATTTGGTCAAGAAATTGTCAGAAGAGTAAAAAGAAATGCTAAGGAAAAGAGGAATACCAAAGTCATTTTACTGTAGATAGCAACCAGGGGGAGTATGAGGGTGACTGGTTTTGGATTTCTTTGCACTTTAAAAACAGGGATTAAAGTAGAGTAGTTTTTCTGAATTCTCAAGGACTACACCAACCCAAAATACACTCCAGTGGTCCTTTTTGTTTTCTGCTAAAACCAGAGCACATGGTCACAACATAACTGTGCAATATTCCGAAAGACCACTGAATTTTAGGAAGTCAAAAATACTGGGTTCTATTCTTAGTTCCAACCCAAACATGATGAATGAATTTGGGCAACATAATATTCCTCAGTAAGCATTACTTTAAAAATTTTTATTTAGTTGTAGATGTATGCAATACCTTTGTTTTATTTTTTATTTTTTTATAATTTATTTTGATTCATTGTATACAAAAGAGGTACAACTTATTTTTCTGGTTGTACATGAAGTAGAGGCATACCAATTGTGCAATCATACATGTACATAGGGTAATGATATTTGTCTCATTCTGTTATTTTTCCTTCCCCCACCACTCCCACCCCTCTTTTTCCTCTATACAGTCCCTCCTTCCTCCATTCTTACCTCCCTCTCACCCCTCATTATGTATCATCATCCGCTTATCAGCGAGATCATTCGTCCTTAGTTTTTTAAGATTGGCTTATCTCACTTAGCATGATATTCTCCACCTTCATCCATTTGCCTGCAAATTCATAATTTTATTATTCTTTATGGCTGAATAATATTCCATTTTATATATATATATCACAGTTACTTTATCCATTCATCAATTGAAGGGCATCTAGGTTGATTCCACAATCTGGCTATTGTGAATTGAACAGCTATGAACATTGATGTGGCTGTATCTCTGTAGAATGCTGATTTTAAGTCCTTTGGGTATAGGCCAAGGAGTGGGATAGCTGGGTCAAATGGTGGTTCCATTCCAAATTTTCTGAGGAATCTCCACACTGCTTTCCAGAGTGGCGGCACCAATTTGCAACACCACCACAAATGTATGAGTGTAACTTTTTCCCCCATATCCTCACCAACACCTATTGTTGCATGTATTCTTGATAATCGCCATTCTAATTGGGGTGAGATGGAATCTTAGGGTGGTTTTGATTTGCATTTCTCTTATTACTAGAGATGTTGAACATTTTTTCATATATCTGTTCTTTGGTTGTAGATCTTCTTCTGTGAAGTGTCTGTTCATTTCCTTAGCCCATTTGTTGATTGGGTTATTTCTATTCTTGGTGTAAAGTTTTTTGAGTTCTTTATAGATTCTGGAGATTAGTGCTCTATCTGAAGTGTGTGGCAAAGACTTTCTCCCACTCTGTAGGCTCTCTCTTTACATTGCTGATAGTTTCCTTTGCTGAGAAAAAGCTTTTTAGTTTGAATCTATCCCAATTATTTATTCTTGCTTTTATTTCTTGTGCTTTGGTGGTCATGTTAGGAAGTCTGATCCTAAGCTGACATGTTGAAGATTTGGACCTACTTTTTCTTCTATAAGATGAAGGGTCTCTGGTCTGATTCTGAGGTCCTTGATCCATTTTGAGTTGAGCTTTGTGCAGGGTAAGAGATAGGGATTTAATTTCATTCTGTTGCATATGGATTTCAGTTTTCCCAGCACCATTTGTTGAAGAGGCTATCTTTCTCCATTGAATATTTTTGGCACCTTTGTCCAGTATGAGAAAATTGTATTTATTTGGGTTTGTGTCCATGTCCTCTTTTCTGTACAATTGATCTAAATGTCTATTTTGGTACCAATACCATGCCGTTTTTGTTACTATTGCTTTGTAGTAGAGTTGAAGATCTGGTATTGCGATACCCCGTGCTTTGCTCTTTCTACTAAGGATTGCTTTAGCTATTCTGGGTTTCTTGTTCTTCCAGATGAATTTCATAATTGCTTGCTCTATTTCTGTAAGGTACGTCATTGGGATTTTAATTGGAATTTCATTGAATCTGTATAGCACTTTTGGTAGTATGGTCATTTTGACAATATGAATTCTGCCTATCCAAGAGCATGGGAGATCTTTCCATCTTCTAAGGTTTTCTTTCATTTCTTTCTTTAGTGTTCTGTAGTTCTCATTGTAGAGGTCTTTCACCTCTTTTGTGAGATTGATTCCCAAGTATTTTATTTTTTTCAATGCTATTGTGAATGGGGTAGTTTTCCTAACTTCTCTTTCTGAAGATTCATCATTATGTATAAAAATGCATTGGATTTATGAGCATTGATCTTGTAACCTGCTACTTTACTGAATTCACTTAAGAGTTCTAAAAGTTTTCTGGTGGAATTTCCAGGTTTCTCTAAATATATAATCATACCATCAGCAAACAGGGATAGTTTGAGTTCTTCTTTTCCAATTCATATCCCTTTAATTTCTTTGGTTTGTCTAATTGCTCTGGCTAGAGTCTCAAGGACGATATTGAATAGAAGTGGTGAAAGAGGGCATCCCTGCCTTGTTCCAGTTTTTAGGGGGAATGCTTCCAGTTTTTCTCCATTTAAAATGATATTGGCCATGGGCTTAGCATAGATAGCCTTTACAATATTAAGGAATGTTTCCACTATTCCTATATTTTCTAGTGTTTTGAGCATGAAGGAATGCTGTATTTTATCAAATGCTTTCTCAGCATCTATTGAAATAATCATGTGATTCTTAACTTGAAATCTGTTGGTATGGTGAATTAAATTTATTGATTTCTGGATGTTGAACCAACGTTGCATCTCTGGGATAAAACCCACTTGATCGTGGTGCACTATCTTTTTAATATGTTTTTGTATGAAATTTGCTAAAATTTTGTTGAGAATTTTTGCATTTTCATTAGAGATATTGGTCTGAAATTTTCTTTCTCTGTCTGGTTTTGGTGTCCAGGTGATATTAGCTTCATACAATGAGTTTGGAAGGGTTCCCTTCTCTTCTATTTTATGGAATACTTTGAGGTGTACTGGAATGACCTCTTCTTTGAAGGTCTTGTAGAACTTGAGAATCTGTTTGATCCTGGATTTTTATTGTTGGTAGGCTTTTGATGACTTCTTCTATTTCACTGGTTTAAATTGATCTGTTTAAATTATGTATGTTTTCCTGATTCAGTTTGGTTGGATCATATGTCTCTAGAAATCTGGTGATGTCTTCGAGATTTTCTATTTTGTCGGAGTATAGATTTTCAAAATAGCTTCTAATTATGTTTTTTTATTTCAATACTGTCTGTCATGATATTTCCTTTTACATCCTGAATTTTAGTAACTTGAGTTTTCTCTCTTCTCTTTGTTAGTATGGCTAAGGGTTTATCAATTTTGTTTATTTTTTCAAAGAACCAACTTTTTATTTTGTTATTTTCTTTGATTATTTCTGTTGTTTCAATTTCATTAATTTCATCTCTGATGTTAACTATTTCCTGTCTTCTACTATTTTTGTTGTTGATCTGTTCTTCTTTTTGTAGGGCTTTAAGTTGTAGTGTTAGGTCATTTATTTGTTGACTTTTTCTTCTTTTATTGAATGTGCTCCATGAAATGAATTTTCCTCTTAGTACTGCTTTCATAGTGTCCCAGATATTTTGTTATGTTGTATATTTTTTCTCATTCACTTCTATGAATTTTTTAAAATTTTTCCCCTAATATCTTCTGTTATCCATGCATCATTCAATAGCATATTATTTAATCTCCAGGTATTGGAGTAGTGTCTATTTTTTACTTTGTCATTTATTTCTAGTTTCATTCCATTATGATCTCATAGAATACAAGGTAGTATCTCTTTTTTATTTGCTATCAGTAGCTTTGTGGCATAATATACATTCTGTTTTAGAGAAGGATCCATTTGCTGCTGTGAAGAAAATTTATACACTCATTAATGGATGGAATATTCTATATATGTCTGTTAAGTCTAAATTATCGATTTTATTATTGAGATCTATGGTTTTTTTGTTCAATTTTTGTTTGGAAAATCTGTCCAGTGGTGAGAGAGGTGTGTTAAAATCCCCTAGTATTATTGTGTTGTGGTCTATTTGATTTCTGGCATTGAGAAGGATTTGTTTGACGTACATGGATGAGCTACTGTTTGGGGCATAGATATTTATGGTTGTTATGTCTTGCTGATTGATGCTTCCCTTAAGCAGTATGAAATGTCCTTCTTTATCTCTTCTGACTAACTTTGACTTGAAGTCCACATTATCTGATATGAGGATGGATACTCTAGCTTTTTTGCTGTGTCCATGTGCATGGTATATTTTTTCCCATCCTTTCACCTTTAGTCTGTGGGTATCTCTTTCTATGAGATAAGTCTCTTGAAGGCAGCATATTGTTGGGTCTTTCTTTTTAATCCAATCTGCCAGTCTGTGTCTTTTAATTGATGTGTTCAGGCCATTAACATTCAGGGTTATTATAGAGATTTGATTTGTATTCCCGGTCATTTTGGCTTATTTTTGGTTTTTAACATGACTTGTTTTCTCCTTTATTTGGCTATTCCTTTAGGGTAGTTCCTCCCTTTGCTGACTTACATAGTTGTTTTTCATCTCTTCTTCATGGAATATTTTGCTGAGAATGTTCTGTAGTTCCGGTCTTCTATTTGTAAATTCTTTTAGCTTTTGTTTATCATGGTAGGATTTTATTTCATCGTCAAATCTGAATGTAAGTTTTGCTGGGTATGAGATTCTTGGTTGGCATCTATTTTCTTGTAGATTTTGTAAAATGCAGTTCTAGGCCCTTCTAGCTTTTAGGGTCTGGTTGAGAAATCTGCTGATATCCATATTGGTTTCCCCCTGAATGTAATTTGATTTTTCTCTCTCGCAGCCTTTAAAATTCTATCTTTATTTTTCTATGTTAGGTATTTTCATTATAATGTGCCTTGGTGTGGGTCTGTTGTAATTTTCTACATTTGGAGTTCTATAAGCCTCTTGGACTTGATTTTCCATTTCATTCTTCAGATTTGGGAAATTTTCTGATATTCTTTCATTGAATAGATTGTTCATTCCTTTGGTTTGTTTCTCTGTGCCTTCCTCAATTCCAATAATTCTTAACTTTGGTCTTTTCATGATATCCCATAATTCTTTTAGATTCTGTTCATGATTTCTTACCATCTTCTATGTTTGGTCAATTTTGTTTTCAAGATTAAATATTTTGTCTTCAATGTCTGAGGTTCTGTCTTCTAGGTGTTCTATTGGTTATGCTTTCTATGGAGTTTTTAATTTTGCTTATTGTTTCCTTCATTTCAAGAATTTTTTTTTTTTTCAGAATCTGTATCTCTTTATTGAAATGATCTTTTGTTTCCTGCATTTGTTCTTTTAACTGTAGATTCATGTGATCATTCAATGCCTGCATTTGCTCTCTTATCTCATGGTTTGCTTCTCTGATCATTTTAATTATGTACATTCTGAACTCCCTTTCAGACATTTCTTCTGCCATTTTTTCATTGGATTTTATTAATGTAGCATCTAGGTTTGTTTGGGACACTTTCCTGTTTTCTCATATTGCTCAGGTATCTTCCCATCTAGTAGTGAAAAACTGAAGTATTGCAGTTTTCCCCCTTTAGACATATAGTGTCCCTGCAGTTTTCCAATAACTTAACCTCCTAGTCTTCAGTAGCCTGAAATCTTGGAGGAACTTGATAAAGCAGTGACCCACAAAGTTTGCTGCCCCTTTAGGGATGGTGGCCTCCCAGTGGTTATTTTCCCTGCTTGTGGGCAGAGGTGCCTTCATGTGTTGACAGATGGTCAATTGCAAGGGCACTGTACTGCGGGCTGGGGCCTGGCTGATCTGGGCCTGGGTCACTGGTTCTACCTCCCAAGAAGGGGAGTCTTGCCTGGTGGCTCTGCGCTGGTCCCAGCTCTCTCAATATTTCTTCTTCTTTAATTCTGAGTCATGGAGTGACATGGAATGCAGTCACCCTCAAGTTCACCATCTTGGATCTCCCCCTTTGTTTTATTTATTTTATGTGGTGCTGAAGATTGAACCCAGTGTCTCACATGTGACAGGCAAGTACTCTAACCCTGAGCTACAACCCCAGATCCAAGGATTACTTTCAATGCATGTTAAATTAAGTTGGATTGCAAAATCTCATCACTTTCGCACAGATACTCTGTTGTTTCAATTATTTATGAAAAACAAGTAACATTGTAGAGCTCAATTTAAAGATTAAGGAGGTTAAGTTTCCATTGTTCTGTAGTATGATTTTTCAAAAGATTTAATGACAGAACAAGTTTTTCTAATATAAAACTAGTCATCTTTGATGCTAGAAATTCTAAGACCAAAATACAGGAAGAAATTCCCATCTCCAAAAGTTGTTCATTAAAATACCAGAAGGCAGAGGACTGGGGATTTAGCTCAGAGTCAGATGTCTTGCCTAGCATGCATAAAATTAAACAATATAAAGTTATGCACACTTTATATCATGCTTATTTGAGCCCATTGACTTGGAGAAAGCAAAAAGTAAAGAGGAAAGCTATTAAAATTCATGCTATAGGAAATTTACAATAATCTAGAAAATAACCATGTTGTACGGTTAAATAACCAGGTTATAGAAAAATATGTGGTTTATAGTTATACTTTTATATAAAGTATTTATGTATACTCACATATTTGGAACAAATAACCAAGTACTAGTCTATATTAAATACTAAGATGGTGGTATGGATTTTAAATTTGTTTCTTAACTTTTCTACAATGAACATGAGTTGGATGTTTATTAATATGTAATCAATGCATGCAATGTAGGCAAAGAAAGTGCAGGGGAGAACAGGCTGAGTCTTTCTTCAGCATTTGTATTTGAAATGATAGAATTTGCTAGTATGCCATTTGGCTTGAAATTATTAATTCTTTTGAGGCATCCAGGAGGACAATGCTTAGAAGCAAACACTTTATAAAATATGTAATCAGCTCACCATTCTTTTTGGTGAATTTCCAAAATCACACAAGGGAAAGTTTAACAAAAGACATGTGAAAAGCAAAATAGTTATAGCTAAAGATTTTATTTTTGCTTCATTTTTTTTAAAAAACATAAGACCCTGTGAGAACATTGGAAGGAACTCTTTGTTTCTAGGTCTTTGGAATGGCCCTGAGCAGATGGGGGAGACTAAAGCTCAAGTTTCATTAACCTCATAATAAATCTACCTCTGATAATCAGAAAAAATTAAATGTAAACATTTCATATCTCTCTTAAAAATCATTTGTATAATAGTCCCCCTCCTTAGATGTGGCTTCCATTTTTGAAGTTTATGTTATCCACAATCAATCACAAACTGCAAATATTAAGTGGAAATGCCAGAAATAAATAATTTATAAGTGTTAAATAACAATTATTACAGTATATATCTATAATTGTTATATTTTAGTAAATGGTTATTGTTGCTAATCTTTTGATATGCTTTATTTATAAATTAAACTTTACCACATGTATGTATGTGTAGGAGAAAACAGTATATATAGATTTCTATCTGTGGTTTAAGGTATCTGCTTTGGGTCTTGGAACTTATGGCCTGTGTATAAGGGGGGACTACTCTACATTTTCCTCAGTTGTTGTCTATTATTTATTTTTTGTGCATCGTAATCTTTCTAAAATTCATTATTTTGACTAATATCTTGATCAATTAGACTTATCATTTTCTAAGCTGAATAATTAGGCAGTATATTTTCTCATCCTTGAATATCTGAAAATGTATTTCTATTGCTCTCATAGATGAATATAGCTTGACTGGGTATGTAAATCTCTTGTCATTTTCCTTCTCAAAACTCCATATTCCTTCTTCAATAAGTTACTATGTTTTACTGTTTGAGAAAAGATAATAAATAAATGTTATCCTTGTTTTCCTTTTGTTTGTGAGTTGCTTGTTTTCTTTTTAAGTTTTTTTGTTGTTCCTTTTTTGTTAAACATGACAGTAGAATCCATTTTGACATAAGTATAAAATGGAATATATCATCTTCTAAATCAATCCCCAGTACCTCTCCTTCCCCTCCACTTCCATACCCCTGCTCCCTTCCCTCTATTTTTCTTTCTGCCATTTACCCATAATTATATTTTTAAAAAATTAATTTCTTGTGGATATTCATAATGGTGAGATTCACTATGGTGTATTCATATATGTACATGGAAAATTATGTCACATTAATTCCACTGTCTTTCCCATTCCTATTCCCCTCCCTTCCATTCATTCCCCTTTGTCTACTCCTCTGAACTTGTATTCTTCCCCCCACCTTATGGCTTCCACATATCAGAGAAAACTTTCAACCTTTGGCTTTTGGGGATTGGATTATTTTACTTGGCATGATGCTCTCAATTTCTATCCATTTTCCTGCAAATTACCTAAGTCAATTCCTTTTATTACAAGTAAAACTCCATTGTTTGTATATACCATGTGTGTTTACATGGGTTTTATCCATTCATCTGTTGACGGGCACCACGTTTGACTCCATAGTTTAGCTATTGTGAATTGAGCTGCTATAAACATTGGTGTGACTGTTTTACTATAGTATGCTGAATTTTTCTTGTTGGTTTTTTAGTGTGGATATTTATAGGTGTTCTCCTTTCTCCTTGCCATTAAAAATTCATGCATAAACATGGATTTCTTTACATTAATTTTACCTTAGCGAGTTATTCCTTTTTACGGAATTTTTGTTTGATGATTTCACCTTAATCTACCACATCTTTTTGTGGAATCTGACAGATAAAACATATGAAGTTTTTATGTATATGAATATATTATGTTGTTTATTCAAAGGAAGTTATATGATTTTGTTATCAAAAGATGTTGCATGATTTAGCTTTACCTGCTGAAATCAAGAAAACATAGTCTTGAGTTCCAGCTCTGCTGTTAATCGGTTGTGTAATATTGGGGAAATTATATAAATTTTTATGTCTTTCCAATCATTAAAGTAGTAATAATAGTAGTAGTAGTAGTAGAAGTAATATCTATTTAGGAAGGTGGTGGAGAAGAGTAAATGAGGTATAGCATAAATTTAAAATGTCTCCTAGTACATAATAACTCAAAATCTGATATAATTAATTTTCACACCATTACATTTTTATTGGTGCATATTAATTATACAGACTGGTGGGTTTCATAGTGGCCTATCAGTACACACATACAACATAATTTGATCAATTTCACTTCCCATTGCATTTCTTTACCCTTCCCTTTTCCTTCTTCTACCCGTTTGGTCTGGCTCACTTCAGTTAACAGGATGCTCTCAATTTCATCTATTTTCCTGCAAATGACATGATTTAATTCTTTTTATGGTTGAGTAAACTCCATTGTTTATATATATCACAAGTTTTTTATCCATTCATCTGTTGAAGAGCACATAGGTTGTTTCCATAACCTGGCTATTGTGGATTTTTAAATCTGTTGAATGCTATTCATCTCTAAGTAATCTTCCCTGACTTTTTTGTGTTCCCTTTTCAACACTTCTTTCTTCTATTTTATGTTTTATTCATATAATATGCTATAAATTACGATTTAAAATCCACGATTACATATTACAGAATTTCTAATGTTTTCTCTGTTTTTTTTTTCCTGGTTTATCTGCATTTTAATGACTCAATTTCAGAGATCATTTAAATTCCAGAGGAAAGTTCCCCAGGGGAAGGAAATTTATAAACTCATGGCAGACACCCTGTTGCTGCTCTGTTCGATTTGATCCTCTCTTATTATTGGAACCATTCAAAGATCTTCACCTAAATGCGTTCTCTGATGTCACTATGAATGAATACCCTTTGGCAAATACATCTAAGAGCTCTTTGTAACACATAGTTCTCCTTAGCTAATCAAGTATTTCTAAGTGATGGTTGATTGAAGGAAATGATGGAAAGTTTCCAGTATTGACTGAGAACATGTTTTCTTTAAGCCAGAGAGTAGTCATAAACTGTGAACTCACTAGCAATACTTCATTTGGCCAGTGCAGTATTTTTTAAAATTTAAATGCCTTTAGAGACTATATATTCTCTCTGTTTATCCACAATCCCAACTACTTTCGGTTGATTTTGCTCCAAGAACGCTTCTTTCTTTTCTACAACCTTACCTGTATCACATAAAATTGTGCTTATTAAACCAGTCTAATGTTTGTGCAAGTGAAACTCAGTGTAAAGATTAGGATAGAGAAAGGTCATGACAGTATGCATAACTGTGCCAACTGGGGTATGAATCAATCAAAGAATTCACCAAATATCCATTGAGCATTGGTTATATGCCAGAATTTGAGAAAAATGCTATGGAAGAAGCAATAAACAAAGTATACATACTCATTGACCCTCTTGGAGCTTACAGTAGAGTAGAAGAAAAAAATTTGAAAGTTACTCAAATGAATGAAAAATTATAATGCTGATTTTTATTCTGGGAATAAGTAGAAGAAGTGAGAGAAATGGGAGACATAGAATGAAAATGAGAGAGAGGAGGAGATGGGAGGGAATAGAGGTATGAAGATGAAAAGGAAGAATAAAGGAGGGTCAATATTAAAGTAGAACCTTCAGTAGGAGACTAAAAGAAATCCTCTGAATTTTGGAAATAATTAATAGCTATAGAACACCTTAGTTATTTTGGGTCACATAGATATTTAAATTCAAAGTTATAATTTTGTACTTATCAGACCAACCAACTGAGATTGACAACCTGGCTAAGGATCTCTTCTCAAATACTATTCTCTTCACCAATAGGTTTTTTAAATTTTAAAACAGAATATTTTAAGATAAACTGCCTTTTTTACTCACTCACCATATAATATATAAATTTCTTAAGGACTAAGAGTTTTAAATCAAATATGGATTATACAGCATAAATATTAGTACTTCAGAGCACATAGAAGTTTTATTTTGACAGACCTTTTCATTGGGTTATGTGAAAGATCAGAATGAAGATTTTAACTTTTTATAGCTTGCTTGCATGTATATATCAAAAATAGCTACATTCTTTCTAATTCTTATCTCCAATGTATTAAAATATTGATTATTTTTCATGTGAATCTTGCACCTTAACAGAAAGAAGAGTATGCATGATATCTGCTATACTAATGTCTTAAAATATGCCATAATATTTGTGAACATGAAAAATGTGAGAAAATGCCATTTTTCATCATAAAAAGACTAATGACAAGTGCTTATTGGGTAATTTTTCAGAAGTTTTTTATCCTCTCTATATTTTTTCTTTTAATTTGGCTTAGTCAACTTTTCTGCCTCCACTGTGGTCTTTGCAAAGTTAACTTAAAGTTTCTGAAGTTTTCCTCAGATAGTATCCACCTACCTACCTATTAAAGCCTTTGTGCAGAATTATTCACCTGAGGAATGATAGATTATGCCTTCTAAATGAGAGAAATAAAAAAGGAACTTGAATCCATGCTAAAATATGAAACTCTTTGATAAAACTTTGACTTTTAAAAATGTGAATAAGGGGTTGGTTTCTGAAGTTAGACCTAAATTTAAATCCCAGATATTTAACTTCATAGCTCAGTGATTTGGAGAAAATTATGCCTCTGAGCCTCAGTTTTCTGATCTATAAGACGGGAGCAAAAGTGGTAACTAATTCACAGGGCCTTGTGAAAATTAAATAAGATAATGCATGAAATATTCTTGGTACATAGCTTGACCCATATAAAAGCTCTGAATGTACTTTTAATATCCTTACTAAAATTTATTAAAAAGATCATTTAAATTATAATTATTTTAATTGATCTGTTCTGCTGGTCCATTTTTAAGGGAATTGCATTCTGTACTTGGCCAATGACATAGTTCATTGACTGTGACTAATCTGATAGTAGGTCACCCTCTCTGTTAAGCTCTCAACCAGCTGGATCAGCCCAAATTTTCTCATACATGACTTTATTAAAGTAGCTTATAAATTGTTCTTTCATTTCCTATTTGACTAAAACTGTGTGGAAGCTTATGGCTTCTAGTCCCTTTGAACTGAGGTATCTATTACATCTGGATGTAGAAGACTTCTTACTTCTGAAGATCTCCTATCTTTTATTCAGTACATAGTATTTTGATGAGAATTTTTGGTTACCATAAGGAAACAAATTCTTCATAGAATTTTTCTGAACTCCCACGAATACTATTATGGTGCCAGCTCTTGGTAGCATCTCACTGTCTTTTGAATTTGGATATGATTTTAGTTTTTACTGGAAAGAGATACAATGTGTCATTGTCCTATGTCTCTTCCCAGCAGTGCTGAAACTGTAATGTTAACTTTCATTGGTCAGGTATTTGACTACATATCTTCTCAATGGGTCAGTATTTATAAACATCTAGTGCTTAATAATAATAATAATAACCAATATTATAAATACACACACACACATATATATATGGTGTCTATTATGTGCCAACACTTTACAAGGATTATCCATTTAAATATTTACATTGACTCCATTGACTTTTTGGAGTGGAAATGTTATTGTATCCCCATTTTAAAGATGGGAAATGATGCAATAGTGTGAATTTTTTGAGATCTGTGCTAGTAATTGGTGGTACTAAAGTTTTAAAGTCAGGTCTCCATGGCTCTAGAACATAAGGTTTTAACAATACTACTGTTCTCAATATAATATTTCTCTCCTGTAATTCTGAAGCACTGATAGATAATAAAGTGCCCTTTGGACCAGTAAAGTAAGATTGCTCATTTTTCCAACTTATTAATATATATCCTGTGTATACTTTTATGCTACAGATAGAAATATGAATATAATTACAATATTTCACCCCATAATCATTGTCACTGCATAATCATCCCCCTCTACTTTTTCTGTCCAAATATTTGTATATAACCTTTCATCCAAAAATCATCATATGGCAAGATTCTACTCCTCATACTGACTTAAAAGGTAAACAGAGCAGCAATGTATTTGCTAGTGGAATATGGATGTGTATTTGTTTTCCCATGCACTGCAAGCTTTGAACCCAAAATTCTCTCTGCACATGCATTGTCAGTATATTTCAAATAACTGACTTGGGTGGTTTCTTTAGGCAGTTGCAGAACTAATGGTGAACACATATCATATGAGTTGGTTCTGAGGATGGTGTGTCAGATTATAAAATCAATGATAGTGTTACAGAATCATTGGGCACAGAAGATTAAATTTTGTTATTCCATACTTCACAATACTAGAGTAAATTTTCTCAAGTGTAATATTTTGACTCTAATGCACAAGTCAATAAAAGTTAATGTGTTAGTTTTGTTTAAAAAACAAAAAAAGTTCGGTAAACTGTCATGAAAAATTATGTGCATCAATTTGTACTGTTCAATTTTGAAATATATTCACAAATGTTTTGTGCATCCTAATCTTGTGCCAAATGCAGTTTAGTAATAAATGATTTTTAAGTAATACTCCCTTAATGACCTCACATTAACCTGGCAGAAATAGTCTTACATTTATACAATGTAATATAGACTATGTAATATAGATTAAAATAATCTATATTATCATATGATAAGGGCCATGCTACCAGTTTGGAAGAAAAGATTTCAGATCACTGAATGGTAGTGATACTGAGGCTGGACCTGATAATGTGATAATGCCAGGAGTAATGCTAAGTGAACATTGAGGAGAAAGGAATTCTATCTGTGGAGAATATTATGGATAAAAGGTCAGGAAGATGTTTCCAAATAGAAAACATGTCTCAGGAAAACGACAGGTAATTTGTTGCAGTCAGAGAGGAGTATGTTTGGAACATTGTAAGAGTGGGAGAAAGAAGATAAATTGTGAAGAAAGCTGGATGCACTTTATCCTATTAGTAATGGTGTGTGTGGTCGTGTGAGTGTATGCTTTAGGAAGGTGTGGTGGTTAGAGTCAAGAAAACAAGGGGAAAGTTTGATGATATTATATATGCAATATAATCTCTGGTATGCTGTCTACTTTATGATTGTGACAATTTACTTAATGTCATTAAACCTCAGTTTCCTAAAAATAAATTAAGACTATAATCCCTACCTCACTGTGGTTTTGAAAGTATTGAATGAGGTTAAATAAACAAGGCACAGCCATTTTTATAGAATATAGTACGTATACAGAAATGGTGAATGTGGTTTCAAACATCCCCTGAACTAATTATGATTTGAATATCACATCAGTCATTAGATGAGGAGTAATTTATTATATTTACAACAGCAAACATGTGAACCAAATCCTCCTCTGTTCAGTGATATCTAACTTCTTTCTATTATAACAAGAGCTTTGAATAAGAAGTACTATTATGGAGCATAAAGAGAGATGCTGTATCTTGAAATAACTCAAAGGCCAAGGATTGGATCTGATTTGTAATTGCCATGAACATCATGTATATGAAAATAGATGTAAGTATGAATATGAAGACAGATATTTTGTCATTCATTCATATGTACATTTACTCATTCATCACTAGTGATTCAGAAATATTTAAGATATGTATCCTTTGCTCTCATAGTTTTCTCAGTCTAATTGCATGTAATCTCCGATCCATTTTGGTCACATATAAATTTGAATGATTTTGACAATATCTTTTCCTCTCAGCAAAAACACCAACCCAAACATACATACATACCATCCATACATCTTAAGCTATTTGTCAAAGCTGATATTTAATGCCTAAATATTCTGTAAATGCATTTTAAGTATCCCATGCTTATTGTGCAGATTTATTCTTTAGAATGGTCCCTAAATCTCTCAATAATCTCTTTTCAGCAAGCTTTTACCTATTTGTCCCTTGGAGGGAGGTCATTCTAAGTGCATTTTAATGTGTGCTGAAAAAAGGGCAGCACAGCTGAAGCCTGATTGAAAATCTGATCTTCTCCCTAATGTCACAAGGACATTCTGAGACAATGACTAAGGAGCTATGCACCAGTACCCAGCTGGATTCCTGATACTTACATTGGCAGATGCATTATCAACAGAGACATTGATTTAGAGTGAATTAAGTAACCAATTTCCATTTTCAATCCTCCAATTCCATTTTAGCACCAGGAGATATTAACCAGTATTGTTATAGGTAAAATCTGATTGTGTTAAGGAAGGTGCCTGTACAATTGGAGGGAGTCAAGATAGGAAATTAGAGTTCTGAGTTTTGTTCCTGTGTCTAGCCTGCTGAGTCACCTTCAGAAACATATTGAAACTGCATTCCGGTTTCTAAAAACCAAATATTACTTTCTGTAATCCTGAAAGAGAATTTTTGGATTACCAACTTGCTAGGTGAAACTCCGTCAAGGTAGGTATATGCAAGGAATTGCTGTAGGTGCAGATTTTGCAAATTGCTGAAATGAAGCAATGGTTTAGCCTTGAAACATAATCCTATTCATCTGTATTGCCAGAAAACTAAAGAGCAAAGTAAGTACTTAAATGCTCTCATTTCTAGCATGATTCTCATGGATTGATTGAGCATGACAGGAGGAAGGGAGGAAGAAAGGAAATCTTATGTACTAAGTCATTGTAAGGCATGTAGAAATTTCAATATGCTGCAATAATTCTTCTGGGTATAACTGTGCAACTTAAAATAATTGAAAAGTATATTGGTGATGTCTGTTGTCCACGAATATTTTAAACAACATGGGTGAAACCAGAAATTTTTTGAGCCAAATTATGGTTTACCCTATTACATGGTTTTTAATAAAGTGTTTGCTTTCTCTACTCTTATGCATAATTATACTAATAGCATAATTACGTAGTTTTCCAGTTCACACCTAAGTCAATTCATTTGAGCTAGTATTATTTTCCTTATTTCATAGTTGAAAAAATAAAAACTCAGTGATTGCTACTTACTATTATTTCCTACCTAAGAATAAAATTTGGGCATTTTGCATTCACTGTCAGTGATCTCTCCATCACAGCATACTGCATATACTAAATTGTGATACAGGTAAAGAAAGCAATGGAGCCTGAGAGAGTTGAATGATGAATTTAGGCCAAAGACCTCAAGGAAAGATTTTTATTACTGAGGTGGGATACTTGAAGTGTGGAATCTGTGTATATTTGAAAACACTCAAACATATGATAGTTTGTATTATTTCTAACCTCTTGATTATACAGAAAGTTTCTGAAAATAAGAAGTTTCTGACATTTTGTTAGTGGTGCATTTTGTAGACTCTGGGTGGAGTTATGTAAAACAAGGGCAGATACCTTTGGGAAGTGTCATAGATGATATTCTTTTATTGGTGACTCAGTGTGCATATTCTGAGAATTCTGAGAATTCTGAGAATTCCTGCAAAAGGGAAATTTGTTCAAGTTTGTTAGACCCAACCTTTCTTTATTCTTTAATCCAACACCTCTTAACCTTCTGAAACACTAATATTTATGCAAAAATGAAATTTGAAAAATTAAAAGCAGTCTTCTCATCACTCCTACTTACCATGTCACTCCCTTTTCTTCCATTATTATCCTATGAATGAAAAATAAAAGAATTCAAGATAAATTGATTTTGAATATGACCTTACATATTGTTGCTATCATAAGAGAGGAAACTCACAGAGGACAAGATCTGCTTTCCCAAGCTTACTAAAGAACCTTATACATCATACTTACTCTGTATATTCTAATGATATTCCTTTCTATTCATGTGTAAATTATACTCTGAATATTTTACCCATGAGAAGAATAAAATATTCCTATAATTTTTAAGAAAAATAAGTATTCAGAAATATTAGACATTTATCTTTTTAAGAGCTGAGTGCTGGAACAGTTGGCCTTTTATTTCCTGTAATTCCATTAACAGAGGCATTTTTTATGACTTCTTTCCATTGCTCTTATTCAACTCTGTAGGTTAATCAAATTCTGTTTGTGAGGTAATGACTTCTTTGTTTCTGTTTGAATATAACTCTTTTTTTGCCTATTAGATTACATTAAATGTTATTTATATTGATGTGCCTACCAGAATAAATCCACATGCCCATGTGGTTTTTGGTAAGGTCTCCCTTGTGGTATAAATTCATCTCTAGTGCCCCAAACCCTGGCAACAGAATTTAAGACAAGAAACAGTAATTGAGGCAGTGAAGGGGACTCCTAAGTGTGTAATAAATCAATATCTTTCTCCTTTCAATTGATCAAGGTGTCAGAGGGTATTCCTAGATCACGTTGAGATTCTGCTATTTATATGAAAGAATTCTGGAAGATAGGAAATTTTAAAATCTAGGCAAGATGTTGTTGAAGGTGTGTAAGATTTTTGTACCTCAAGTATTGATATTGTAATGCCATGAGTAGAATTGGTGCTAAGGTCCTGAAACACTGGAAAAAAAGATAACATAGGATTCAAGTTTTGAATGTTTACCTCTCCAGTTTCATACTTTATCTCACACTATTTTCTCAGAGTTCTGTGGTACAAATATATTGAACATTGCAAATTGTTGAATGAGTCTTTTCTGTCCTTTTGTTACTTTTCACATTCTTTCACCTATATCTAGGACAGTCCCTCTGGACCATACTCTCTTTCTAATTTGATGAATTCCTAAATGTTTCCTTAAAATGTTATTTCATCTGAGAAGGCTTCTGGGTCCTTGCACACACACTTCCCCTCATGTAGATTAGGATTCCTATATCCCTTCTGTGTGATCTCATTTTTAGTGTCACAGTATTCACAATATTATAAACATAGTAAATGCTGTAAACTCTCTGTGTCTCTTACTGAACTTCAAGCTCTTTTTAGACAAGGATTATGTCTTACTTGTTCACCACTTTATTCATAGCAGTGCTTAGCAGTTCTTGGGTATGTTCTTAATAAATATTTGCTAAATGGATAAATAAGACATGTTAATTTTCTACATGGTTTGTCATATTTTTGCTACAATTTTCATCCTAGTTTGCTAGAAGAAATAGAAAGAGTGAAAAAGAGAATGGCTCTTAGAACTCTGCCGTTCTTCTAAGCATCTTGGAAATCCTTAGCAGAAGCCAGTCTGGGGAGCGGGAAAGATAAGGAGATGCCATTGTACTGCAAACTAACAGGTCAAGAATACCTCTAACTTGTTTTAGATGCAATAGGTATAAAGTTGATCTTATCTTCATGAGTCTCTTTTATTTTGGATTGTCGAGAATTTTCAACTCTATTTCCAGAGTGGGGGGTGGGGGGAACAACCCATTCATTGATCTTTTAAAAAATAAAAGAAAGCATTTGAAAATGGCCAGCAATTCAGAGCAGTATGAATGGAAATATCTAGATTGCAATTCATTACATAAGGTATTTTACAATGTATTTTTCACATGAATGCAGATAAAAGCCTCAACCTCTGCCCCCCATTAGAGATGCTATTCATTCAAAATGTAGGACATGCTGTTTGCACAGAAACCCCATTGTTACATTTTGCTTTGCTGTCAGCTACCCATAACTGTCTCTGGCTGTTTGCTTCTAACTATGGTCCTTCAACAGAAGTGATATAAAGGCAGAATAAACCAGGCTAAGCAATTGAACAGTTGACAAAGTACCAGGAAGGAGAGGAGGGAGTAGGAGCAGAAGAAATTGATTTGTATTTGGTTATCTTACTGAATCAAGGAGTTCAACTTTTTATTTTTTTGGTTTTGTTGTTTTATTCATAACACTCTCAGCTTTTCTAGAATCTCTAGTTTGACCAAAACAATACTGAATTCCACTGTTCTTCCATATACAAAAAGATAACATCTCCATAGTTTTCAATGTGTTTGTGCTAAAATTTTTTGACTAAAATTTTGGTACAGTTTTCTGGGAAAAGGCACAGTTCTCTGTGAAATAGCATTTCGATAATCCAATAGTTCTACAACAAAAGGAAGGAAAGCATACAACTTTGGAAAGTTAAAAAGTGACATTTTGGGGGGATGGTAAGACTGTGCTAATATTTTACTCCCTGAACTTCAATTTTTAGCCTCAAACAGGATGAAATAACATAGATCAGATTATTTGTTGAGTTAATCATGGAAAAATTAATCAATCATCAGTTAGTCATTATGTTATGGAAGAGCTGTGAAGCTCCTATATCATGCTTTGTCCTCTGTTAGAATTCTATTTTAAGACCTAAGAGAGCTTATGATCCTGTTTGGGAAAAAAGAAATCTCACAGTGAAAATCATGAGATTTTTTTCACCAATTGTAAGTGCCACAAAATATGCTGTATGTGAAAGTTCAGAAAAAGTAGATGTCATTGTAAGCTGTGGTTACTAGGGAACTCAGGCAAAAATTCTTCAAAAATCAAGGTGTCCTAGTCAGGTATTGAAAAGCAGTAGTTTATTTTCACTTGTTCGAGATTGAATGAACATTTTGCATTTTGTTTAAGAAATGTGTGGTCAGTTAAATATTTTAAAATACTATAATGAAAGATGGTGAAAAGAGGGGAGGATCTAGGAAATTCTCTGAGATGGAGAAGACTAGTTTGATAAAGTGCCATTTTTATTACTTTAATGCAAATTACGACAATAACCTACATTGAAGTTGAGGCTCATGTCTTCATACTCTTTGTGTTCATTACTGAAGGAAGATAATGCAGATTTAGAACTTTAGTTTTGAATAATCATATAGCACTTGCCACATGTCAGAAACTATTCTTACCACTTTATAGAACTATTCGTTTATTTTATCTTAACAACTCTCTAAGATTTTATAAATGATAAAATGAAGGAAGAGAGAAAAAAAGTAATTTTCCTAACCTCACATAAAATAGTGGCAGAGCCAAAATTTGAAGTCAAGCAACTTAATAGTTTTTAAATACTATACATTGTGGCTTGGGTTGCACTTGGTTATTTGCAAGGCCTCAAATAATTTCTAGTTATATCTATATATGGTTGAATTTGTGTTCTTGATAACTCTTTCTTTAGTTTCTTTAGTGATATTATTTACTTACATGTTTATTGCTACATACTAGGTTCTGAGAAAATCTGGTGAGAGTGTTGATCCAGATATCAGAGGGGAAGTTATATAAGTAGAAAAGCAGAACATTTTTAGCATTTCTGCAATTATGATATAAATTATTGAATCCCCAACAGTCTTCTTTGATTAGGGCTTTATCTAGCAACGAGTTGAAGACTATAGTGCATCTATTAGTTCATTAGAAACCAACAGGGCATAGCTTGTAAACTCTGATTAGAACAGGGTGGAATTCTGTGGCAAAAAATTCTCCAGAGTAACTCTGTTACAGTATGTTGACATTCTAAGGAGCTACAAATAGTTTTCCTCCAGCCTCCATGTCCCATTGTTCTGATAATCCTGTAGCATGGAGTCTTTCCAGCTAGGCTTATATTTTGAGTAACAATAATTTCTTACATTTTGCCCTCCAAAAATCCGAACTAACTACTACAAGTCTGTTTCCTAGATAATGGTGAATGGTAAAGCTATCCCTGGTAGGTCTGTCACTTCACTCACCTTTAATTCCTTTAGTTTTAGAGCACCTATGCCCAAAGCATAAACATTTCTGTCGAGATCCTTCTCTTTATTTTTTCTGTAGTCACATCTGGAAGGTAGAGGCAAGCACATCTGCTAGAGGCATTTCAGCATACTAAATAAGGTCTTTGCTCTTTCACCTTCCCCACTGGCTCAGATTAATGCCTAGTCTCATGCTTCCCTCACTGCCCTTCCTAGTGCCTTTAACCTAAGAACAGACTCAAGATGTATTAGAAATGGAAAATAGCTCACTATCAATAAATGCTGAGGTTCTGTATCAAAATATTGTTTTGTTTATTTTTCTTTTGTCTGGGACAGCAGAGGAGGGGAATTCCACTATGCCTGTCACAGTGATTGACAGAAATGAAGCATGAAAGAGAGCAACTGTGTTTATGAGCCAGGGAGGTGAAAACTAGACAAGACCTGGATCATATATTTTTAACAACTCAATAAATTTCTTTCACCCATTTCCCAAATCTTCATGTTCCAGCCAGAAAAGAATGACATCAAATTTCAGTTAGAAATGAATTTTTGTTTGTGAAGGTTGGAAAGTTATAAGACTATAAAACATATTTTTTTAATGAAATTGCAATATCCTCCAGAGTCTCACTCAAACCTTGTCCTCGGGGCCATGCTATTCTTATAGGAAAGATAACCTTATAGCAATGTCTTTCTGCTACTTCAGCAACTAAATTCTTCTGGATGGTCTGAAAGAGTCCTTTTGTATTCTGAGTTCTATATTATTCTCTCATTGTATTATAGCAAAATAAATATGACTTATTCATTTTCCCAAACAAGTGATATCCATTGTGAAATTAGAAAATAATTTGTTATGGTAAGTGTGTTTTGTGGAGGAGGTTTGAGAACTTTAGAGCTAACCAATGGGCATACTATGCCAGGATATACGGGTAATTGCTGATGTCTCATCTCTGAGAAATTTTTAAGAAAGAGATTTGTTTTAGAAAGTGAAAACCCATTTTCTTTTAATTATACATTTCTCCACCTTAGAGATACTCAGCTGTCTCTTATTGAAGTAATATACTATAGTTGAAAGAGCATAGACTTTGAAGTCAAACAGACAGATTGGAAATGTGGCTGTGCTAATAAGTGGCTGTGGATGAAGTCTCAGAAAAAATTCAACATCTCAGACTCAGTTTTCTCTTATGCAAATAGCAAATAATCATGAACATTCTGCAGAATCGTTCAGAATAATGGAGATATAAGTCTATATTAATTAATGCTGAAGTCCCTTTTCCCCATTTCCCATGGCAATGTTGTCATTTGTCCTCAACAATAAATGGTAGCTATTAAAATCTAAGAAATTGGTCAAGAATATTTTTCTCCCTGATTTATCTTCTTCCTCATTTTTCACTGAGGTAAATTTATTTTGAAACATGTTTCTAAGCAAATGCTGAATGAATTTAGTTGACAAAATTGTCACAAGGGATTCTTTTCTGAAACTGGTCAGCTGATTGTTACTCATAAAATTATCAGTTTTCAAATTGAAGCGGGGTTCCCTGATTACAGGTTAGGGCAGCACTGGACAATGTATGCTGTAGGCAAAATCTTCTACAAAATACAATTTGAGAAAAGTTGGTAAAAGCTCCACTTGACCCTAATGAGATCTATTATTAATCCCTGCCATCTGTCTCCTTTTCCTAATGTGGACATGTTTATGTGGTGAAAAATGTGAGAAAGTCCAAGATTTCTCAGTTTTCCTTAGAGGTGAATAGTATCTTTGTACCTGTCATGGGCATGATTTTAAGTGATACCAACTATGTAAATTGTGACACATACATGATGGTGCTCTTTATTTTGTAAGAGTGTGGAAATAATAAAATGTCCATGAATTTCAAAATGGAAAATAAATAAATATAAGCAATTTTGAATGTCTCAAATGACTACACAATTTATAAAATATCTAACTGGGAGCTATTATTCAATCCAACCTAACCCTCACATATACGTTAGTTTATTTATTACTTCCATGTATTTATGCAGTATATTTTACTTGATACCTTGTATGTATGAGACACTCTTTTAAGTGCCAGGGATAGAACAAACAACAAGACAAATGAAGTGTCTGCTCTTGTTGGTCCTACATTGTAGTTTGTGGGAGAGGAGCAGACAGTAAAAAAGCAAATAAAATAATTATAGATTTTGGCAAGAGTTGTGATGAAACAAACAGTGATCAGATAGATTGGAAGACCCTAATCTGTATTGAATGTCAAAGACCTCTCTAACAGGGTAATGTTGAAACTAAGACCTAAAGTGTAAAAATAAGCCAGTCATGCAAAGAAATATGAGTAGATGAAATAGGGAGATCCTTTACTATTGGAAATAGGCATGCTTAAAATATCAAAGAAATAGTTGTGGCTGGGTTGTACTAAATAAGATGGGGAGAAAGATGAAGCCATTTATAGTCATGTAGGCCAAAGTAAATACTTTGCATTTTATTATAATGTCAACAGAAAGCCATTGGAGCATTCTAGATCAGAAAGTGATGTCCAATTTGCCTTTTTTTAAAAAAAGAAATGTATCTTTCAAGTGACTAATAAACCAACTCAACAAGAAGAAAAACTGGAGAATTCCAGGTGAAAGATGATGATAATAGAATTCTATTTGAATTCTTAGAATGAAATTTTAACACTGGAATTGTATGTAAATTCAGGGTATATTTAGGAGGCAGGGATACTGGGAATCTTGTTGGACTTGATGTGGTAGGTAAATAAAAAAGAGAAACTAGAAACTATTATGTTTTGAACCTGAGAAACAAGAGAAAGACTATATTTGTTCTGATGAGGAAACTAGGAGATGGGGAATTAGTTTTTGTTTCTGACATCTTATATTTCAGATGTTATATTACATACTCAAATAGAGGTGGGAAGGAGGCAGTTAGACATATAAATCTAAATATATGTGGACAGATCAGGGTTGGAGATAGAGATAGCATGTGAAACAATGTATCTTATGTGAGATCACCTAGGATCCACTATAGTGAGTGATGATATTTGACTATAGGGAGCAACATACTATATCCATATTTGGTATGTTTGGTTTCCCCTATTTTCCTCTCCCTCATCTTTTTTTCCTTTTTCCCTTTTATTCTCTACCATTATTTTTCCTTCCATTACTAATTTCAAAATTTCTTGAGAAATTGAGACTAATTATTACTACCCTGTTTGTCTGAGATTACATTGAGACAGGGAGAGATTTCCTCGCTCTCCCTTTTTATTTAGTCAGACTCTGCCTATTTTAATGGGTGCCGTGAGCAGCTACAGGTGTAAATACAAAAACATATATTTGCTAGGAAAATACAGAAAGAAATAATGGGTTATCACCTCATCTAGCAATGAGCATATACGTAGCAACCACATCTTAGTTTCCACATATAATATGCCGTCAGAAGTCAGTGATCTTTGGAGGGAGACCTAATTCTAGGCAAAGTACAAATTTATCTAGGAACATAATATCTCATGCCATAAAATAAGGAGGTACTCAAAAAGCAAAGGGACAAAATGATGTAGAAACCACCATCTGAGGTTGTCAAGGGCCAAATTTGGGGAATTTTGATCATTATGAAATGATTTATGACACATTAAATAAAAATCCATTACTTAATAATATTCGTATTCATACAAAAAAGGTAGCATATGATGAAGAGGGGAAATACAGACTACCAACTCATGAATGTAAAAGAAAAGAAAATTCCCATTTGCAACCACCAATTTAATGAATACATTAGCAAGGATCATCAATGATGCTAAAAGATTTCCAGGTGCAGGAAATTACATCGTTTCAAAGATTTTTCTCAATGAAAATAATATGGTTTTACATTGAATTGCTGAATGATCTTAACTAAGTGAACAACATTAACATCAATGTGGAACAATTTTATATCATGTGATTCCTTAATAAGCTGCTGAGAGGAACAAAACATCACCTATGTTATATTCTTATAATGATGTTTAACCTGAATTCACTCATGAAGAAAGAATTAGGCAAACATATATTTTTGTACATGCTACAAAACAAGTGAAATTCAATCCTCAAAACTGTCCTCAAAGACAGACATGCACATTTGGAAAAATCTTATTAAAGGAAACTAAAGAAACATGACAACTAAAAATAAAATTTGATTCCAAATTGGATCCTGAGGGAAAAGAATTATAAAAGAACATTATTGGGATATTTGGGAATTTTGAATATGAACAATTCATTAGATAATATTATTGTTAAATTTCTTAAGTAGGATAATGGCATTGTGATTATGTAGGAGAATTTCCTTGTTTCTAGGAAATACATGTAGTATTATAGAATGGAGGAAGATGTGTCAAAATGGTAATAATTGGAAAAACCAAGATGAAGGATATCCAAATACTCATGATAATATTCCTCCAAATTATGTATAAGTTTGAATTTTTAAAAATAAAAGTTTGAAAAACTAATGATGAGGTGGTATGTGGGAAATTTAAAACCATCTAATATTCAGAGAATTTTCAACTCTAAAATTCCCTGTGTCATCTCCAAGGCGGAATATGGTAAATTTGAGGCCGTCTAATATTCAGAGATACAGCTGAGCAAGCATCAACTTCAGGTTTATTTGTCAACTGGTATCAGGGAGTTAGCTGCTTGGTCTATGCTTGTGGTCAAAAGACCTTAAGATGTCTCCCAGTAATATCCTGTCCCCTGGTGTCCATACTTTTGTGTAATAACATCCACTAAGTGTGGGAGAGACCTGTGATTTGCTTTTATCCAAGGTGATGGTACAGTCACTCCTTGACCACATTCCAGTATCATTATCTGATGCTTTATTATTTTATCATTTTAGATGTGGAAACTGAGGTTCAGAGATAAGTAATTCTTCCGAGATCATGTAGTAAATAAGTGAAAACCAAGATTCAAATCCAGGTCAGTCTGATTCCACAGCTTCTTCCTGCAATCATTATTCTTTCCTTTGACAACTAGGTATGCACAGCAAATTGAAGGAGAAATAAATTTTAGAAGGCTATCACAGAAATTTAGAAGGGATGGCTATAGCAGTGGTTCTCATAGTGTTGTCTTCAGACTGGCAACATAACCCTGGGATTGTATTAAACATACACATTTTTTTGTTTCACCCCAGACTAATTGACTAAGAAACTGGTGGTGGGGCCCAGAAATCTGTTTTAACAATCTTTCCAGGTGTTCTGAGGCTCACTAAAATTTTAGAACTACTGAAAACAAGGTAATAATAAGATGAGAGATATGGAAAAAATAGCGTGACTTGGAAAGGACCTAGGGAATTTTAGAGTTGAATATTTTCCTTATGTTTGAAAGATGAGAAATAGGAAAGATAATGGTGACAGAGGAGAGAGAAAAAAATTGTTTTCTTCATCAATTTGATAGTAGACAATTTTCAAAAGGAACATTCTGGTTACATAAAAAGAACTTAATAGTGGGGGCTAAGTTATTTTCATTATCACCTCCCAACTACCCTAATAGTTAAATCATAAAGATGTTTGTATTCTGCACTGAGGTAAATGAGAGGGGATGGTGGCAGTGGGAAGCAGGCAGTCCAATTAAGCATAAAAGAAAAAAAAAGATTCAAGGCTCCTGTGAAAATGGAAGGATTGTAGAAGTTAATTTTAAATACATGCACATGTGGCTAGTATGATAGCATGAGTCAAGGAGATGTCTATATTAATAAAGGTAGAATTATAGCAAATGGAGTTAATCAAACACTGCTGCATTAACTGGGCTACACAGAAGCCTTACTGCTCTTAGATGCTTGCCTTTCAACCTTCTTGGAAATTAAAAACTAAGCCCCTTGTGAGGAAAACATGTTCTACCTGAAACAGTATCAAAAGACTTCGTCTCAGTCAAATTACTTGTCCTAGTATTTGCAATGGCTGAAGAAAACACTGGGAGCTAATGATAAACCCCTCTTATGAGTTTAGTTTCTAAGGAATTGTTTCTAATAAGCTAAACTGGTAAGGCCAACATATTGGATACCACTTGGAGGTTTTTAAAGCATTTTATTGCCTAGTATCTTAATTAAGACTCATAACTTGTTGATTCTGGCAAGGAAGATGTTATTGTTTTCACTTTAAGGTGAGGGGGATGAGACTTATATGACAAAGGCCTTGTTTTAGTTTAAGTCATCATTCTAGGCCTAATTTTTTCTATGCAACTTCCTCTTTTTTGTTAAACAAGTTCTGTTTAATGGTGTTCCTCATTGTCTCTTGCAAAACTATATTCTGGTTCATTCATCCTACAGGTTGTCAGATGGAGCCATATAATTCTGAACTGCACATGATTTGAGATCAAGGTGGCTCCCCAGTCCCCAGACTACTACTACTACTTAAAAATAAATCATGCTTATCATCCTATACACTAAAACATTCTTCTATGGTATAATTGTTTTTGGTTTTGCACTATTATTTACAGGAATATCCTTACACATCAGTATTTGTGTATATTTTTCATTTCCTCAAGATGGAGTATAGCAGTGAAATTACTGTACCCCAAATTTATAATCATTTTAAAAACCTATGGTACATATTGCCACAATATTCCTAAGAAAGACCTTATATATTTACATTCCACTCAATGCTAGTGGAGAGAACACCTTTCCTGACCCTTTGCCAATACTGCATTTTGACAGGTTAATATTGTGTCTTATTTATGTGATTTGCATTTGGGATGACTAGTGGATCAAATGATTCATAATTAGAAAGAGATCCATCATTTGCCTTTTCTCTTCTATTCTCTATTCATCTCTTTAGTTCAGGAATCTGTATGCTTTCGCTATAGAGTGTAAAATAATCAACATTTTAGACTTCATAGCTGTATGGTCTCTGTCACAACTCATCAACTCTGCCACTGTAGTGCAAAAACAGACATAGAAAATGTGTAAATGAGTAGACCGTGGCTATGTTCTAGTAAAACTTTGCTACAAAAACAAATGATGACCAACTTATGTTCATGGGCCATGGTTTGCCAACACTACTGGTGGTATGTACAAATTTTCATTGTTTTTGAAAAATTCTGTGTATACCACTTATTGTGATCTGTTAGAAATGTCTCCCAATATGTTCTGAAACATTATATTCAAATCTATTATCATTCCCTTTTCATTTCTGCCTTGCTTATATGCTTAGCAAAATTTCCTTCACCGTGAAAACATAACCTTTTACCAATATTTTCTTCCAATTTTCCTATGGTTTTCATTTTTATGAATTTTTCTCAAATCTATCTGGAAACAATTCCAAGGTGAGGATTGGAGTAGAAAACCGATATTTTCCAATAATTAATCAATGGCATCAGCCCCTTTTATTAAATAAACCCCCTATGCTCAGGGGAGCTTCTTTTAAAGCTGAGTCTTAACTAAAGTAGATTCATCTCCTTTGTTCTTAGAGGTGTTGTCCTATGAGTCTAGCTAGTATCTAAAAGTAATGGCTCTGGAAGTATGCTCACTGTAGTGACCTGTTCAGCTCCCTTTGTACTTAACATCAGTCCAGTTTGAAATGCTGTCTTTACACTTTTATCTTTCATATATCTCTGTCTCTTTGCATTTGTGTATAGTCTTACTGCTCAGTGAGAGACAATCCTTTCTGTAAAGCCAGAAAAATTGTGACTCTTCTTTCAGTTGTAATTTAGCCTTGGTGTGCTATTCTTATTTGTAATGGACTTAGTTTCCACCTGCTATGCTAACTACTTGGTTACCTCATAACCTATCTCCTTCTCACACTTGCATATTAAAAAAATCAGTGCACAAGATTTTTTTGATTATGTAACTTTAAGGATAATTTTGGATTTCTTGAACTGCTAAAGAAACCCACTTGTCAGAATTATTGACCTTTTTCTTTAATTTCACTAAACATAATGACTTACTTCCACTGTAGTATTTTTCTCACCTCAACCATTTCATTTATTTGCTCTGCCAATATAATGATAGTAGAAACTGGTATATCTGTACCCTCTCATCCCAACTGTCACCCTCTGCTCTTGTCTCTCAGCTAACTGGAAATAAACTGAGGGATTGGATTTTCATTCCCCATGATTTGAGAAAGAAAGGAATGACATTCTTGTAGAAGACCTCTAGGAAGATTAATCCCGTAATGCTGGAAATTAGTATTTTCTTCTGAATTCCTTTCTTATTTCATTTTAAAATTACTTTATATCCTTATAACCTCAGAACAAGGTACAAAATACATGATATACAATTTGTATTTACATTTCTGCTATCCTAACAAAGACATTTTAAAATCTTTGATTACCTTCCCATCTTTGTATATATACTGTACTTGATAGATGCAGGGCACTACATATAATATAGAGTTTTATTGTCATCAAAACTCAATGGCTTTCCAAAGATGTTATGAATGTAAGTTCACTTGTTAGAACCATGTAAATTTTTGAACTAGAAAATCAGTAAATATATTGTATTACATTTTGTGGTTAAAAAAGTATATCCTTGGGGCTGGAGTTGTGGCTTGGTGGTAGAGTGCTTGCCTAGAATGTGTGAGGCATTACTTTCAATTCTCAACACCTCATATAAGTAAATAAGGGTACATCAAAAACTAAAAACAAGTATATCCTTAATGTCCTGCAGTGGCATTTTGAATTAAAACATAGATTAATTTAAAAATGTCAAAAGAAAGTTTCTTCTATGTAATTATAGTGTCAGGTTTGGGAAATTTTCTGATATTATTTCATTGAAAGATTGTACATTCCTTTGGTGTGTATCTCTGTGTCTTCCTCTATCCTTATAAATCTCTAATTGGTCTTTTTATGTTACTCCATAATTCTTGGAAGTTCTGTTCATGGTTTCTTACCATCTTCACTGAGTGGTCAAATTATTTTCAAGATTATATATTTTGTCTTCATTGTCTGTGGTTCTGTCTTCAAAGTGATCTAGTCTGTTGGTGATGCTTTCTATTGAATTTTTAATTTAGTTTATTGATTCCTTCATTTCAAAGATTTCTGTTTTTTTTTTTCAGAATCTCTATCTCCTTATTGAAGTAATCTTTTGCTTCCTGCATTTGCTCTCTTATCTCTTTATTTAAGTGATCTTTTGCTGCCTTCATTTGCTCTCATATCATCCTTTACTTTGCAGATAATTTTAATTATGTACATTCTGAACTCCTTCTCTGACATTTCTTCTACTGTGCTGTCAACAGATTCTATTATTGTAGCATCTTGGTTAGTTTGGGGTACTTCCTTCGCTTGTTTTTTCATGTTTGTGTGTCTTCTGCTCTAGAAGTGGGGATCTGAAGTATTCCAGTTTCTACCCTATATAGACTTACAGTGTTCCTGCAGGTTTCTAATACCTGGTTTTTAAGGGGGAGATCAATATTAACAGCACCCAGTGCAAACAATATACAGCCTTAAACCAAATAGATCCTATTAATATGTTTTCAGTTTTGTTGCAATAAACAAAAATGATATATTCAATTATTATCTACATTATACACAGTAAGTTTGTAAAAGGATCTACAGTTTCTAATGGTAAACAAAGAGAGAACTGATGGTGTAGGATTTGATGTTTATGAGGTAGGAGATGAGAATATAGAGGCCTAAATCATAGGAAGAGTGATAGAGAAATCAAAAGAAGTTGGCTGTTAGCAGGAGAAAAAAGAGAAAGAGACTGGGGGAAACAGATAAGTGAGAAGAAAATATAGAGAGACAGTAAAGAAAAAAAGAATATACAACAAAACTGTAATATGCTATTCAGACATTCCAGTCCTCAATAGCCTGATGCATGAGAAGTACTTGGTTTCAAAAATGTTGGGCATGTAAGAGTGGGAAAAGTAAGAAAAAAGAGTCTTGAAGGAAAATTGAACACTTGTTTCTGTTGGAGTTCAACATCTTCTCTGGTTTCCTTCTTATCGGATAGGTGGGGATGTCTGGAGCTTGCTGCTAATTTCATCCTCAGGATGGTGAAGATTACTAGGGTGGGAGGGTTGGACTTGGAGGTGGAACTCCTGGAGACAGAGTATAGCAATTGCCAGTCCCACAGGAAGACTACACCCTGGGAGTCTCCTTTGGGGTTCACTTATATGATGCAGGAGCCTGGTCTTAGACCCTTATGTCACTTGTGAACCCCATAATTCCTGGTCTCTAATTTAGTCTCTAAAATGTATGTCACCTGCTCCCACCCTTCCAACTTCCTAAATCACAAACCTCTCTCTCCGGAGGTCCTGAGGGCTGAGCACCAGGACCTGTGCACCTGTTGTGTAGAGCTGTTCTGTATCAGGCAGATCAGGACCAGGACTTGAGAGAGCTTTGGAAGGACCGGCCACATAGCAGCATGCACTGGGTCGGGGTGGTGACTGGGGTGGTTGGAAGTGTGGGGATTGGGGAGTCGGAGGGCCCTGTTGATTGCCAAATGGGTAGGATCAGGTGATAGGTGGATGCTGGACTGGGGAGGGAGTCAGGTACCCAGCTGGTGTTGGGTGATAGCAAGTGCCACTCAAGTTGGTCCTGGGAACCTGGTAGGTACCAGGCTAGTTAGCTGGGTGACTCCACATCAATATACCTTCACACCCTCTTCCAACCTACCAACCCCATGCAAGGCTCTCTCCTGCCTCTGCAGCAAGATGGTGGCTATTAGCATACCTAGCAGGGAGACTTCAGGTGTAACCAAGCCTCTGGCGACCTTGGTGATGGTCTTTCAGGCCCTGGCTATTGGCCCTAGGTGGAATAGGCCATGTCCCTAGTTGGTGGCAGCAGTGGCAGGGCTGGAAAACCTGCAGGTACCTTGGTGTTGGGTTTCAGGCCCTGGCAGTTGTCTGAAGATGGAAGCTGCCCTGACTAAAATGGCAGTGGCTGCAGTAGAGGTGTCCCAAGATGGAGGTGACCTCTTTCAGATATAGGACAGCAAGGGTAGGCCATGCAGTGGCATTGAGTGACCTGTTTTGGAAAAGCAGCATTGTGGCAGGTGGTGCTGCAGCAGGCAGGTGCTTTCAGGCTTAGTCCAGTGTCTGAAGGTGGAGACTACCACATCAAGGGGGTTATTGTGGTAGCCGCTATGTCCCATGGTGGAGGTGGCCAGAGAAGTTCTGTGTGGGTAGTTGGGGAACCCACAGCATAAGGGGTCCTCACAGTGGGGCAGGCCATTCGAGGAGTGTGAGAAGCATGCTGGGCTGTAATGACAATGTCAAATATAACTTTGGTTCAAACTGTTTCAAGTATCTTGTAAGCATTTACTGCTTATAATCCTGGAAGTGCCCTTATAAGTTACATTAAGATGAACTTGTTATGCACTACAAAAAAATTAAGACACGGAAATAAACTGATTTTTCCTAGGAGATATAGCCTGTTAATGAGTATGTGTGACTCTCCATATCTCATCAACATCTTTATGCCTAATGTCATATGCCTGTGGGTGACTTTGTGTGTGGTGAATTCTTTGTTGTTACCATGAGACTTCAACAGAGAAAAATGAGTCTACCTCTTCTAGGAAGTACTCTTTCCTCTCCCTTGGCTCTGATCACAGTATTCCTTCATTTTTTTCCTGTACTTGTGAACACCTAAACTACCCTTATTCAGAAATATTATAAAATGAACCAAGCCTAAGTATTTTCTTTGTTTCAAGAACTTTTGAAAACTCCTTGACAATGGAAATAAAAATCTTTGTTTACTCTAACTCCCCTGGGCCTAGTTCAATGTTGTAAGACAATAGAGTGGGAGTCTGATACTAAATAATTCTAAGGAACATACACTTAATCCAGAATAATACAGTGGAAGCAGCAATTGACTATGAATGATTTATCCTTCGCTAAATCATCCTATCCCTTTTGGTCAGTGGTTCTTTTCTATTAAAAAACAGGGAGAACTAATGTAGTTGATCACTAATGTTTCTTCCAGCTTTAAAAGTATATGAGTCTTGTTATATTGTTTCATAATTGTTATGTTCATGTATTATGGAGTGATTAAAGGAACAATTCTATTACTCCATAATTATATAATTTGGGGCAAGTCATTTTGGCCTCCACAAATTTCTGTTTTCCTTATTTGTAAAATGGGTTACCCTTTTCATATAGCAATTATGAGATAATACATATAAACCATTTTTGTATAGTTGATAGCATGTATAAATAATTCAATAAATGTGAACTTCTAATATAAGCTATAATTAGGGTCAGCTTTTGGCAAAAAATTGTGATAAACAATGCAGGAGTTTGGCACCTCTCTTCTCCCCTTTTTGGTGCTCCCTGATTTTATGTTCTCTGTGGTCACTCTCTTTCCCCACCATATCCAGGTGGGAGGTATTGAGAGGGGGCTTTTGTTGTAAGCTTAATGATTACACAATAATGCTGTCACCTTGTCTCTAAGCTAGTAATGTATAATATAATGCTAATATTTTAGATCTTTGAGTCTATAATTTTCCATTTCCTGCTTAAGAAAACTTCCCTGGTAATTAATACTGAATGTCTGATTCCAGGAACCATGCCTCAAGAGGATTTTCCTGCATGTGATGTGCATTAGTTACCAGGGACTGCCTGGCATTCATTTATAAAACTGAAAACAGGCTTGTTTTCAATCGCTTACAGAAAGTTCTTAATAATTGCACGAGTTCAGGCAGACTGTCTCTCCATGAAGCTATACATTTTCAGAGATGGAAAACTTTATCTTTATTACATGACAGCTCACATGCTCACATCCATCACTTTTTTGAGTGTAGTTTATTTGCAACCTGGTGGGAGTTATATAATCTGCCACTAAAATTTCAACAAAGAAACAAAAGGGAATTAAGAAAGATGCATGCTGCTCACCTTTTCTAAAATTCTGTTCTGTTAATAGGAGTTCTCAAATCAGTGGCAAACTCTCCTGACCATTCTAAGTATCATTGTTATAATATTCTGTCTAAATTATTAATAATCTCTTCTCTTTTTCTTTTCTCTTTCCCTCCTTCCTCTTCCCCAGCACCCTGCCTCCTTTCTCCAACACACACACACACACACACACACACACACACACCCCACACAACTGTGTGGTGAATGTATAATTAATGAGATAATTGCCCCTACAGTTAAGCCTATTACCTCTATTTGAATTAATGGCACAGCCACCAGAATTTCTGATGTTTTGAGTGTGGTTCTAGTTCGAAATGTTTTTAAAGTCGTTTACGATTCTAATGCACACTGAAGTTGGGTAATCACTGTTCTGGATGTCCCCCTTTAGCAGATGGGCTTTGAATAGTTAATTATGTTAAATGTTAGCAATGTGCAAGACAGGACAGTGGAGTTTCATATAGTAGAGAGGAACTGAAAAATAGCTATTATTGCTAACTTACAAGGGAGGATCTGTGTTAGAGATTACTTTAGATCACACTGTATGTTCTGGAGAAACACTTCCCTTTTCCCCTACCACCTCCCCCTACACATTCAAATAAGTACATAAAATATCATTTTTATGATAAGAAGAACTATTATTAGATGGATTTGTAATGGGGAAACTACATTTTGGTTAACACCGAAACAGTCTGTAAGGGAAATAGATTCATCAAAGGGCCAGATCCTTCAGAACAGGAAGAGAAAGTGGATTTTGCTGTTTCAGTGGAAGTTAAGAAAATCTATGGGTTAATTTTATGCAAGTGAGCAACAACTGGTAAAAGCAATTCTGTCCTTATATAGCTGCTTGCCTGGTTCATAGCTCAGCTACTAGTCACAGAATTGAGTCCACAGGGAAGTCTGTTGGAGTACTGGATGGGTACAGAACAGAAAGCTGTTGGGTGCACACAAAGGAATCAATGTGGATGAACAGAAGACACACTGAATATTTCACCATAAGCTTAGAGCTGTGTTATGTCCATGCCACAAGCAATCATTTCTGCCAGAGTGATTAGGTACCTGTAGAATGTCTCCACTTTCTTGCAACAGTCCATTCTGTATGAATCTGTCATTTTCCATATTTGGCTAAATCATTCATGCAATATTCTTCTTTTTCAGCTACTCTCTTATGGGAATAATAATTTAATAATTCCAATCCTTTTCACTTATTCTTAAAGTACTTATAAAAATTAAATTCCAGAAATGAAAGGGAACCTAATTACAGGTTGCAGAGACAAGTGATTCTCAAAGTTTAATGTGCATATGAATCACCTGAACTTTTGTTATATGCTTCTCAAAGTGTGGTCCAGGGATTGACAATATCAGTATCATGTTGGAGATTGTTAGATCTAGGAAATCAAAGGCCCAGTCCCAGAACTATTCAATCAGAATCTGCACTTTTATTATTATTTTTTTTTATTTAGTTTTTAATTTTTTTACAGACTGCATTTTGATTCATTGTACACAAATGGGGAACATCATTTCATTTCTATGGTTGTACACAATGTAGATTCATACCATTCGTGTAATCATACATGTACATAGGGTAATGATGTCTGTCTCAGTCCACCATTTTTCATACCCCTCTCCCTCTCATTTCCTTCTACATATTCTAAAGTTCCCCCATTATTCTCTCATTCCCCACCCCCCACCCCCTTTATATATCATTCTCCACTTATCAGGGAAAACATTCGGCCTTTGGTTTTTTGGACTTGGCTTATTTCACTTAGCATGATATTCTCCAATTCTATCCATTTATTTGCAAATGCCATAATATTATTCTTCTTTATGGCTGAATAGTATTCCATTGTATCTGTATACCATGGTTTCTTGATCCATTCATCCGTTGAAGGGCATCTATGTTGGTTCCACAATCTAGCTATTGTGAACTGAGCTGCTATAAACATTGATGTGGCTGTGTTACTGTAGTTTGCTGATTTTAGGTCCTTTTGGGAAAAAGGCACACTTTTACATTGCTGGTGGAGAATCTGCATTTTTTATTAATTATTTTTATTTGTTCTTTTTAGTTATACATGACATTAGAATGTACTTTGACATATTAAACATATATGGAGTACAACTTCCTATTCTTCTGGTTGTACATGATGTAGAATTACCTTGGTCATGTATTCTTATACGAACATAGGAAAGTAATGTCTGATTCATTCTACTGTCTTTCCTATTCCCATTCCCCTTCCCTTCCCTTCATTCCCCTTTGGCTAATCCAAAGTATTTCTATTCTTCCCTATCCTCCACTTATTGTGAGTCAGCATCTGCATATCAGAAAGAACATTCAGTCTTTGGTCTTTTGGGATTAGCTTATTTCACTTAGCATGATGGCCTCCTGTCCCTATCCATTTACTGGCAAATGCTATAATTTCATTTTCCTTATGGCTAATATATACTGTTGTGTATATATACCACATTTATTATCCATTCATCTGTTGAAGGACATCTAGGTTGGTTCCATAGTTTAGCTATTGTGAGTTGAGCAGCTATGAACATTGATGTGGCTGTGTCACTGTAGTATGCTGATTTTAAGTCCTTTGGGTATAAACCGAGGCTCTCCAGGCTTATTCAGTTCACCAAACTATCACTATCTGCTATGCTAAAAGCACTGGGGATATAAGAAATAATAATATATCTTCTGTTCTTGAACCTTTGTTATTCTCCTCAATGCTCAGGGTTACTGAAGTCCCCAATTTTTAACCTCTTCAAATGCTAAGATATGGGGTGACCAAATTTCTACCTATATGTGGTTTTGGATGAGAGCAAGAGAAATTCTAAAATGGACTGCAGGAATGTTTTCCTAACTCGATCTCCCCACTCCTAAACTTATTCCTTCCAATCATGTATCCATATAACAACCTAATAATCTTTTGTCACCTCTCATCATTACCTCCTTGCTTTCTAGGATCTAGTCTTTCTGGCCATATTTCATTTTCTTAAAAGGGAGAAATTTCTATCATGTTATGACAATGGTTCACTTATGCTTTCACCTTACTATGGAATGTTCTTCTATCATCTGGTTAACATTCATTAATACTTCTGGACTGATCTAGGGTAGAACATCTTAAGAGAAGTTTCACCAGTTACTTTCTCACAATGTAAGTCAGCTTCTCTCATCACCATATCTAATGTCACTCCTTTAAGTTTTCTTTGTTATACTTATAAATTGATAAACAATGTATACTTATATGTTTCTTTATTTATTTTGGAGGGTACTGGACTTGAACTCAGGGCACTTGACCACAGAGTCACATCCTCAGCCCTATTTTGTATTTTATTTAGAGACAGGTTCTCACTGAGTTGCTTAGTACCTCGCTTATGATGAGGCTGGCTTTGAACTCACAATCCTCCTGCCTCAGCCTCATAATCCACTGGGATTATAGGCATGCGTCACCACACCCAGCATATGTTAAATATTTATTAACTGTCTCTCCTACCATAGTCTAAGATCCATGAGAACAGGAACTTTCTCCAGTCCTTTATTGGGGATCTCTTAGTTTAGAGTAATATTTGGTGCATTGTACATCCTCTATAAATATTTATTAAATGCAATACATGTATTTTCTCACTGGTCTATCTAATGTTAATTCATGTCCCACTCTTTAATCCATTACCCTGTTTTATTTTGTTTATAGCAACTACTGTTGGGTGAGACTATCTTGTTTCCTAATGCATTTATTTATATATTACCATATTTATCTTCTCCAACTAGAATGTAAATTCCATGACAATGTGGACTAACTGGGTTTGAGTCTTGGCTTTACCACTGACTGAATATTTACCTCTAAGAAAGTCACTTTAGCCAAGTCTGATGCCTCATTAATAAAATGGATGTAGTAATTGTCCCCACATCAAAGGGCTATTGTGAGATAAAATTAAAGAAAACCACATGACAGAGTGACTGCACACAGTAAGCACTATGAGTGCTAACTATTGTGATGATGGTAACCATTATCATTATTATTTCTCTCTGTTTCTTTGGCAAATAGCACCAGGCATATAATAGGTGGTCCATAAATACATTTTGAATATATTAAAGAAGGTGTTATACCTTATTATCTACCAAAGTCATCCTTTATTTGATTTACACTTTACTGTTGATAAATAGTGCCCATTTATCAAGTTTCCTAGAAGTTACCTATCTGAATTTCGTATTAGGTCTCTGGATGGTAGGAAAGTAGGTTGGTCTTTGCTCCTGTATCTGATTATGGGAAAAAAATTATGGTGATATTCTAAAGTCTACTCTAATCCCTTAATCTGTGTGGCTCTGGATAGTCTGCTTTTAAGATAGCTATGCAATTAAACTCTTCAGTGCACACTCCACCCCCACACCCATTTGGCCTATGGCAAATATAAATTTTAAATTGATTTTAGTTTCACTGTGACAATAACTTCTGCCTGAGCAAGAAAGAAGTAAGGGTAGATCTGAATGCTAATTTAAATTATTTTTTTTCTACAAGTGTTGAAACACTGAGACAAGTTTGGGCAGGAAGATTCAAGCACTTAATTCAACTCTCTCTCCACATATATGAAATAGAGAAGCGTGGTGATTTATCATACTCTGTATTTTATTGTACTGTCATTTTTAGTATATTTAAGTTTGGTTAATACAATCTTGACAGCAGGGTGGAATGTAATTTAAATTTTAATATTTTCAGCTACAGAAATGGTAATGTATTATTTCTGCATGTGGAAAGATACCCAGTCTCTGATTGACTGATGTAGTGTAGGGGACAAAATATATCCTCAGGTTACTTTTTAAAAACAGAAGTGAAAAATCGCCTCCCTAAGTTACTAATGTCATGACATAATAGACATTTAGAATTATTCACTAAATTTATTGATATCAAAGGTCCCATTGAGTTCTGGATTATATGCTTAAAACACATAAAAGGGATTTAAAAGAGAATTATTTAATTTTCAAAGTAGGTTTTCTTTTTAATAGTGGAGCCCCATTATGGGTTGGGCATAACTAATATTAAATTCCTAAATCCAAAATACTCTACATTCCAAAACTTTGATTATCAACATTATGGCACCAGGGGAAAATTCCACACCTTACTTCATGTAACAGGTCACAAAAATGCTTATGAATGAAAAATATTGTACAAAATTTCCTTCAGTCTAGGTACATAAGATGCATGTGAAGTATAAATGAATTTCATTTATATTGGGGGCATCACCAAAAACCCTATTTTGCATATGCAAATATTACAACTTCCTGAAATCCTAATTCAAAATACTTCTGGTCTCAAGTATTTCAGATAGGGAATGCTCAACCTGTGTAAGAAAATCATTCAATACACCTGGAATAGACTAAATCATATCTTTCCACATGTAAAATCTTGGATATGAATAGCTTACGGGGCCTATATTTGTAGTGTTTCCTAATTCTGGCCTTATTTTTTATTTTTAAAAAAATATTTTTAGGTATAGATGAACACAAAACCTTTACATATTTATTTTTATGTGGTGTTGAGGATCGAATCCAGTGCCTCCCATGTGCTAGGCAAGTGCTCTACCACTGAGCTACAGGACGAGCCCCTAATGCTTGCCTTATTAAAGGGCCCTATTAAATTGGTTTTGCACTATAAAGATGAAAATTTCAGTAGCATCCATTAAAGGTAAGTGAATTTTACAGAACTGGAAACCCTTTTATGCAGATAACAATATATATGAGGACTAGTCTGGGGTATTGGGCAATAAATAGTCTACTTTTAGGCCTATGAATCACACATCTAGTTATCTAAACCCTGTAGAAGAAATATATCCCTACATTTACACATCATTTGATGAAAAAGGATTACCTTTTCAGAACTCTGCAGAAATGAAAAATATTTTAATTAGTTTGTAAAAATTACAGTGGATTGATGAACCAAGTCCCTGTTGATTTTAATATTTTCTCTGTAATTTTATCTGGATCATAGTAGGTGTACAATATATGTGTATTGAATTAATAAACAAATGTCTATTATTTTAAAAATTAAAACCACAGAACACTTTTTTGTGGTATGAACTGAAACTCTGGGATATCACTGGAACAAAATTTGACAACCACTATTGCAGGTAACAAGAGGAACTGAGATGAAACAATGAGAGAGCAAGAGTTCTAGTCCTCAATTTCTCTTAATCCTTCCGCATCTTATTACCTCTACTCTCCTCATTTCTTATTCTCTATGTTACAAAGACGTTAGAAGAAATATTAATGAAGGAGGTTAGATGGAGCAAACGGTGGAAATAGGTGTGAAATGTACATGAATTGAGTTTCACACTATTTGAAAATGTGAAATGAGATGAAATCTCATGAAAAGAAAAACGGTGTCATTCCCTTATATTTCATGGTACCTCACTTCATGAATTAAATTTACTGATAGAATTTTTTCTTGAATACAGTACATTAATTTAGGTAAAAATACTCATCACATCTATTTGGAAAGAGGAAACTGGATGCTGAGAAAGCAACCATAGAATATGGCAGCCATAGGTTCCCACCTACTGGGCAAAAACATTTTTATATAGCCAAGAAAAGAGAATTGACATACATGTTTGAACTTCTTTTCTGAGTGTTGATATAGGCCTAATATCCAAATTGTCAGGATAGCCAGGGGCTAATGTCTGACAGCATTAGACTACAGAGCTTCCTCTATAATCTGAATTGAAGCATGTAGCTTTACTTAGAAAAGAATCTGATGTGACAATTTTCCCCCATGATATTGTTTAAACTCAGGTAACTGTATGCATTATTTAGTTAGGACACATTTTTAGTAGGAAATATTCCCATAAGGCCAGCCTAAAGCAAAATTGAGAATAAAAGCAGAGTTTGTTCTATGTGATCAATTTCTTTCAATCACAGGTACCCCACTATCCTGGGTTCATTGTCCTTGGTTTATAACTCAAATATCAGCTGTTTTCTCCCTGAGATGATCCTTCAGTGTTTTCTGCTAAATGCTATGACTAAAATATGCTGCCTGTGCAGGATAGTGTGCTATGTACTCTGTGTATAGAAAAGTACATTAAGAAAGTCAAAGAAAAGATATGTCTGATTCCATTTCCTGCAACTAGAAAAGAGAAACTTCATAGAGAAATCTCTCAAAGGTATAATTATGAATAGTAGAAATTATTCATTCCATTTATGTATGATTTATCAAAATGCATCAATGCATTCACTGTCATGTGTAACTAATTAGAACAAATTTTTAAAAAACTAAAAAAGGAAAAAAATTAATTATTCCAATGAATAAGAAAAGGATAAATAATCAGGGAAGCATATAAAGAGTGGCATGAGATAAAATAGTGGTAGAGACTAAAATTCAGAGTAAATGTGAATTTAAACTGAAGGTTAAGATTACTAAAAGAGTTTTGAAAGATATACTTCAAATAAGAGCGAGAGCAAGCAGGGCCTGATGCTTGAAGTTCATAAAGAAAGTAGAAATGACTAATTTGCTCCTAATGTATTTCATCTTCTCTGAGAGTGGGCTTTATACCAGAATACATAATAGGCATTTGTTAAAAGAAAAATAAATTTCCTTTCTTCAACTTTATTAAGTATGATCAATAAATAAAAACTGTATATAATTAAGATACACAGTATAATATTTTGATATGTGTATGCATTTTAAAATTATTGCCATAATGAAGCTAATTAATATATCCATCACCTTATATATGTAACAATTTTTCACATGGTAAGAATATGTATGATTTATTCTCTTACCAAATTCAAGTATATATTAACTATACTCACCATGTTGTACATTAGATCTCCAGAACTTTTTAATCTTGCTTAACTGGAACTTTGTAACTTTGATCAACATATCCCCATTCCCCCAACCCCCAGCTTTGGCAACCACCATTCCATTCTCTGCTTCTGTGAGATAGACTTATTTTGATTTCACAAATAATGAGAACATGGAATAGTTATCTTTGTGTCCCTGGTTTTTCTTAGCATAATGTCCTCCAGTTTCATCCATGTTGTTACCAATGACAAGATATTCTTATTTTTAAAGAGTGAATTATATGCATATATGTATATATGCACACATTTTCTTTATATATCTGCAAATGGAAATTTAACATGATATCATATCTCAGCTATTGTGCATAATGGTACAATATATTAAAAGTGAAGATATCCATTCTCAATTTATTTGCACATATACCCACAAATGGGATTGCTGGATCATATACTAGTCCTATTTTTAACTTTTTGAAAAACTTCAGTAAGTGCTGTGAGAGGTTACATTCCTGCCAACATTGCATAAGTATTCCCTTTTGTCTCTGCATCCATCATCAGTTATTTTTCTCTTCTGTAATTTTGATAATAGCCCTCCTAACAATTGTCAGGTTTTTTTTTAATAGTGATTTTGATTTGCATTCCCCTGTCCTTCAGTGATGTTGAACACCTTTTCATATACCTTGTAGCCATTTGTATATCTTTTTTGAGAACTCTCTATTCACATCTTTTCTCCATTTTAAATCAGTTTGTCTGTTTTCTTGCTGATGAACTCATTGAGTTCTTTATATGTTTCGGGTATTAACACCTTACCACATGTAGGTTCATGAGTATTTTCTCCCTTCCCATAGGTTGTCTCTACTCAGTTGAATATTTTCTTGGCTATACAGAAGTTTTTCCATTTTACACTGATGCTTTTGTTATGCTTTTCAGTACATATAAAGAATCATTGATGATATGAAAAATAATATTTCCTTGTGTTTTCTTCTAACAACTTGAGAACTTTTGTTCTTGCATTTATGTCATTAATCCATTTGACTTGATTTTTTTATATAGTGTGGGGTCTCATTATTTTGCATGCAGGCATTCGGTTTTCCAAGCATGATTAATTAAAGAGATAGTTCTTTCCTCATGGTCGTTTTAAGTACCTTTGTCAAAAACCAATTGACTGTAAATGGGTGGGTTACATAGGGACACTTTATTCTCTTCCATTGGGCCATATGCTTGTTTTTATTCTACTACCACACTGTTTTATTACTATATTTTTATCAGATATTATGAAATCAGGTAGTATGGGTGCTTTCACTTTGTTCTTATTTGAAATTACTTTGGCTACGGCTAGGAATAGATCAACTGTCTAGTATGCACAAGGTTCCACATTCAATTCTCAGACTGAAAACAGCAAATGCATTGACAGTTTTTAGTGGTCCCATATGAAGTTTTGGATTTTCAAAAATATTGCTGAAAAATTACCATTGGTACTGTGATAAGGATTAGACTGAATCTGTAGATCACTTTAGGAAGTAAGATATTTTAGCAATATGAATTCTTCCAATCCACATGTTGTATCTTTCCATTTATTTGTATCTTCTTTAATTTATTTCATCAATGGTTTAAAAATTTCATTGTATATGTTTTTCTCCTCCTTGATTAAATTCATTCCTGAATATTTTATTCTTCCCAATGTATTATAAATGGGATTGTTTTGTAAATATTTTTGCATAGTTCATTTTACTGTACATAAACATAAATTTTCATACATTGATTTTGCATGCTACTCATTTATTGAATTAATTGGTTCTAACATTTATTGGTGGAATAGTTCACGTTTTTATATATAAGACCTGTCATGTATAGAGACATTTTTATATTTCCATTCTGCCATGGATGATTTTTATTTCTTTTTCTTGCCTAATTGCTTTGGCTAGGACTTACATTGTTGTGTTGAAAAAAAGTGCTAATAATGCACATCCTAGTTTGTTTCTTACCTCGGAGGAAATGCTTTCAGCTTCTCACTTTGAGTGTGACATTAAATGTAGGATTGTCATCTATAATATTGATTATGTTTAAACATGTTCTCCTATGTCTATTTTGTTCAGAATTTTTATCATGAAAGGAGGCTAAATTCTGTTAGATGCTTTTTGTGTCTATTGAGATAATCATGTGATTATCCTTTATTCAGTTAATGTGATGTATTATGTTTGTTAATTTGCATAAATTGAACAATCTTGTATTCCACGAATAAACCCAACTTGAACATGGAATGTCATCTGTTTTTGCATTTTTAATGTTTTAATTGGTACATTATAGTTACATATGGTATTGAACTTCATTTTGACATAGTCATACATGCATGATTCTTTTTAATAATGCTATTGAATTTTATTAAGTATTTTGTTAAGTATTTTTATATCTATGGTCATCAGGGATGTTGACTTATACTTTTTGTTTTTCCTTTTATTCATCCTACTCTAGTTTTGGTGTCAGAATAATGCTAGTATCAGAAAATAAGTTGGGATATTTTACCTTCCCTTCAACTTTTTAAAAAGAGTTTGAGAATGATTGGCTTTAGTCTCTTAAAAGCTTTTTAAAAAGAGTTTGAGAATGATTGGCTTTAGTCTCTTAAAAGCTGGGTACAATTCATCAATGATGCCATTAAATCCTGGGATTTCCTCTGTTTGGAAGTTTTATAAAAAAATATGGATTAACTCTCCTTACTCTTTTCTGTTCATATTTTCTATTAATAATTTCATATTGGTAAGGTATGCTTCTAGGCATTTATTCATTTCTCTTATATTTCCAATTTGTTGATGTATAATTTTTCATGTCTCATGAAACATTGTATTTCTATTATCAGTCATAACATCTCTTTATTGTTTGCAGTTTTGAGATATCTTTATTTTTATTCTTAGTACAGATGAAAAAAAATTATCAATTTCTTTGAAAAAAATACCCCTGAAAGTTATTGATTTTCTATCATTCTTTAAGTCTCTATTTCACTTATTTCTGCTCAAATTGATATTATTTCCTTCCATGTCTTAATTTTGGGCTCACCACATTCTTCATTTATTAGTTCCTTAGGATAAAAATTTAGGGTTTTTATTCGAGATCCGTCTCGTTATTAACATTGGAACTTTTTGCTATAAACTTGCCTGTTAGAATTACTTTTGTTATATCCATAAGTTTTGATATATTGTTTTCAATTTTCTGCTTTTTAAATTTTTTTCCTATTGTTATTTTCTTTGACCTATTTGGCTGCTCAAGAGTGTATTGTTTAATTTCCACATATATGTGATTTTTCACAATTTTCCTTCTTTTATTAATTTCTAGTTTTATAATATTGTGATCAGAAACGGTGCTTACTATGTTTTTAGACTTTTGAAATTTGATATGATTTGTTTTGGGTCTAACATACGACTTATCCTGGAGAATATTTCATTTATGCTTGAGAAGGTGTATTCTGCTGCTGTTGCACGGAGTATTCTGTCAGTTGACTGTTAGAACATTTGTTCTATGGTTTTGTATGTGTCTGTCGTCTCCTTATGATTTCTGTCTGGATGCTTTATCCATTGTTGAAAGTTGGGTATTGAAGTTCCCTACTATTATTGCAATGTTTTGTATATCTCTCCTTTGAACTGCATTTGCTTTATGTATTTAGGTGCTCTGATGTTCAGCACATGTATATTTATAATTCTTTGTCCCACTGATGAATTGATCCAATTCTCATTATATAATTACCTTCTTTTTCTCTTGTGACTTTTTGTGAGTTAATATCTATTTGGTTTAACTATAGTCGTCCCTGCTCTCTTTTGATTGACATTTTCATAAAAAATATACTATCCTTTTACTTTTGGACTAATGTGAGTCCTTAAGTATATGATAATCTCTTGTAAATAGACTAATACATCTTGTATTTTATCCTTTCAATCACTATATCTTTTATTGTATAATTTAATCCATTTATATTTAAAGTGATTATTGACAGTCAAGGTATTATCATTGTCATTTTGCTAATTGTTTTTCTTACTGTTTTGTAATACCTTCATTACTTTTTCTCTTGATATCTTTGTGATTTCATGACTTTTTTGTAGTGATGTGCTTCAATTATTTTTCTTTATTTTTTACATGTCTATTATGGGTTCTTTGTTGTGGTTACCTTGGAGCTTATGGAAAACAGTCTATTTTCAGTTAGTACAACTTCTTTGTCATACAAAACTCTGCAATTTTTCTTCTCCTACTCTTAAATTTTATGTTATTGATGTCATAATTTATATCATTATACATCACATATCCGTGAACACAGTATTGTAACAATAGCTATTTTTAATATTTTTGCCCTTTAACTTCTGTACTCTAGTTTAAAATGATTTATGCACATTCATTACAATATTAGAGCACTTGGAATTTGACTACATTCTTTGTATTACAATGATTTTATACTTTTATATGTTTTCATGTTATTAGATCACATTTTTTTATTTCATCTCATGGAACTCCCTTTAGCATTTTTCATAAGGTAGGTCTAGTGGTGATGGACTCTCTTGGCCTTTATCTTGGAAGTCTTTATCTGTTCTTTATTTCTGAAGGACAGCTGTAGCACATATAGTATTTTTAGTTTGAAGTTTCTTTTTATTTTCTCTTTGAATATGTCATCCCACTCTTATCATGCAAGGTTTCTGCTGATAAATACATTTGTGTCTTATGGTGTTCGCTTTTATATAATGAGTCATTTTTCTCTTGCTGTTTTTAAATTTCTTTGTATTTTACTCCTGATAATTTTATTATAGCATTTCTCAGTGAAGACCTATTTATATTTAATATATGAGGTCTTTTGGGCCCCAGAGATCTTGATATTCATTCATCTTCCCAGATGTTGGATTTTAATTTTCATTATACACACACACACACACACACACACACACACATATGATTTCCATCCTTTTATCTTTTTCCATTCTATCTGGAATTATTTTGCTAAATGGTGCCCTCTAAATCCCATAGAATTTCTTCACTTGTTTTTATTCATTTTTCTTTTTGCCCCTTTCACTATAATTTCAAGTAATCTGTTTTTAGGTTTACTAATTTTTTTCTGTTTTATCAAATCTGCTATTGAAAAACTATAAGGTTATATTTGGTTCTGTCATTATGTTCCTTAACACCAGAATTTGATTCTTTTTAATGGTTTCTGTCTCCTTATTGACCTTCACATATCGTTTGCTTTTGTTTTTCTGATCTAGTTTAGTTGCCGACTGTGTTCTTTTGTAGCTCACTGAAGTTCTTTATGATGATTACAATGAATTCTTTTGCAGACAATTTATATTTGTCCATTTCTTTAAGGTCAGTTGCTGGTGCTTTATTTTGTTTCTTTGATTTGTAGTATTTTCCTACTTATTTCTAGTCCTAGTGAGACTACATTGGTGTTTGGATAATTGAAGAAGTAGTCATTTATGTTTTTTTTACATTTTGGGAATTCTCTTCACTAGTGAGCTCATCTAGATACACTGAGAGAGATGGCTTGCAGAGCCCATAGGTAAACTTTCTTTTGGATGGCTTACATGGGCTGTCCTGGTATCTGGGTCAGTGGTTAAGTAGACTGAGTACTAGTTTCCAGACACAGGACTAGAGCCTCTATCCACAAAGACTTTCCTAAAGCACTGGGATGACTCTGGGGAAATCTATGAAGTTAAGTCCATTGGGAAACCCTGATAATAGCATGACTCAAGTACCTGGGCTCCTGGGTATTGGTCTGGTCATGAATCCCTGGGAGGTGATCTGGTACCTGAGAAACAGAGTCAAGTCTGTTGTCTGGGACTATGGAGGTGAGCCTGGAGCCTGGATTTACGGGGGAAGGCATGATGCCTGTGTCTGTGAAAACTGGATTGGTACTATATTGGCCTATGGACTAAGTCGGCTACGATGGGCCTTGGTCCTTGGTTTTTAAGGGTCAGTCTAGAGTTTGCAGCCATGAGGCAGGGCTCTCCTAATGCTAGGTTTGGCGTGGAGTTTGGGTCTGTAGGGGCTGACCCATGTGGTAAGCCTTGTCAGGGATCTGTGACACAATCAGGTACTTACTTCACTCTTCTTCCACCACACAGAGGCTCTCTCTCCTCTTTACCACGTAAAAGAGGTCTTACGTGAAACTGTCTTTCCTAACCACTTCACTGCAACTTTTCCTATTTTTTTTACTTTATCCAGGTGCTATAATTCTCTCATCACTCTTCTTTAGGTCTTGTGAAAATATGTTTGTGCATTGATGGTTATTCGAATGAATATTTCTATAAGGAAATAAGCACTAGAAACATCTTGTCTGCCATCTTGTTAATGTCACAGTCAAAAGAGAATTAAATTTCAAGGGAGTTAAGAAAAGCACCTAGCCTATATATTTTAAACGAGAACATTAAACTATACAAAAGAGCTAGCATATTATAATGTTAATGTTTCTCTGGTGTATTTGATTAATTTATAGATGTAAGCTATACAATTAGAACCTTAAGGTAACAGTAATTTGTTTTGAAATCTGGGTAAAATCATGGACTAAATATTAAAAAAGGTGATCAGTGAGTCTTTATCCAATTATTTGATCATTCTTATGGTGAAAATACATGGAAAAATATACCATGTTCTTAGGTGTACAGATTCTATTTTGTAAACATGTCAAGTGGGTTTTCTGATAACCATTTGTATCTTTAGTGTCATTCTAGCCAAAAATACTAACAGAATTTTCAGGAACTTGACAAACAGATGTTAAAACATATATGAAAGAACATTAATTCTAAGAATAGCAAAAACACTTTTAAAGATGAAAAATGTAGAAAACACAGTATGTCAATATATTATAAACATATATTCATAGAGACAAAGTGGTATTTTCTCTGTGATAGAGAAATGTTTAGAATGGAATATATACATTTTATATAGTATATTTGAAATAGTTTTGGTCATCCATGTGGTGGGAAAATATTAAAATAAGTCTTATCATACATATTATATGAAATTAAATTTAAGAGGAAAAACTAAAAAATATTTTGGTGATATAGAAAAACATCTGAAGACTTCATTTTCGGAACTTCTTTAGATGTTAAAGGCTCAACCCATAAAGCCAACAGAGATAACTTTGACTAACTTCAAAATCGACGTTTTCTTTTCATCAAAATAAAACACAGAGAATGTAAAATACATGCAAACACAGAAAAATAATTCCCTGGGAAGTATATTTGCAATAGATGCAATTGAAAAAGGAGAGATATCTTCAAACAGATAATATATTCTAAGAAATGATTAAGAAAAATTAAGCCTTTTTTGGGGGGATACTGGGAATTGAACTCAGGGGCACTTTACCACTGAACCACATTCCCAGCCCTATTTTGTATTTTATTTAGAGACAGTGTCTCACTGAGTTGCTTAGCATTTTTCCATTGATGATGCTGGCTTTGAACTTGAGATCCTCCTATCTCCCCAGCCACTGGGCATGCGCCACTGCACCCAGAAAATTAAGCCTTTCTTAATTGAGTAAAATATATAACTATTTCAGAAAAAGAAGTGCTAATGATCCATAAATATAAGGAAAAGATTGTCAGTCTCATTGTTAATAGAATAATTGCAAATTAAACATGGGATACCACTTCATACCCTCTAGGATTAACAACATTTAAAAATGCAGATAGTTTCAAGTGTTGTCACAATAAGGACTATGGGAACGTTAGTCCATTCTTGTGAGGTAAAATGGTGAAAAGATTTTGGAAAAGTTTTTCACTTCCTAGTTAAATAATAAAAGTGACTGATACACTTATTGCTATTTTAATGTACCTGTGTTATCCTACATTCCCTCCATAGATTTTGGTAGAACCATAAAACCAGTTTTGGATAATGGCATATGAGGAAAAGCCTTATGTCACTTCCAAATTAAGGCATTTAAAGTAACCATAAATGCTAAAATTGTTCCTTTTTGAGGTTTCAGTGACTAGGAGACTGTGTCAGTGGCTAGGAAACTATGTTTTGTGGCTATTAATCACAAAGAGGAAACACAGTTACTAATTCAATAAATGAAATGAAAGTTTCTGATCTGCAGTAAACCTTGTGTCAATGAAAAACAAACATGTAAGTGGAACATGAGAAGAAAGTCTTAGTATAATAGTATTTACAATAAATGTAAGTGATCTAAACTTTACCAATATAAAGATGGATTCTGAAACTGATTTGGAAAAAGCCAACTATATATTACATACAAGAGATACACTTAAGGCAATTAAGGTTGATTAAAAAATATGGAAAAGATATACCAGGTAAATAACATCTAAAAGAAAGGTACAGTCATGTATTAGTCAAGGTTCACTAGACTGAAATGGAATTGATAGGATGTGTGTGCTTGCAAACATACATATACACACATAAATAGAGAGTGAGTGCATGAGATATTTTAAGGAATTGACTTGCATGATTATGGGAGCTGGCAAGTTCAATTTGCCGGGCAGCGCTGAAGGCTGGAGGTGCACAGAAAAGTTGTAGCTCAAGTGTAAAGACAGTCAGAAGAAAGAATTACCCCTTCCTCAGAGTGGTTCATTTTACTTTTAAGCCCTTTATCTGATTAGACAAGGCTGACCCACATTAGAGGATGATCTAACTTAAAGTTTACTGATCTAAATATGAACCTCATCTAAAAAATATTTTCACAATAACATTAAACTTGTGGTTAGCCAAAAATCTTGGTATAGGCTGGTTGACACCACTAATTAACCATTACAGGTAGCAACTTCATATCCATCAAAGTAAAGTTCAAGGCATGAAATTTCGCAAGAATACTATGAAAGAAATAGCAAGAAATTATAGCCATGATAAAGATCCGTATACTTAAAAATGTAGTTTCAAAATTAAACAAGCAATGAAAATCTGAGAGAAATTGATAAATTAACAATCATGGAAATTTTAGCACATTCCTCTCAAAAGCTAATATGTCAAGCAGGGAAATGTAAACAGAAAAAAGGTTATCTGAAAAATATTGTTTGTAAGCTCATATTTTACATCAAATAAAGAAGTTATATGCTTGAGAACTCAGGTGTCATTTATAAAAATTGACCATGTAATGAATCATGAAGGAAATTTCATTTACTCAAAAAATCGATGCCATATAAAATGATGTTCTCTAATTACAATACAATAAATTGAGAAAATAGTAAGAAAATGATGACTAAAATATCCCATGTGTCTCCAAACCACATAACATGACACTAAACAACCATTAGAATCAATAGAAAGCAGAATATATTGGAGGAACTGCAAGAAAATCATAATAGCTTCAATTCATGGAGAAGGGTACAAAAATGAGGCTGGGAAGTAGGCAGAGGTGACAACATACAGGGCCAGGCACACTGGATAATGACTTAATACAAAAGGCTTGACTTTTGTGCTCTTCCTCAATGATGCAAATTACTCTAGAATACCTCAGCTTTTCTCCATTTCCAGTTTCGAAGTTCCTCCTTGTTTTTCCTCTTCCCTCTTCTATATGTTCCATTTTGTTCCCATTCTATAACCTTTGCCTTAAGGTCTTTCCTTTTTCTTTCTTCTATCTTCTCCTCTAAATTTCTTCCTCCCTCTCTTCTGGTTTCTTAGTTCTTATCTTTTACCCATCCCCCTATAGTTCAGTATGATAGGTATGTGAGGGAGCTCTTTTAGTGGGTAACTGGGCATCATTGGGCCTGGGGATAGGAAACATTCTAACTTTTTTCTTTTTATCTGTACTTTAAGCCCTGTATTAGACATTATTGCTTTTTCTGGGAAGGTTAGATATCCAGTTTCACTTTTAATCTATCATTAGAAGACTGGAGATTACTCATCTGGGGCTTGTATTTCTCAAATGACCAAGTTACCCCACATCATTTGTATCAACTCTGTTAGCTCCACAGGTCTAACTAATGAGGCACTTATAAGGAACTCAGTTTACTACACCTGTCTGTATAGCAATTGAGGTCTTGAATATGTTTCACTTTAGTGTGATTGTATTGAACCAGGAAAACCTAAGGTTGAATCCCTGATTTCTATTCCTGTAAAACACAGCTTTAACTTGTTCCAGGAACTGGGCTACCAAAGAAACGTCTTATGTTCTTGGGCATTCTATTTTCCTTAGCATCTTCTGAAAAATTGCTATGAGTGAGGGAAGGAGAGAGAGGGAATGAGAGAAGGAAAGAGAGAGGTAGACAAGGAGGGAGAAGGGATAGGCTGGGGTTGTAGTTCAGCATATATGATGCACTGGGTTTGATCCACAGCACCACATATAAATAAAAATTAAAGGTCCATTGGCAACTAAAAAATGTTAAAAATAAAAAAGGTGGAGAGGGAGGGACAGGATAGGGAAAACAAAATTTAAATTTCATATCATAATGCTTTAACATAGTCCTCAATGAGGAGATTAACTTTGGGCCCCCAAACAGGTTCCCATTATTGTGTTATAGTGGTTTAATTCATGTAAACATGATTGTTTCTAATACCACTGTACCGTTCAGAGTTGTTGTCATGGGCTTTTAACCTTTTTGTCTGCATTTCCTGGGTCTTGTTCACTGGAACTCCAGGAGTCATCTTTCTTTGCTTGATGTGATCTAATCATCATTTCTCTTTGAGCTTGACTTGAGAAGCAATTAGTTATTTGAAATTGTTTTCTTCAAGGCAGTGTCTTATACCTTATCAAATCTTATTGTCTTTAAACCCTGACTTCTTAGAAAAGCAAAAAAGTGAGAGCCAAGCAGATGTTTTCTTATCAAGAATTCATAGCAGACCTATTTATTCCAAATTAGCATATCTCATTAACTGTCTCAAGGACACAGACTGAATTGTCTTTGAAAAAAGGTTTAAGAAAAACCTCATCTTTTGTAGAAGAAATGAATTCCCAAGCAACTACTTTCTTAATTCTCTCAATGGAAAATGAACAAAAACAAAATCTGAGTTGTTACTGTCCATTTGAGAACTCTGCTTGGTCTGAATTGCTGCAGTAATTACTAATATAAGGTGGGGAGAATGATAAGAACAGAGAGGGATACTAACACTATAAGCATGTCCCATGCTAAGGACTTTATGTTCATTTCTTACTTATTAATCACAAAAGCCCATAAGTTATGTACTGGTTTTTGCTCCACAAGAATAACACAAACACAGACACTCCACATTCCTCTCAGTATTCTACAATGCAATTAACCCTATTTGGAATGACATTCTCTTTTGTGTTGCTTTTTACTTGTAGGTATCAACATTTTATCACTGCATTTAGAATGTAATAAAAGGCACACTTATAAACGTAGGATTTTAAAATACAATTAAATTCAGTTTGAGCAAATACTTTTCAAGATTGATGCAAAGTTCAAAGTGAGTCATTTGGGATTTTGGATGGGAGTGCTTTCTCCTTCCTATGGTTCTATTAGTACCATCCTGCCTGATACTTGAATATATACAATCTTGCATTGTAATCTTGATGAAGTTGTGCCTTTTCATCAAGTAGATGAGGAACTCTTGGAGGCTAGAACTCTTACAGGTAATTTATATTTCCAATATAAGAGCTGGTCATGCAATTGACATTCTGGATCCAATTAGCTTAGTGATAGTACATCTTACAATCAATGACTCTAATAGCACCCATTTTTCTTCTAATTCATGTGTGGTCTGACTTTTATATTTTCCATAGCAAAATGTGAAGACATTGTGCTTTGCTCCTCTTGTCTTCATAGATGTGATCTTGAGTTTTTAATGAGTTCAATGTGTTTCAGAATGGAGAAATCTAGAACACTAACAGTATGTAATGTTAGGGCTTTATATTTTGAACTTCACAAAGATTATTCAAGCTGATTATTCAACAGCTTGTGTAAATATATTTAATTATTTACATTCAGACTATTAAGTTGCTGAATTCCATATTATATATAGAGCTAAACTAGGAACATCTATTTCATTTGTGAATGCATAAAGAAAAGTAAGACAATCTTCAATCTCTGAGGCTTTATGGCAGTTGTTTGTTGCACACCACAGAGATTCCAATAAACATGGATAATAGAAAATTCCGGATTTAATATCCTACTTAGAAAGAAAACAGGTGCTATTATAGCCATTGACTACAAGAGCAATATCACTAAGCTAATTGAAACTGGAAATCTTGAGTATCTAGAAATATGCTGCAAATAGGTCTGCTCTGAGATGCATGCAGTTCTGACACATCCAAAAGGACTTATTGCTACAGAACCTGGAAATTCAGTGGATGACTGTCTATCCTTATACTTAATGGTGCTACTGACTACTACCTCTCTCGCTATCCTCACCTAGCTCTGCCTAGCCTCTGTGTCTACCATGACATGGAAATGACTGTCTTCTATTTTCTACCAATCTGCCTATGACTTTCTTCAAGAGCTAGTATACAAATTATTTTCTTGGATAAGTAGTAATAATAATTAGCATTCACTCTTTGACACATTCTATCCTAAATATTTTCACATATTAGACTTAATCATCTCAATAATCTTATAGTACTGTGATTATTGTTAATTTTTATAAGAAGAAACTACTCATAGGGAAAATAAATGGTCCATGTCACAAGGCTAGTGTTTTAGTCAGTTTTTTGTCGCTCAAAACAACTGACAGGAACAATCAGATGAGAAAAAGTTTATTTGGAGTTCATAGTTTTAGAGATCTCAGTCCACAGATGGCTGGCTCCATAGCTTTGGGCCCAAGGTTAGGCAGATCATCATGGTGGAACAACATGGTGAATGAAAGCAACTCAGGTCATGGCAACAAGAAAGCAGAGACAAGATATAAACTCAGGGACAAGATATAAACCCTAAAAGGCATGCCCAGTAATCTACCTTCTACAACCATAACATACCTACCTAGAGTCACCATCCACTTGATATGGATTAATCCACTGATTAGGTTGCATCTCATAATCTAATCATTTACCTCTAAAATTTCTTGTATTGTCTTATACATGAGTTTCTGGGGGATACCTCATGTATAAACCATAACAGTAAGTATGTAGAAGGAATCTATGAACCCAGGGAGTCTGCCCAGAAACCTCATGTCTTTAATTATTATGAGATAATAATGAGTTTATTATGTGTTCTGCTCATATACATGTATTTAAGACATTTCGAATATTTATTATGTGCCATGTACTGTTATGCACTCATAATGTTATATCTGTTAGTTTTCAAGATACCTCTGAGGTAGGAACAAAGGTATTGTATAATTGGTTATTTATATGTCACAGAAATATGTGAAGATTATAAGAATTAAAATTATACATCAAAATTATTTAAATTGTCCACAAATAAAAGTATGCCTAATTTTGTGTATATACCACTGTATAATAGTTCTCATGCACACTAAATTTTGAGTCCCTGAGCTAAACTAAGGGAAGGAACAAAAGAAAACACTATGTGCAGAAGCCAAATATCAAACCATGCTGCTAGACAGATAATTTATGAAATCCCTAGAAGCAGATAGAGAATGAGTACAGAATTCTAAAATGTTTCTGGTATTCTGTACAGTTTAATCCAAGCTTTTTAATTAGGTCTATATAATGCTAATATGTGCTATGACATTTGTTAGTATGAGAATTATACAAAGTCTAATTGTACCTCAACGTCACTGTGGCATTAGGTGATTAAACTTAGTCTCTAAGTTAAGTGAACACATATAATGTGATTATACTATACTATCATTATCCTCATTTTACAGATGAGAAAATGGTAATTCTTGGGTAACTTGCCCAATATTACCTAGTTTAGAAGTAATGGAAGTAGGGCCAGGTGTGGTGGTACACACCTGTAATCCCAGCAGCTTGGGAGGCTGAGGCAGGAAGATCAAAAGTTGAAGGCCAGCCTCAGCAAATTATAGAGGCTCTAAACAACTTAGTTAGACCATTTCTCAAATACAAAAAAATAATTTAATAAAAGGCCTGGGGATGTAGCTTGGTGGTTAAGTGCCCCTGGGTTCAATCCCTAGTACACACACACACACACAAACAAGTGATGGAAATAGGTTCTCACCTGATTCTAAACACATTCTGTTCCTCATGTAATGGACTTCTGTTAAAGAAAGAATGCTATATTGTCCAATAGCTCTGTCTGTGAACCTAGACTTCTTGGATTTGAAGTCTGGTCTGTCATTGACTGAATGTGAACAAATTAAACTCTTTGTGTTTCCTCACCTGTAAAATGATGATGGTGAAGAACATAATGATACTAGTTGTGAGAATGACATTAAAATGTATACATACAATACATCCAAAATTCATGAAAACTGCTCTGTATAACCTACTGTTAACTATCTAGCTTGCATCTGACAGCCAAATTTCAGTGGAGTGGCTGGGCAGGGAGTAAGTAAATAGAAATTCTATGCTGATTGTACATTATGAACTTTTGCTTTGTTGCCCATAATCAGCTTCATAAACAATGACAGGAAAACAGAGCTTTGATTACAGTGCTCTACTGCCCAATAAAGACCAAACCTTCTGTGTTCCCAGTTAAAGAGACCTGATAGAAACATTGAATTCTATAACAGCCTACCCAAATATGTGAATGCAGATGCACTAGTTTTATAAATAGCATGCCTAAATATAACAGGTTATGAGGCAGATGGAGACTGTACATAATTGTGCTAACATTTATGTTGTCAATATAGTCTCCTGAGCCATCATTACAAGATTCTTGGGGGTCTCTTTCCCTCTCTTTGGAAGACTACAATTCCCACCAACAGGGGTATGAATTATATATTTGTATCAGGGGATGCATAAACTTCAAACACACTATCAGAAAGTGCATGCCTGTGCTGTAGTTCCATAAACAAATGTATTGCAATGAACATTAAGTAAACCCCTTCCTCTCACTTCTGTGGAATGATGAAAACAGTTGTAAATTTTAAACAGTGAAAATCCTTAAGTTATGTACCACTGAGTCTGATTTTTTCCCTTGGAATTGTGGAGGTAGGGATGATACCTAGGGAGCCAGGGTCTTCTGGAAACTGATTAGCTGTAAAAATATGAAGGGGAGATTTGGATTCTCTGGAGGGAATATACATGTATGGGAGAATGACAACAGGGTTCTAAAGAATTAGATTCTCTTTAAAGAGTAGTCTTACCTTACTAGGGTTGATCAGCAAAATTACTTGAGGAACTGTTTCAAAACACTAATCACCAAAATTTTATTCTGAACTTACTGTGTAAGAGTGTACCCAGAAAGAATATTTTGATTAAAAATTATAAGCTAGCTGGGCATGGTGGAATGAGAATGTAATCCCAGTGACTCAGTAGAATGAGGTAGGAGGATCACAAGTTTGAGGTCAGCCTGGGCAACATAGTGAAACCCTGACTTAAAATAAAATAAACAGGTCTGGGGATATAGTTCAGTGGTAAAGCACTCCTGGGTTGGTTCGGTCCCCAGTACTACCCCCCAAATGTATACATATATTATGCTTTTCAGATGTTTTTTTTTCTGTACCCCACATTAACAACCACTGTATTATGTACTTCAGTGTAAATAAGGATTACCAAAGGGGCTTATTAAAATTATAGAAATATCCTTGCCCACCTTCAGAAACTAATTTCATTGATCTTGTTGTGGACTTGGAATTCTGCACAGCCAGGTGCCAATTTGACTAGTATTATTCAGAAACTAAAGCATTAGAGCAAGATGACAATGAGGTTTTTGGTCCCTTAAAGATGTTTTTTCAGAGTTAGATCCCTAGGTATTCCACAAGTATCTGTCATATATATAATTTTGAGCTATACTTTTCTAAACTTGGGAATAGGAGTAGAAAAGAACTATAAGATATGGGTCCTGTATAAGGGAAGCTATCTATACTCTTGAGAAGACATACTTTTGCCCATAGCACCAGTCAGATAAGTGTATTCCAGATCACATTCCTAAACCAGCTAGTGTTTTCATAGACCTGGTCTCTGGTATTGGAGAGGTGGGAGGCTACTGTGGTGGAAATTGTGGTTAAAGGGATGATAGTTCAATTGTAGGCCTTCCCATGATTTCTGTGTCAACCATCTCAAATTGCAGTTGGAACTCTAGGAAGTGCACACCTTCACATCTCTATAATTAGAGAATTTACTCTGAGAGAAATGGGTTGACTTCTAAAGTCAAGCTTCCTCATTTCTTTTCTTCCTCTGATTTTTATCCCTTTCATTCAAGTAAAGACATTGTCTCTTACTGTTCCAAAAAGATGCATAAATTGCTCTCCCTAGGATGCTCTAATGAATTTATCAGTCAAAGAAAGGAACAACACCTTTTCACTCCATAAGTGTAATTGCATTTTGTAGGAGGGAATGAGCACTGTGGTTCTCTCACTTATCTTGCCCAAATGTAATGTCTATGCCCTTTTCATCCATGGCCTGAGGCTAAGGCAGATGCTGTATTTTAGTCTTTTGGAGTAATTTAGTCTTGTCAAATTAGTTGCTACTCTGCATTTACCAACTTTTACCAGTGCTCATGACCATTCATTTTATGCTGCCAAGCCCACCATCACTGTCACAAACCAGTGTGTTGTTGTGAAACCAAGTGGCACATTGATCCCTTTCTTTTGAGTTACAATGACAAGCTACCCTGTTAGCTTTTTCTCTGGCTCAGAGCCTATGTCAGTTTTCATAAATCTTCAGTTTAACCCTCTTCCTTTCCTGAAATGTATCTCAACTTACAGACTCAGAGATACTTTCCATTGTATACTATTAACCTAAAGAGGAAAGTACATTTTCTGGCAATCATATGCTTGCTTTATCTTTTATACACTTTGACATAAATATCATGTCACTTCTCAGGTACAGTTCAAAGGTAAGCAGTTAACCTAGCATATAGATATGGAAATTAAAGCAAAATGATTAAATGATATTATCCTGATCATATGGTACAATATTAAAAAAATGAGAAACCAAAAAATAAAAGAAATAAAAACCAATAAAAAGGATGAAAAATTCCAGATGAGAATGCAGGTCATTTCATTTCTGGTATAGGTCCTTTATCACAATTTTAACTCTATATTGTCCCCTGAAAATTAAAAAAATAAAGATAACAGAGATTGTTAGTCACCTATCTATCCTACATCCAGTTTTCCAAACTTCTTTATGAATAAAACTCTTCTATTGTTTGGTATCATCATATATTCATCTATAAGATTATAATTTCTGTTTTGTAAGAGATGTTCCTTCAAAAAAAGTATGTCCTTTGCACAGAGTTGGTCTACAGCTTTCAGTCTCCTTTGTTATTATCTGTGGTCATGTTGACTAAGTTACAGTCAAGGCAATAAAATCAGAAGAAATGCCTGACAATTCTGGGCTGAGGCTTTTAATGAAAGGATGTCTTCATTCACATTCAGTATCCATTTCCCCCTGCTACTATAATATTTTTTATGAGACCTTAGAAAATGACAGACAATATGAAAGGAACCTGAATCCTCAAACCATCATGTAAAAGAGCTGCCCATGAATCAGTAATATTTATGTCAGACAGTTAGGTGGTGAAGATAAACTTCATTGTGTTTGTCATATATTTTAGGTATATTTGTTGAAATATCTTGATCTCTTCTATTACATTTGAACTATTTTGTCAATGGATGTGACCATGCAATAAAGTTCTGAAAAGTGATGCAGACATATAATTTTTTTTTGCCAGAGAGTTCTAGAATGTCTTCTGAAACATGATAAACACATGGGAAAATTATGCCTCCCCAAGATATTTTAAAGGTAATGTTCTACCTATTTGAATGTTGATGCAATGGCTAAACCTCCAGAAATCATGTTAGTCATGAATTGGCCTCAGGAATAAAACCACAGATGAAGTTTGGTGGAACAGAATTATATAAGAATCCCAGTCATTGATTGCCTCACTGAGCCACCATACTAACTTTAACCTACCTATCAGACTGTCTTATGCAGAAGAATAAATGCTTGTACATTTAAACTAGTATTATTTTGGGTTCACAAGATAAGCAGCTAAACATAATCTAGATTAATATTCCAGCCATATATTTTTCTGGCACAGGATTAATTGAAAGGCCTACATAGGTCCAAGTCTAAGCCTCTCTACCAAATATCCTGTGTTGACTTGCCAGAGAACCTACAAATTGATATCACAAGATTTAGTTCTTTGGTATATCTTCATGGTTCTCTGAGTATTGGTCTATGGCATCACCTATGAGCTTGTTAGAAATGCAGATTCAGGGGCTTTATTCTGACTTGCTCTACCCATATATATATGGGGATGAAACCTAAGAAACTGCTTTGACAAACTCTGTATGTCATTCTTATTTAGTGTAAAATGTTAATGAAGTGTTTTCCCAAAAGCATCTATAGGTATTCAGTTGTTATATGAGTTATTTAATCATTAACATATTGACAAGGAGTTAGAGATACTCAGCACACTCTGCCCATTAAAATCACCTGAGGAATTAAAAAAAAAGAAAAAGCATGTGCTTGGGCCAAGGTTATCCTATAAGCTTATAAAACTTTATAGGTGAAGTATCCTGGCTGGAGTTACTGATCATCAGGAGGCAGAAAGAGACTCAAAGTAAGATAAAGGTTCTTGTTTGAGCTAGATTTTATGGTATGTGTACGAAGATATGAATTTTAAAGTTCTTGGTAAATTATTTTATTATTATAATAATTATAATTATTATTATAATAATTATTTTATTATTATATTTGTATTCTCAACTTTATACAGAGGCTAGGATAGATGCTATTACTACTACTATTGCTAGTAGTAATAACAATGATAATAATGATATCAGAACATTGAACATTTTATTTTATAATACTGGAAAATTTACTGACACTCTAGACATTATTTGGCTGTCTGGTTTAATCCAAACTTGTATGGGCATACTATAGGAAACAGTGACCACTGTTTTTAGACACTGCTGAAGATGAAGATTTCAGCTCTCTAAGACACTGTCTTTGTCCTGTAAGGGTACTGATTCTTAAAATGGCCATTTACCTGACATTAGTCTGTTAATGATTATTTTTCTCCATCAAACTAAAAGAATATTGAATATGAAACTAGATTCTAAAGTGAATAGTTTTATATTTTGGAATTATTTCAGCTATTTTACAAACGTAAGTACATGTACATATATATGTATATTTATAATCACTTACAAATAAAGTCTGATGAGTTTTCATGTGTGCATATGTATACCCTTTGAAGTAGTGAGCCCCTTCTTTCCTTAATTTCTTTAGTCACATTAGATACTTGTTTATTTCTTTGGTATCTAATCTTTTCTGAATTTCCTACAAATCACTCAGATCACTGGAGAGAAATCTTGAAATATGAAAGTCTGATGCTGCATATCTATCTTCTTATAACTGGAAGCAAGGAAATAAAGAGACAAAAGCCAGGAACAAGTAGATTACAGTTTAGAAATGATAACCTAAAATCCAGCTGATGAAACAGAGCAACCTGTGTCAACATTTGTAATTCTAAAAGTATGCTCCAATTTATAAAAATTGTTTATGGTTTCTTTTTCCAGGGGACTTCCAAAAGGTGTATAATGTTTGCATTCTCTTACTGGACAGAGAGATTGAGGGAAAGAGGAGGACAAACTTCAAAAGGATGAATAAATGGGAGTGGGACAGAGTGAATTTCTTGTACATTCAGTGAAGTAACACTGTCAAAATGCTTCAGTTTTCTAATACTTGAAATGCTTTAAGTGTTCTGAAGCAATTGAATAGTTCACATCCCTTCATATAATCTCAGACAAGAAATAGCTTTGAAAATTCTAGGAGGGAGAAGAGTTATAAAATACAGTTTAGCTTAATTCTTTCAGAGTTAATTAGCTATTCATTAGAAAAGAGAAATGGAAGAGAATTGAGGAGTGGGAAGGCAAAGGGATAATAGAAACTAAATATGATGGTAATTTAATTGCCCAGGTAACCATACTACTTCTGAAATAAAAGTAGTTGTCAGGGGCTATGTCTGTTAAATAGAAGGGAGAGGAAGGGCAGCCTAATCTTTTTCCATATCACATTCATTTATTGCTTATGATTTAGGGGGGGAACACTCAAGGAATAGGAGCATACAAAATCTATCAAGTTGATGCCATACACTTATCCAGTGGAACTACTTAGTGAGAGATCAATGGTGGCTAATGAGAGGAAATACTATGTCAATAATGGCTCAGTTGGAGTTGGGATGCACTGAGTGACACCAACCTTTGTGGTGAGGCAAAGCATAAGAGAAAAGTGCAGGGCAGTCTTTCATAAGCAGGGTGATGTTAATGCTGGATATAGCTGTAGTAAGGAGGGGAATGTTTGTCAAAGTGACAGGTTTCTTTCCTGTTCTGTCCAATCAGTGTAAAGAGTTTGTTCCATCAATGAGATCAGCCTAGGAGGGTCCCTTGGTTCTGAGAAGTGGCTCAATATAGGGTCATAGCTTTGATTTCATCAAGAAGAGAGCTGATAGTAATGCCAATGAGAATTGGGTTTGGCTATGAATATCCAAATGCAAGTGGTTTAAATAAAATAGAATTGATTTTTTTCCTAAATAAATCTGAAAGTAGTAGTCTGAAGTTGTATGTCAACTCCATGATCATGAATGACTATGGCTTCTTCTACATTTTTCTTCAACTCTCTTAATACAAGTTTAACAACACATGACCCAAGATGGTTGTTCAACTCAATAGGATAGGAAGGATAAATCTGTTTCCTTTAAGGACACTTCTCACAAATTGTAGATGGCACTCAAATTTATTGTTCTGTAGCCAAAACATGGTCACATAACCACATCTAAATTAAAGGGAGACTGAAAGTTACAGTCTTCATTTTAGGCAACCACATTCCTAGCTAAATATCAGCAGTTAAAACCCCAAACAAGAGTAGGATAGATATTAGGAAAACTAGGAGCCTTTGCTCTCTGTGATGTTAATGCATAGGGTCAAGAGATCTTTTTAAAAATTTATATTGCAAATTTTAAAATACAATTAAGAATATACGTCATCACTTTTTGGGTTTGTTCAGTTCAACAGTAGATTATTTAACACCTAAAATGAATAAAGGGATTTTCAATCCAGAGGATAGGGAGGAAAGAAAAGCAAAACTACAAGGCAGAATGTAATAAATATTGGCAGGAAGGTCTAACCAAAGTTTTGTGCATCCCAGAGGAAGGGAAGATTAATTCTAGTTAGAATATTAGAGAAGGAATAATCTAAGACTAGGTTTAGGGGTCAAGGGTATCCCATTGCTTATTTTTGTAAATAAGGTGTAATTGGAATACAGCCATGCTCACTTATTTATGTATTGTCTCTGGTAGCTTTCCTGCTATGACAGGAGAGCTGAGTACCTGTAAAATTTGTCTGACCTTTTACAAATAAATGATATTTCAGACTGGCCTGAAAGAATTCTAACAAAGAGAAGGGCATTATAAGCAAGAGAAAGTATGAGCAAAAGCAGTGATGTGCGAAAGTCCTTTGTGTGTTTGCTCATGGAAAAGAAATTTTAGTAAAATTTGCAATATGAAAAGGGTATTGTCCCCAAGAAACTAACTTTGTAAAATGGAGTGTCACATTTTCAAGAGGTGAGTGGAAGGACTGGGTCTAACCTATACAGCTAACTTGCCTGCTAGGGATGCAAGGTATATGGTTGAAAAATTCAGATTTGTCAATATCCTGGCTATGATTTTAAAACATCTGATGACAACTTGCTAGAATATTGCAGAACTGGAGCAGCCATTATAATAATATCCCAACACTTGGTTCATGTTTCATTGGCCAGTTTCAGGGATCTTGGATAAAAACAACATGGGACACAGCATTCCTCTCTCTGATTTCCAAAATTGCATTGCTTGCTTTTTATCAAGCTGTGTTAAGTGCCTTCCTCCTCCACATCTTGCCTCTTACCTCCATGGACCAAGATAAGAACCTTAACATCACTGCATTGGCAACTGGACCTGTAAAAACATGGAACCAGTTGCCAATCAAGTTAGATCCAGGTTATCAGAGTTTTATACTTGTCTCCTTTGGTTGGACCATAAATTACTTATGAGATTATCTGGAAAATGAAGACTCGAAACACATGTGGAAGATACTGACATGAGAAGGAGTTTGGACTTCATTCTGAAGGTAAGGGAAGAACAATTAAATGAAGTCTTTTTGACGTCTTTTTGTTTTTATAAACTAGGGTTTGATTTGCTCTCTTGCAGACAAAAATAGCAAAAAAACCCTAACTTTTAAATTAAAAATTATTATTTCAGAATAATGAATTTTATTATTTTAAGCAATAAAAGTCATATGCAAGAATAAAAGCTTGAATTAGATGACAACACCTAGGAAAATAACTGCCTTGTATCTTAAAATGACAATTCTAGACTATCTTGTGCTTTTGAACCTATTTCAAAGACAAGAGATATCTAGGAACCAAAGACACATTTATCAGAGCTAGTGACAGAAATAAAAGAGATCACGTGTCTGCTAGATGATGAGCTATCTGAAGGCAGACACTATCATGTCTGAATCCTCAGCACCTAGCAGCATGCCCAGCATGTCCTATTAATATACAAGGACATATATGAGGTGCAGAAGATTAGCTTAACTTCATTTGATCCTGTTTTGTTTGTTTTCCCAAACAGTAGGCAAATATAAACACAAACAATCATTGAAGCTCAATGTTTTTCTGAATCCTAATTACTGAACCTACATGTTAGCCATTATACACTTGCATTGTGTAACTCTAAAACCCATTGGTGACAAAGGTATCTCTTGGGTGTGTGTATGTGTGTGCTTGTGGCTGTGTGTGTGTGTTTTACTTGGCAAGATGCCATTCCTTAAAAAAATAAAAGATACCATTCCTGTATCCACCTGCTGCTCTCAGATCTGGGACTTTAATTGTTTTAATTTTTTTAAAACTAAACCACACCAGATGTGCTAAAGTATATTTGACAAGTTCTTCCCTCTAAATGAGCATGGAGGAAGTTTGTGAAACTCAGGTTTTTCACCTTGTATATTTAAAGGCTGAAAATACACTCTCTCTGCATCAATGAGAGTTGCTGTTGAGATTTAAAGAGGCCTTTGGTCAGTTGTCTGCCAAAAGTATGTGATTTTTATCACTCAATATTCAGCAAATAAATAGCCCTACTTCTTCCAGTTTTCTGCCTCTCCAGGGTAACATGAGATCTTTTCTATACTCTACTTTTTAAAGCACCCCTGAAAGGCAAAGTAAGATACTTCCACTAGCTTCAGATTTCTAATTCCATGAGTACTTCAGTAGTAAACTTGAATCTTTGCAAAACTATAAAAAGATGAAGCTTGACTTCAGGACCATTGAATTGCCCCATACAATTTTCTTCAACTGCTTTTCATTTTCATGGGCTCTGATATCACACTGGTTTGTGTGGTAGTGCTTTTACCTCCGGAGAATCTGGACTCTGACCCATGTAGCACCCATCTTAATGTCCCGAGGGAAACACCAGAAAATTTGCAGTAACAATGCCCTTAACATCATGAACTGTCAAACCAATGTCAGTCACTATGCTAATAAGTGACTTTTTCAAGACCTTTCATTTTATAAGAAAAATAAGCTGCTATTTGTTTAAGCAACTGAGCACTAGGTTTCTGTTACTTGCTGATAAAACCAGTGTCAAGGAGCTGGGGTTGTTGCTCAGTATAGAGCACTTGCCTAGCACATGTAAGGCGCTGGGTTCAATTCTCAGCACCACATAAAAATAAATAAATAAAGTAAATACAGCACCCCTTCATGCTGAAAACACTAGAAAAAAATAGGGATAGTGGGAACATTCCTTAACATTGTAAAGACCATCTATGCTAAGCCCATGGCTAATATCATTCTAAATGGTGAAAAACTGAAAGCATTCCCCCTAAAAATTGGAACAAGGCAGGGATGCCCTCTTTCACTACTTCTATTCAACATTGTCCTTGAAACTCTAGCCAGAGCAATTAGACAGACCAAAGAAATTAAAGGGATACGAATAGGAAAAGAAGAACTCAAACTATCCCTATTTGCTGATGATATGATTATATACTTAGAGGAACCAGGAAATTCCACCAGAAAACTTTTAGAACTTATAAGTGAATTCAGTAAAGTAGCGGGATATAAGATCAATGCACATAAATCTAAGGCATTTTTATACATAAGTGATGAATCTTCAGAAAGAGAAATTAGGAAAACTACCCCATTCACAATAGCTTCGATAAAAATAAAATACTTGGGAATCAATCTCACAAAAGAGGTGAAAGACCTCTACAATGAGAACTACAGAACACTGAAGAAAGAAATGAAAGAAAACCTTAGAAGATGGAAAGATCTCCCATGATCTTGGATTGGAAGAATTCATATTGTCAAAATGGCTATACTACCAAAAGTGCTATACAGATTCAATGCAATTCCAATTAAAATCCCAATTATGTACCTTACAGAAATAGAGCAAGCAATTATGAAATTCATCTGGAAGAATAAAAAACCCAGAATAGCTAAAGCAATCCTTGGCAGAAAGAGTGAAGCAGGGGGTATCGCAATACCAGATCTTCAACTCTACTACAAAGCAATAGTAACAAAAACGGCATGGTATTGGTACCAAAATAGACAGGTAGATCAATGGTACAGAATAGAGGACATGGACACAAACCCAAATAAATACAATTTTCTCATACTAGACAAAGGTGCCAAAAATATGCAATGGAGAAAAGATAGCCTCTTCAACAAATGGTGCTGGGAGAATTGGAAATCCATATGCAACAGAATGAAACTAAACCCATATCTCTCACCATGCACAAAACTAAACTCAAAATGGATTAAGGACCTCGGAATCAGACCAGAGACCTTGCATCTTATAGAAGAAAAAGTAGGTCCAGAGCTTTAACATGTTGGCTTAGGACCAGACTTCCTCAACAGGACTCCCATAGCACAAGAAATAAAAGCAAGAATCAATAACTGGGATAGATTCAAACTAAAAAACTTTCTCTCAGCAAAGGAAACTATCAGCAATGCGAAGAAAGAGCCTACAGAGTAGGAGAAAATCTTTGCCAATCATACTTCAGATAGAGCACTAATCTCCAGAATCTATAAAGAACTCAAAAAACTCTACACCAAGAATGCAAATAATCCAATTGACAAATGGGCTAAGGAAATGAATAGACACTTCACAGAAGAAGATCTACAAGCAATCAAAAAACATACGGAAAAATGTTCAACATCTCTAGTAATAAGAGAAATGCAAATCAAAACCACCCTAAGATTCCATCTCACCCCAATTAGAATGGTGATTATCAAGAATACAAGCAACAACAGGTGTTGGCGAGGATGTGGGGAGAAAGGTACACGCATACATTGCTGGTGGAGCTGCAAATTAGTGCAGCTACTCTGGAAAGCAGTGTGGAGATTCCTTAGAAAATTTGGAATGGAACCACCATTTGACCCAGCTATCCCACTCCTTGTCCTATACCCAAAGGACTTAAAATCATCATACTACAGAGATACAGTCACATCAATGTTAATAGCTGCTCAATTCACAATAGCCAGATTGTGGAACCAACCTAGATGTCCTTCAATTGATGAATGGATAAAGAAACTGTGTGTATATATATATATATATATATATATATATATACACACACAGTGGAATGTTACTCAGCCATAAAGAATGATAAAATTATGGCATTTGCAGGCAAATTGATGAAACTGGAGAATATCATGCTAAGTGAGATAAGCCAATCTCAAAAAACCAAAGGACAAATGATTTCGCTAATAAGTGGATGATGACACATAATGGGGAGTGGGAGGGGTTAGTGTTAGGGTTAGAGTTAGGGTTAGGGAGGGGGGCAAGAACGGAGGAAGGAAGGACTGTATAGAGGGAAAAGAGGGGTGGGAGGGGTGAGGGGGAAGGGAAAAAATAACAGAATGAATCAAACAACATCACCCTATGTAAATTTATGATTACACAAATGGTATGCCTTTACGCCATGTACAAACAGAGAAACATCATGTATCCCATTTGTTTACAAGAAAAAGAAAGTAAAGGCATTATGTCCATCTACAACTCAATAATTATTTTAAAAAGAAAACAGCATCAAACAGTGTAGTCTTAGTGCTACCAGAGTAGTACAACAAAGTGCTATAGTTGGTATCACTGAGGATGCTAACAGGGGTTATCCAATTTTATCTATAGGCTTCTGCTCTCACTTTGGTGAAAATGTCAGTCATAGTTATATGACCTAAAAGATCAAGGCTAATAAAAATTCATAGGTCCTGGTATATGAGGAATTGGATTTGAATCCTAAATTTGCCACCCACCATCATGTTGCCTTACATCAATGTGAAGATAGTTTCCAATGTTTAAAATAGCCAATAACCCCATTGGTGGCTTGGGGTACATAGTAAATTTTTAGTGTTTTCAAGAAAAATGTCCATATTCTCATTCTGGAATCCTCATTATTTCCCATATTGCATTTTACCTTTTCTCCTCTTCAGGCCCATTTGCCAGTTTCTTGTCTGAGATTCATTTCTCCAACATTTTGACATCTGCTGTCAATCACAGAAGGAAAACATCAGATTATCTTGGAAATAAATGGTATAGATTTCTCTGGTTCAGGAGAGTTAATTTATAAAAGTTCTAATAAAATCCAGAGTTTATTTGAACCTGTCATTCCAGGAATAGTTACAAAATGTCTTTAGAGTACAACTTGGTATTGAAAGACATCCCGGGGACTGGGGACATAGCTCAGTTGGTAGAGTGCTTGTCTTGCAAGCACAAGGCCCTGGGTTCGATCCCCAGCACTGAAAAAAAAAAAAAAAAAAAAAAAAGACGTCCCAACAAGCACCCTTAAAAGTGAACAAGTGGCAAATGAAGTGTGATTACTGATTTCATCCTGTCAGTTATTGTCACTAATCTTTAGCTGTGTGTATATGCTTTGTTCATATGATTCCCACATCTCCTGCTGTCATAAATATTTCATAATAAATTCAAAGCCAGTCCACAACAAAGTAATTACAAATGTCAGATGACACATTAGGAAGATGCATAGAGATTTTAAACATAAATTCTGTAGTAAAGTTTGATTCACATCTTCTGGTCATTCTAAAGAAATAACATTTACAGAGAAGCATGAGGGTGCAATTAGCATGAACTCTGTAAGTAGCAGCCTAAGCTCCCTGGAAAAGGAAAAGAGCAGCTTCTCCAGTTCTTTCCAGCCTTTCTACATTCTCTCTACTCTCATGAGGTCTTTTGCAAATTTTGAAAAGAACCAAGCTTCAGTCACTACAGGGATTTAATTATTGTCCTTTGGGTAACAGATTCTGTGTTATTATTCATAGTGTTAGTCCTCGGTATAATTTTCAAATTGCAAATTCAGGCGAACTGTTTACTCCTTTGATTTCCTTTTCTCTCCTTTGACCCCACTCCCCTTTTTTACTTTTTAAATGTTCTTCTATTTAGTTATACATGGCAGTAGAGTATATTTTGACATATTTAGACAAACCTGGGGTGTATCTTATTCTAATTAGGATCCTAGTCTTGTGGTTGTACATAATCTGGAGATTCACTGTGGTATATTCAGATATGCACATAGGAAAGTTCTGTCTGTTTCATTCCACTGTCTTTCTTATTCCCATCCTCTTTCCTTCCTTTCATTCCCCTTTGGCTAATTCAATGAACTTCTATTCTTCCCTCCCATGCCTTACTGTGTGTAGCATCCACATATCTGAGAGAACATTCTACCTTTGGTTTTTTGTGACTGGCTTATTTCAACATTTACCAGCAAATGCCATAATTTCATTCTTATTAATGGCTAAGTAATATTCCATTGTGTATATATACCACATTTTCCTTATCCATTCATCTGTTGAATGTCACCTAGGTGGGTTCCATAGCTCAACTATTGTGAATTGAGCTGTGGTAAACATTGATGTGGCTACGTCACTGTAGTATGCTGATTTTAAATCCTTTGGGTATAAACTGAGTAGTGGGATAACTGGGTCACATGTTAATTCCATTCCAAGTTTTCTGAGGAATCTCCATATTGCTTTCCAGAGTGGTTGCACAAATTTGTAGTCTCACAAGCAATGTATGATTGTACGCATTTCCTCACATCCTCGCCAACATTTATTGTACTTGTATTCTTCCTCTTTGAGACTACTCATAGAGTTCCCACTAACATCTCTACTTCATTATCATCCTTCTCCTTCATTTATCCTTAGTCTGATTCTATTCATCAGAGCCCAGTTCTCCTAGGTCTTGTCTCTGAATTACTGGGTGGAAACTTCCTGCAAGAAACTATCTGGGGCTTTTCACTCAAGGTAGTGATTACTATTGAAGTTTCACATTCCAAGTACCATGAAAGGTCAATAGGGAGATGTTTTGTAATTAAATTTATTTTAATTAATATATAAAAAGATAAAAATTGTACATATCAATGGGGTACCTTGTAATGTTTCAAAACTTGTATGCATTGATGCTTAAATCAGGCTAAACATATATCACTTTTTTTTTTTTTTTGGGTGCTGGGGATCGAACACAGGGCCTTATGCTTGCAAGGCAAGCACTCTACCAACAGCTATCTCCCCAGTCCTAAACACATATCTCTTCAAACATTTTTGGGGTGATTCAGAATGTTATTTATTTATAATAATTTCACCAAATATGAAATGGCAATGTTATATTTTTAAAAATATTTTTAGTAATGCATAATAGTTATATGAAATACTGGGTTCATTTTATTTAATTATACATGCATGAAATATAGTTTACTCCACCTCAGTTCCCAGTACTTCCTCTTTCCCACCCCTCCACCTTTCCCCTATTCCCCTTACTCTACTCTATTGATCTCCCTTCTATTTATTTATAGTTCTTTTTCATTGGTGCTTTATTGATGTATTTAAAGGTAAAATTCACTATAGTATATTCATATGTGTACATAGCACAATTTGGTCAATTTCATTCTGCAGTTCCTCCATTTTTCTATCCCTTCTCCCTCCCCTTCTATCTCCTTTCTCTATTCCACTGATCTTCCTTCTATTTTTTTCATTGCTTCCTCCCCATCTATCTTTTCTTTATGATGAAAATATTCAAAATTCTTTCTTCTTGCTTTTTGAATTGAGCAGTTTATTATTGTTATCTGTAGTCACTACTGTACAGTAATACACCCGAACTGCTTGCTCCAATCTAACTATAAATTAGTACCCATTGATCTACCTGTCCCCATTCCTCTCTTATCCCTACTTTGGGGAGAGGTTTCTAGTCAAAAAGGCCTTTTCTAGCATTCCTGAAAATATTTTATTTATATATTGCTGAATTTATCTATACATAAGGCTTAATCAACTCAGCAATGATCTTCTTGAAGTATTGAAGAAGTTGAAATGTTCAGAGCAAATGTTCTTAGGAGGTTACATTTTTGACCCGGTTTAATAGTACTTATTACTGTGGTTATTTTCAGGATTTTCTCACTTTACTTACAAAATAGAGGTAAGAGAGATTACTTTTTCAGTGGGATACTACCATTGGACAACTCTATTTATTCTAATATTCCTTATTTATTTACATAAAATTGCTGAATTGTACAACAATTAATGGCTAAGTAATTTGGCATTTAGTTTCTTTACATTTCATTTTTCCTCTTGAAATTTCCCAGTACTTATTCATGTATTCACAAAAAACAAAAACAAAAACAAAAACAAAACCTTTTAAGCACCTCCTGGTATGTGTTGGAAACTATGAAAATCTAGATTCCAAGAGATGACTAAGATATGGATGCTAGTCTTGAGGAATTCTGTATAATGAGGGAGATTGCCAGGTAATAAATGCATGATGGAATAGAATATGATGACTTCTCTGATGGTGCATACATAAGGCATTGCTCTGGAAGGTAAGGGGAAGTTAGATGAGCTTCTGGTACCTGGCATATAAGAAGATGAAAGTATGGAATTCTTTGAAAGGGCAAGTAGTTGGAAACACTTAGGTATTGCAGAAGGGCACAAATGGTTTGGAAATTAGATAGTGCTATGGTTGACATAATTATCTCCCAATAGTCCATGTATTAAAAGCTTCTTCACTAGCCTGTAGCACTGTTTGGAGCTAGTGGAAATTTTAAATAAGAGGTGAGGCTTAGTTGGAGAAAGTTAGGCCACTAAGAACATGCCCTTATGCCCTTGAAAGGGGATGTTGAGACCCTGGCCCCTCTTCTTCCTCTCTTTTTGGTTCCCACCCACCACAAGGTGAGCAGCTTCCTCTAACATGTGTTTCTGCCAGTATGTCCTACCTTTCCACAGATTCAAAAGCAATGGGGCAAATTGATCATAGACCAAAATCTCCAAATCAGGGAGCCAAATAAACCTTCCTTCACTTTAATTTGATTGTCTATAATGTTTTGTCATAGTGACAGAACACTGACTAACCCAGATAGACTTATATAACCTCTTTGAACACTTAATCCCCCCATTTGTTCAGTAGGGATAATAAATTTTATATAACAGGTTTTTAAATGAGGATTTCAGGTAGTTGTAAAAGGTGTTACTAATATAGATTTTTCATTCTTTCCAAAACACATATGAAAAGCAAGTCTTTAATTTTTGTTCATAGGAGACTTTCAGGGAATTATTGTAAACTCAGTTTTCTGCCCCCATTTTCTTATAAGATTATAATTACATTAAAGAACTGATAGTCTTATAATCTGCTCAGAGAAGGTAACAGGAAAGGAATGATAAAAAGAGGAGTGAGAAGTATTTAAGGTATATAGAAAAATGATTGTTAACTTGCCCTAAAATATAGCAAATGCAATATCTTAAACTTTATTTTCTTCTTTAAGAATAAAGCCTGTCCAAAACTCAATAATTGTTTTCAATCTTGTAATAAAGTTTTAAAAGTTTTGTGCTAGGCAAAGATTTGAGAAAAAATTTTTATTGATTGAAGACTCCACTCTGTGGTATATAATATACAAAAAACTTCACTGTCATTTGAGAATGCTATAAAATTACTATTAGCAACTATGTATTGTTTTATAAAAATATCATATATTCAAAATTTATTTATATTAGAACATCATATGTATGTCCATATGTGCATGTGTTATGTGGTATATATTATCTGTTTATATGTATATTCTGTATAATGTTAATTTTCTAACATAAGACATTAACAAAAATGTACTAAGGTTATATTAGGACTGACATAATTTCTAGAGGGAAATTATCAGTAATACTAATAATCATGTGCCAAAGCAGAGGCTTAAAACTGTGAGAAGTCAGGCAGGGAATCTCTAGGGGGAAAATAATGAGATACAGGCCTTCTCCAGGAAAGATGTTCTGATAATCTGATAATTGGAAAATCAAATTCTGTCTTTGTGTGCAACTAATTTAGTAGATAAAAGTTTCTAGCAAACCACTTAGATGGAGCAACTTCAAGGATTGTGTTTGCCATGGAATTCTACCTGCCTATATATGCAGGAGCTACTTAGACATTTTCTGCTTTCTATAAAGGAGAGTTTTTATCTTCAACCTTAAGTAAGCCAGCAGAGGGTTGATCAGATAACCTTAGGCTTCTTCTTTCCTATGTGTGCCTGTTATTCTCTTGGTGAAACAGATGAGAGAGAGAGAGAGAGAGAGAGAGAGAGAGAGAGAGAGAGAGAGAGAGGGGGAGAGAGAGAGAGAGAGAGAAATATGATACATTTCTTTAGTGTCCTAATGTGTTTGATTCCAGACTGAATAATTCATAGTGAATACAATATTGCTCACATATCTTAAGTTGCTATTATTTTTTGAGGGCCTCCTTACTACATGCTAACATAGTGGAAGGAGGAAGCACTAGAGAGTAAGGGGGCAAATTTACCCTTTTATAATAAAACCACTTTTATGATGAGAACATTAATCCATTCATGAAGGTTGAGCCTTCATGACCTAATCAATTCTTAATGGACTCAGTTCTTAATATTGTTGCAATGCCAATTAAATTTCAACATGATATTTCAAGGGGACAAACATTTCAACCATAAAATTTAGACAAGTCACACACTTCAAATGTTGTCATTTATTACTGTTAATAGTTTAGGGTAAAACTTTCACTGTAAACTTATTTTAAGAAACCTTCAAGGGACTGGGATTGTGGCTCTTTGGTAGAGTGTTCGCCTAGCATGTGTGAGGCACTGAGTTTGATCCTCAGCACTGCATAAAAATAATAAATAAAATAAAAGTATTGTGTCCATCTACAACTAAACAAAATTGAAAAAGAAACCTTCAATAGTGTTTAGAAATTTATATTCAGTGCAGTGCTAAGTCAAGCTGTGATTATGTGTTCTGTTGCTGGTGGTCACAGGAAGGGAACAACAGAGGAAGGAACCCAACTCAACAAGTAAGTGCACTTGCCACTACAATATGCATTAGGACCTATTAAAGAAAGTTTAAATATTGAATAATGTTATATGAATGTAATAGAGACGTCTACAACTGACCTATATCAGGCGAGAAGCATAGCACTTCAAACAGCTTTGGGCATTGTTAGTAAAACATCAAATTGTGGTAAAGTCACATTTCCTATAGGACTCATTAATAATATTGAGACCTTCCAAGAGGGGGGAGGGGACAGGGATACGAAAGATTGTGGAATGAGACAGACATCATTACCCTACGTATATGTATGATTATACGAATGGTGTGAATCTACATTGTGTACAACCATAGAAATGAGAAGTTGTACCCCATTTGTGTGCAATGAATCAAAATGCAGTCTGTAAAAATAAATAAATAAAATAAATAAATAAAAATAATCAGAACCTAAACTCTTTTGAACAATGAGTATGTGCATATCCCTGCCACTAAATGAGGAGTGGGAGAGCTGACTTTGAAATACTTATTTGTGATACTGTTTTTCTAGAGCTACTACAAGGTTTCTGACAACACAGCTCAAAATACAATTTCAAGGGAGAAATTTTACACTAGAATTATAGAATTGGAAGTATCTTAATGTTCACTTAGCTCAAATCCCACTCAGTGGATTCCTGAGATCATACCTTATACAATCTTTTACCAAAGGAGTTCCCATTCTGGTTTTTAACACAGTATATTCTTTCTATGACCACTGAATAATGAAAATGTTTATAATTTATGTTAAAACATCTCAGAATAGACAGTCATATGTATGTATGTGTGTATACATATATACATATATATGTATACAAGTTAAACTTCAATTTAGGAACAGTTCAGATTAAAAACACTATTAATGATCATTAATATTAAGCTAAAGGTAATCCATACTCCAGAGGCTGCCAACTAGCCTCTTTCAGAAATGCCAGCTTCAGAGCCAGATTTTTCAAGTACTTCTGTTACTCTATTTCTATCAATACCTGAAGCTTTTGCTAATTAGCATACAGAATGTCAGAAATAGTTATTATTGGTAGAATGTGTTACTTGTTAATTAGCATGATGGACTGTTACAAATGGGCTCTTGCTGGAGAAGTGAAAGATATTCAAGATAGAGATATGAGTACTAGCTCAAGTATTCTAGATAATGATGAAAGGGATTTAGAATCCAATGAGGCATTCCTATCAGATCGATCCAAAACAGTTTGAATGGCCACCAGTCTAGGATGTAGAGAATTTCTAGTTACCTGCTGTCCACTGTAAATACGGTATGATTATGCCCCTAGAATACTATTTTGTCTTTCTCAAGTTTCCTTTCATATAAGGTAATGGTATTATTACCTAAAAGGCAGAGAGCTAAGCTTTTACTGAGCTTACAAAACAAGTTTGTAATTAGATTAGCACCTGTTTGCTAAGAAGTGTTTAATTAATTTATGTGTGACTGAATTTGGTCTTACATTTGCCTTATTATAACCTGGTAGTGTGGTTTAGGGAAATTACCTAAACCTGGTTCACCTCCAACATTCTTTCTGTGGGGGAAGGTACTGGAGATTGAACCCAGGGGTGCTTTACCACTGAGATACAGTCCCAGCCCTTTTAATTTTTTTTCTTTTTGTGAGACAATCTACCTAAGTTACCAAGACTGGCCTCAAACTTGTGATCCTTTTGGCACATCCTCCCAAGATGCTGGGATTGCAATTGTACCACCACACCTGACCTCAAACTTTTATAATTGAGAACTTGTATCTACTGAAAAGAACCTAGGAGTCACTTATGATCAACCTGGCTTGGATCAGTTTTCAACAAAAGTTTTCTCTATAACTGTATTCAGTAATAACTATGAAGCAGAAGCAGCTTTACACAGAAAGGAGAGATGAGTGCAAGGTACATGTTTTATTTCTCACCTCAGTCACCTTTTTGGCATTTGTAGAGTTAATGCCTTTGATACAGTCCTGTTAGTGGAAGATCAAAGCCCAGACTTTTACAAGAAGGAAAAATGCTTTCTTCCTGGCCCTGCGTATTGCTAATTAAAGTCTTTGAGAAAGATGAATGTAAGGATTAGACAGAGGGTTCTATTGTTGCTCAGGAATGTGTTAAATATCACAGACATTTTTGCTGCTTTGTTCTGTCTCTGCTCTAAGGAAAAAGAATACTCATAAAAATAGTCAAACAGTGATTTGTTTTTAGTTTCTAGGAGAAACATGAGTGTGATCAGGGAGGCTAAACAAAGAAAGTCCTGAGGGGTAAGAAATGGCATCTACTTCAACCTACTTCAGGCTATTGCTGGATTTATAAAGTGTTGGAAAATGGCTTCTCAGAGATAAAGATGGTAGTCTCATCACTCCCTTAGAATTATTTAAGGGTCAAATTGAAAAACAACTCTAATGAATGAGAATCAGAAACTGGGACTTGTAGACCAAGTTAGTCTGTAGCATACTGAGACCAAAGTTTAGAACAGAAAGTAAACAGATGTAGAGGTAGGTGTCCAGAGAATTTTATCAAAAACGTTGTAGATCCTAGATAAACTGACTATTTCAATCAAGTGCAAGAACTTTTTTTAAAAAAAAGTTGAATCCTTCACACTGGCTTATCCCTGTCTCCTCTGCAAGCCCAGATCTGGATTCAACCTCTCTGAATATTACCTGATCAGCAGTGACCTATTGCTGCTTCCTCTTTTTTATTTCTTGTTGCCAGTACCCTCATTTATTTGTATACTAACTCTCAAGGTCTTGTATTTGCATTTCTTTTCAGCTGCATAAATTTGTATTAGTTAATATTTCTTATGCTTTTCATATATCATTGACTTTCCTTTCCAGATTGGACTATAAACTATCAGTTCTAATCAGTTCTAAGTACTGTGTTGTTTCTAGTATTTTATTTTATTTTATTTTATTTTATTTTATTTCATTTTATTTTATGTTATGAGAAGGAATTTTGCTATGTTCCCCAGATTGGGAAACTCCTGAGCTCAAGTGACCTTCTTGTCTCAGCTTCTCAAATAACTGAAATTAAAGGCATCCACCACCACACATGGCTGTAGTTATTATTTTATTTCCTTAAATATCAATGAGAGTTGTCTAATGTTTTTGCTTTGGAATAGAATGGCAGAATATTAATTAAGATTACTTAAGTAGCTTACTTTAAGTTATTTTAATTAGGAACAAAATAGATAAGTCAATGACTTAGTCTTGTAGCACTCCAATTTCGAAGTATATTTTTTGTTCTTCTGCCCCAAGTCTAGAGTAAAAAAAATATATGGATGAGAATGTGGGAAAGGAAGAGTTATAGAAGGGGAGGTAGAGATGGAAGAAGAGGATGGAGAGAGAAAGAGTGAGACAGAGACAGAGATATAGAGACAGAGAGATTGATTGGTGCTGACTTGCTTGGCACACGTGAAAGAAAAGACACCTATGTAGAATGTTTCTGGATAACTATTAGTAATATTGGCAGATAAAAAAGACTAAGTATCCTTCTACTAGAATGATATAGTTCATGGAACTCTTTCATTCTCTAATTGTATACTCACTGACATTAGCCATGTATAAAATCATGAAATGCATTATTGTTACTTGTACTATTTGTCCTTTTGGGAAAACTACAACTTCAATGAGCATCCCATTATTCCTATCTTCTCTTTATGGATTTCAAGTTCATGTTCTGTATACTCTGAATCTCTAGTCTTCACATATGCTGGTTCTTATTTGATAGTTCAAACAACTTTCCACTGGGCACTATCTCCGTACACTTTTGATCTTATGCTTCAACTTCATAATACTGACAAATCTAATATACTTTCCTGCCATACCCTTTACTTACAGAGATAGATCTATGTCCTTACTTCAAGAAATTCCCCTTGTGTAATTTTCATAAAATTAATCATCATTCATAAAATTGCTACAAATAACATTACTAAACTGAAGGTTAGGAATCTATGTGGTTCTAAGTGATGGATAGGTGGGGGAAATTTCGTTTTCTGTAATTTATTCTTGATGACAAAAGAACTACAACATATTTTGAACTGATTGTTTATAGAAGAAGCTGTCTGTGGGAGGCCTACTAAGCTGACTTTGAGCTCTAATCCAAAGCTTTGTCTCCAAAGGTAGAGCAAGGAAAGTGGCATTTGATTTTGTGAGCAATTACTCATTTTTTTCTGAATATTATACTGTTTATTGAGTATATTGTTAGATCACAGGTGAGAATCTTGATAGGAACAAAATATTCATTCATCTAGAAATAAGTTGTACAGTCAAGCTCAGTTGTTAGGGAGATTTCTCATACTACAAGTATAATTCTCTGCAGACAGAGAGAAAATATCAACACAAGGGAAAGTTCTATTTTATATTTGTAAAGCATGCTGGGGCATGCAAAAATCTACTGGATATTTGAGGATATAATTTATTGGAAGTGTAAATATATCAAAATTACATTCTTGATACCATTAGTGCATACTTATTGGGCATTTGTTTTATGCTTGCTTTAACTTCATGTTATTGTATGCTACATTATTATTTTATAATTTATACATAGATAACAGCTTGTGTTTGTAGCACATCAATCAATTTCTTTTCAAAGTTTTAGAAGTGCATTGTATCATATTATTTTATCAGATAAATAGCTAAAATTCATTAATTTCAAACCTAGCCTTTTCAGCCATTATACAGAGATTATGTGGAAGGTTACTTGCTCTTTATATTTGGGAAATTAAAAGGCATTTCTAGGCAAATTAATAAAGTAACAGATTAGAAATTCACAGTTATAAAGTAACTTATAAAATAAATTTCTTTGGAAAACAAAAGTGCTTATGTGCAATGAAAAGTCAGAGTACTTCTTATTATGTATATGTGTACATTAAAGCAGGTTCCCTAGGAATCAAATCTAAAGTACTCTTTTGGCTCATTTCTATTATTATACTTATTTAAAATAATAAAACTCTATTGTTTTCCAAATATTTTGTTAATTCAGACTGACCAATCTTCTTTCACTGTATTGAGCCACATTAGAATGAATACAGTCATGTACCACCTCATACATTTCAAACAACAACAATCTATATGTGGTGGTAGTCACATAACAATTACAAGCACACATATATATTGCCTAGTGACATCATAGCTTTTTAATTATGTAAGTACACTCTACGATGTTCACACAATGATGAAATCACCCAACAATATATTTCTCAAAATGTATCCACATTGTTAACCAATGCATGACTGCACTTGATTAGGAGTCGGGTAACAAGTTCCAGTCATAGTTGTGTTCATTGCTAACTACCAACTCATCTAACATTGCTAGTCCACGGGGTTCTAACTTATCAAATGAGAAATTTTACTTCTGGTTCTAAACTGTAATTGTTCTCTGAAATTTTCCTGAATTAGTTGTGATGTATGTGTATACCATATTAGACATAACAACTCCATTAATTAGAGTAATTTTGTAGTCCCATGGATTATTTAACAAACCTAAGAATTTGTTCCAGCCACAATCCCTAAGTAGGACAGACTTGCTTATCAACATGATTCTAAACCTTGATAGCTGATTGGATTAGAGATAAAAACTCGCCCAAGATGGGTCTATCACATAATGAATATTTCTCCTGAGAATTTGGAATTCAGTCATTGAAACAGTAAGAATTATTATGCAAATGTAATGTTGGTCTGAGTGAACTTTAAAACATAGTCAAAAGTGAAGCTGAAAGCATGAAGAATCAGAGATTCACAAATAAAATGGGGAAATAGTTTTACATTAAAAATAGAATAGAGGAGTATACCTTTTCCCCCATATCCTTGCCAACACCTATTGTTACTTGTATTCTTGATAATCGCCATTCTAATTGGGGAAGTTTTGATTTGCATTTCTCTTAGTACTAGAGATGTTGAACATATATCTGTTGATTGCTCATAGATCTTTTGTGAAGTGTCTGTTCATTTCCTTAACCCATTTATCGATTGGGGTGTTTGTATTCTTGGTGTAGAGTTTTTTGAGTTCTTTATAGATTCTGGAGATTAGTGCTCTATCTGAAGTATGTGTGGCAAAGATTTTCTCCCACTCTGTACGTTCTCTCTTTACATTGCTGATAGTTCCCTTTGCTGAGAAAAAGCTTTTTAGTTTGAACCTATTCCAATTATTGATTCCTGCTTTTATTTCTTGTACACTCATACATTGCTGGTGAGGTTGCAAAGTAGTGCAGTCACTCTGGGAAGCAGTGTGGAGTTTCCTTAGAAAACTTGAAATGGAACCACCATTTGACCCAGCTATCCCACTCCTTGGCCTATATCACAGGACTTAAAATCAGCATACTACAGTGATGCAGTCACATCAATGTTCATAGCTACTCAATTCACAATAGCTAGAGTGTGGAAGCAACCTAGATGCCCTTCAATTGATGAATGGATAAAGAGTCTGTGGTATATAGACACAATGGAATATTACTCAGCCATAAAGAAGAATAAAATTATGACATTTGCAGGCAAATGGATGAAGTTGGAGAATTTCATGCTACGTGAAATAAGTCAATCCCACAAAACCAAAGGCTGAATGATGTCTCTGATAAGTGGATGATGATACATAATGGGGGGTAGGAGAGGGGCAAGAATGGAGGAAGGAAGAATTGTATAGAGGAAGAAGAGGGGTGGGAGGGGTGAGGGCAAGGAAAAATAACAGAATGAGACAAACACCATTACCCTATGTACATGTATGATTACATGAATGGTGTGACTCTATATCATATAGAATCAGAGAAATGAAAATTTGTAATCCATTTGTGTACAATGAGTCTAAACGCATTCTGCTGTCATGTGTAACTAAATAGAACAAACAATAAAAAAGAAGTGAAAAATAAGAGAGGTGACAGATAATCAGTGAAAATACCAGAGTATTGAGTTCTGAAAGTTCACCCCTCCATAAAAATTATATGAACACTAGCAAAAATGTCACAACCAGTATTTTAAGATCTCTGGAAAGTAACTAGAGACTTTCTGCAATATAAGGAGTGTTTGTTCAAGAAAAATGGCTGAATCTTAGCACTTTTAATTTGTCTTATTGATATAATGCTCTCCCAAATTCTAGGACACACCCCCAATTAACCAAAACCTACTTCTTGACCCCACTTTGTAAAGGTTTTCACCACTTTCCAATAACACCAGGCTGAGGACCAAGTCTTCAACACATGGGCTTTTGGGAAATATTCCAGATACCCACTAAAGCATTCCTGGTAGATTTCTGAAAATCCAACTTAAGTTCTCGATTTCTACATAATGTAGGAGTGCTAATATTGAAAAAAGAAAGCTTTATTTCTTATCCAAGCACTTATCTCCATGAATAAATTATATCTATAGAAATGACAGCTAATCTTCCAAGCAATGACCAGAAAAATGTTTAAGAAGCATAATAGTCTGTGCAAATGTTTGTATAAATAATCCTTATTTACACTAAAGCAATTGTAAGCACACAGAGGTTATAATGACTGAAACATGCCTATAGTATTATTATAGATTATCTATGGTATGTATTTTCATATGTTATCTAAAATAAACAAAATATCAAAAAAATAGCATTCACTCATTCAAGTTAGGTTTTTCACCCCAAATAATCTTTAAGGTTCTGTTATAAAGAATATGTCTTTAATTGTTTCAAATTGGTTCTAATTTTGCTTCCTCCTTAGCACTTAGTATAATACTGGTACATAATGTTAAATAAAAATTAGTGGTTAATTATATGATTTTCTTGAAAGGTCAGAATTCCACTCAGAGTAGAAAAATTTTTTGTGGATATAATTGGCTTTCTTGAAGAATACAATTACTGAACCCAAAATACTATTTGACTATCCTGGGACTGAAACTGAAAAGTCAGGAACTGAAACTATTTTTCCCATCATTCATGGATCTTCCCTGTTTCTATTTTTGCATATATTCCATTCTCCTATTTTTTAAAATAATTTATTTATTTTGATTCATTGTACACAAATGGGGTGCAAATTATTTCTCTGGTTGTACTTGAAAGAGAGACATACCATTCATGTAATCATACATGTACATAGGGTAATGGTGTTTGTCTCATTCTGTTATTTTTCCTTGCCCCCACCTCTCCCACCCCTCTTCTTCCTCTATACAATTCTTCCTTCCTCCATTCTTGCCCCTCTCCTACCCCCCCATTATGTATCATCATCCACTTATCAGAGACATCATTCAGCCTTTGGTTTTGTGGGATTGACTTATTTCACGTAGCATGAAATTCTCCAACTTCATCCATTTGCCTGCAAATGCCATAATTTTATTCTTCTTTATGGCTGAGTAATATTCCATTGTGTCTATATACCACAGACTCTTTATCCATTCATCAATTGGAGGGCATCTAGGTTGCTTCCACACTCTAGCTATTGTGAATTGAGTAGCTATGAACATTGATGTGACTGCATCACTGTAGTATGCTGATTTTAAGTCCTGTGATATAAGCCAAGGAGTGGGATAGCTGGGTCAAATGGTGGTTCCATTCCAAGTTTTCTAAGGAATTTCCACATTGCTTTCCATAGTGGCTGCACTAATTTGCAACCCTACCAGCAATGTATGAATGTATCTTTCCCCCCACATCCTCACCAATATCTATTGTTGTTTGTATTCTTGACAATTGCCATTCTGACTGGAGTGAAATGAAATCTTAGGGTAGTTTTGATTTGATTTTCTCTAATTACTAGAGATGTTGAAAGTTTTTTCAGATATTTGTTAGTCAATTCTATATCTCCTGTGAAGTGCCTGCTCAGTTCCTTAGCCCATTTATTGATTAGGATAATTGTAACTTTTGTGTTAATTTTTTTGTGTTCTTTATAAATTCTTTAGATTAGTGCTCAATATGAAGTGCACATGAAAAAGATTTTCTCCCACTCTGTAGGCTCTCTCTTCCTGTTATTGATTGTTTCCCTTGCTGAGAAAAAGCTTTTTAGTTTGAATTGATCCCATTTATAGATTCTTGTCTTTAGTTCTTGCACTTTGGGGGTCTTGTTAAGGAAGTCAGGTCCTAATCTGAGACATGATGAAGATTTGGGCCTCCTTTTTCTTCTATTTGGTGCAGGGTCTCTGGTCTAATTCCTAGGTCTTTGATTCATTTTGAGTTGAGTTTTGTGCAGGGTGAGAGATAGTGGTTTAGTTTCATTTTGCTGCATATTGATTTCCAGTTTTCCCAGCACCATTTGTTGAAGAGGCTATCTTTTCTCCGTTGCATGTTTTTGGCACCTTTGTCTAGTATGAGAAAGCTGTACTTATGTGGGTTTGTCTCTGTGCCTTCTATTCTGAACCATTGGTCTACCTGTCTATTTTGGTGCCAGTACCATGCAGTTTTTGTTAGTATTGCTCTGTAGTACAGTTGAAGTTCTAGTATTGTGATACCTCCTGCTTCATTCTTCCTGTTAAATATTGCTTTGGCTATTCTGGGTCTTATATTTTTCCAAATGAATTTCATGATTGCCTTCTCTATTTCTATGAGGTATGTCATTGGGATTTTAATTGGAATTGCATGGAATCTGTATAGCATTTTTGGTAGTATGGCCATTTTGACAATATTAATTCTACCTATCCATGAACATGGGAGATCTTTCCATCTTCTAAAGTTTTCTTTAATTTCTTTCTTTATTATTCTATAGTTTTCATTGTAGAGGTGTTTCACCTCTTTTGTTAGAGTGATTTCCAATTTTTTTTTTTTTAGGCTATTGTGAATGTGGTGGTTTTCCTAATTTCTTTCAGAGGATTCATCACTTATGAATAGAAATGCATCAGATTTATGAGTGTTGATTTTATATCCTGCTACTTTGCTGAATTAATTTGTAAGTTCTAGATGCTTTCTGAAGGAATATTTTTGATCCTCTAAATTTAGAATCATGTCATCTGCAAATAGTGATTGTTTGAGGTCTTCTTTTCCTCTTTGTTTCCCTTTAATGTCTTTGGTCTGTCTAATTGCTCTGGCTAGAGTTTCATGGACAATTTTGAATAGAAGTGGTGAAAGAGGGCATCCCTGTCTTTTACTAATTTTTAGAGGGAATGCTTTCAATTTTTCTTCATAAAGAATGATGTTGGACTTTGGCTTAGCATACATAATGTTTATTCACCCAGCATAGAAAACCTTTCTCTTTAGTTTCCATATAAGTTATCTGACCAACCTCTGTTATCAAGTTTATCTCACTTCAGTTCAAGTGACAAGTCAGTTTGAAAACAAAATTTCACATTTTCCATTCTAAGCTTTAGCAAGAGAGAATCTTATTGCTGAAAATTTGTTTAGTATTCATTCTTGATTCACTTCAGTATGGTCAGTGCGACAATGTCATGTACTATTCCCATAAAAAAAGGGGAACATTTCTCTGAGAACCAGGATGTACTGGGGCTCCTTAGAGACACCAAAATGGTTTCTATTATATGATGATATCTCCAGATCTAGTGGAGAATACAGAATCAATGTATTGTAATATGAGGAGTAAATAAAGCACAAAGATAAATAGGATTTTTTTGGCTAGATACAAAATAATTATTGTAAATGGGAGAAAAAAGTAGAAAGTTATAAAAGGGAAAATTACTTTGTCTTATTATCCAGAAATGAATATTGTTAACTGATATATGTACATAATATATGAACATATATATTATGAACATATATATCTTTCTAGTTACATGTAAATATATTATGAGGACTTTTCAGTGTCTTTAAATATCTTTCTACAGTTTGAGAACTTAAGGTTTCATAGTATTCAATTTCTCATTCTAAGTTTTCTTAGACATAAAATAATCATGGGTATTGTTGAGTTCACCTTAATTATTATAACTCAAATTTTATGGGTTTTTCCTTGTATATGTAATGTAAAAATTCAAATAATCACAAAACATTTTCTACCTCTCTAGGAATTGTCTCATCCATAATCATGAAGATTATTATACATAAATTATTGTGTACATACTTATACACTTAGAATTAATTCTTAGGAAAGATTCTTACTACTTTGTCTAAGAGTATGAGTATGTTTGATGCTTAATATATTTTATCTAAATGCTGCTTATATTTGGTTTTTAATAGCTTTCTTCTGTTGGGATTTTCTAAAATCTGACAGAAAAACATTTTTCATGTGTCTAAAATTTTTCTTTTTGCAACTTAAGTAAACTGTTTTTCTGAATATCATACTATGCTTTTTGAAGGATCTAAATTTACTGTGGTATATAACTGTCCAGGTCACTATTTGTTCAAGTAAAAAATGATAATGATTTGATTGCTAAATAATACTTTGCCAAATCAATTCATCATGTACCATCTATATTTTTATTCTATTTTAATGGAGATTTTATATTCTTTTTAAAAGTAATTTTGCATTCAAGAATAAAGATGTCTCTTGTGGTATCGTAGTTACTGAAGGAATATTTATTGAAGTCCCTGAAACTATAGAGATGGCTATTTACTACCTCTTGATGATTGAATCTTCTCTTGGTGTAAGCTCCTAGGAAGAGTTTTTAGTCCAATTTTAATCTTCAATTTTCAAGGCAATGTTCATTCAATTTATGCTGCTGCACATTCAGAAAGCCAATTTATCAAGAATCTCTGATCTTGGGCAATAATTATGCTATGCTCCCTAGAGTTACACATCTTTCATTTGGCTGCTTGTTTAAACTGGCAAGTCTGTGTTTTTCTTTCTTGGATCTTCTTGTTTTATTTTATAAGTGTAAAACTACAGGAGATTAAAGAGTTGGTATGCATAGTAATACTAATAAGTGCAAAATTTGAAGGGAACATGTATAGGTTTTCTCTTAAAGACTGACTTAAGTGTATTGAATTGCATTGGGATTTTTTTCAGTGTGGTTGAGAGGAAATTACAAATGTGTGGCTAGGTAGTTCATGGGTTAGAATATTATGCCAAATACTACTAAAGTTGGAAATGTTTTTATTAAATCTCTTCAATATCTAATTACTTATGTATAACTAGAAAATGTTAGTGTCTGAAGATTCAAATACATCTGTTGTTAAGATGTACACTTCTTATCCAATCTATGAATATGAAAATATGAGTCTAACAGTGTCTGTTTACATAAATTGAAAGATCAGCAACATTAATATGGTTATTAAATTAAGTAGTGTGCACATTTAGGCTACCTCAATTTACCCAAATCTCTTTTCAGTTTGTAGACAGAAGTATCAATGATATTCAGATTTTACTTACATTGCTTTCATTTATGTCAGTCTCCTAAGAGCCTCTCTAAATGTTTTAGTCCTTTTGCTATTGCTTTTAAAATACCTACGACTGAATAATTTATACCAATAAGAAGTACATTTTTGTTCTTGATTCTGGAAATCAAAGAGTATGACACTGGCATGTGCTCTGCTTCTGGTGAGAACCTCAGAGTGGAAAGACTAGCAGATGTGTATGGAAAAGAAGTGAGAGAAAGGGAGGAGAGCCAAATTTACACAAACCAGCACTTGTGATAAGTAACTCACTCGTGTAAGTACAAGTCCAACCTCATGAGAAAGATATTACTCCTTGTTAAAGTCCTTATCAGTCCTTTTATTTTTTAAATTTCTTTTTTGCTTATTTACTCATAGGTATCTATGCAAAGCAGGACATACTATTGTATATCTTTATTTATGTATTTGTAATCCTGGGGATAGAACCCAAGGCTTCATGCTTGCCAGGCAGACACTCTACCACTGAGCCACATTCCCAGTCCCTTTATCAGCCCTTTTAAGGCCGTATTTCCCAATACTCTTATACTAATAAATTTCAAAGTAAGTTTGTGAGAGAATAAAGCATATTGAAACCTTGGCAGTGAAGAAGTATGTTTAGGTGCTATTGTTATGTCAGTGGACCTCCCAATCTCTTGTTGATTGCCAAGGTTATTTAGTTGTGTATCTTATACACTAACACAATCAAGAAATTACTGTAGTAAGTTGTAGAAAATTATATTTCCTCTTTTTAAATTTTTAAAAATTTGTTCTAATACCTGATAGCAGAATGCACTTTGACACATCTTATGTAAATGGAGTACAACTTCTCATTCTTCTGGTTTTACATGATATAGAATTATACTGGTCATGTAATTATATGTGTACCTAGGGTAATAATGTCCAATTCATCCTACCCTCCTTTCTACCCCCATACCCCTTCCCTCCTCTCACTCCCCTCTGTCTAATCCAATGTACCTCTATTCTTCCCTAGCCCCTGTCCCTTATTATGAATTAGCATCCCCATATCAAAGAAATCATTTGGACTTTGGTTATTTGGAATTGGCTTATTTTACTTAGCATGATGTTCTCCAACTTCATTTGAGTAACAGTTTAGTGTCCAGATATCATCATGTAATCCTGAGTATGGGATGTTTTCTTTCTCCAAAACTAGTAGGAGGCAGTGATCTGGATACACTCACTATACCCTCAAGTGAACTGTTACAATGTTTAAACTAGGACAGGGGAAGGAGTTTGCAAACCCATTTTGGATTTCGTATGATAATTTACCATTTCAACTTTCATGTATAAAGATACTTTTGTTTTTCATTTGTTGACCTGTTTCTTCCAAATGCTTTGAAATATTTATAGACAACACAATTGCTATTTTGGAAGCATCTCTGAAGACTCCAAAGTCTGTGGTAGTGTGATATCACTGGTGTGCAGAAATTTTATGGAGCGTTTCATGAAGCAGCATTCTTTTTCTTTCATGTGTATGTCTCTTACTCTCCCCAGCACTGAGGCGTGAGACTCTGACTATCTTGCCAACCAGGCAAATTTGAGAGATAGCCAGTCATACTGCACAGTGATTGTCCACCTCCAGTCTGGTGACGCAGACTTTCTCACTGGGTCAGACTTATTACTCCTGATTGACTGCTTCTCTCCTGGGAAAAAATGTCCTCCAGGAGGCATGCCTGTATCAGTTCACTAGCTGCATTCAACAAACTTTAATCTCAGTTCATGTTCAAGCTGGATGGGACCAATGCACTTAGTGTGCAGAAATGTCATGAATCCAACTGAGTACTGTGAGCCAAGGAACCAGAATCTTGAGAACAGTTTAGGCTACAGCAACATGTCAGTTGCAGGTACAGCTATAGCCAAACCCAGCAAGCTCTGGCTTAAAAAAGCTGTGAGTAGGATTCAAGTGTACAGTTAGAGTTTGTGGCCAAGGTGTTATCTAGTTAGAAAGAATCACAGGGTGTTCTTGGCCCAATTCATTGTACTGGTACTGAACCAAAGAAACTTGAAATCACAGACTTTTAGAGGTCTAAGGAAACTTCCAGAGAATTATAGTAATTTTCAAATATTTTAAATTGATTTAACCTTATACATGGATTAATTCATATAACCACATATACAGTTATATGGATTTAAAATACATTTATATCTTATATGAAAAATGTGGATTTAAAATATTAATTCCTTCAAAGCAACTCATTATTTCCAATGAAATTGTGTTTTGTTGGTATATTACTTAACAAGTCCACACTCCTGACTTATGTCAGAAACCAAGCCTGAGTTCAAATTCTAACTCCACCACTTACCCACTTGTGTGACCTTGTATACGTTTCTTATTGTCTTTCATGCCTTGGAAATTTTTTGCCATCTCTAAAGTGGACAAAATAATAGTACCTACCTCAGAGTGCTGTTGTAAAGATCAAATATTTTAGTATCCATAAAGCTTTCAAAGCACTGCACAGTACATAGGAAATGCTCAGTAATTCTGGACTTCAGATAAACAGAATGCCTCGGTTTGAAGGAAAAGTGTGTATGGGCATCCCAGAGTCCCACTCCCTCATGGAGGTCCATAGAGTCCTTGTGGTTTTAGAGCACACTTTTAAAATCACTGCTCCAATACAACCCCATCCAGTCATTCCAAGAGCCCCCCTACCTGTACCCATGTAAGACACGGGCCTCTGAACTCTGTTTATCACTTTCAGCAATGGTGAGTACATTATTTTTGAAGCTACTAATATCATTAACGCTTCCAAAGTATCCAAGACATTAAAGATGCAAAGTCTTTTCCCAACTGAAGTTAGAGGTGCCATTTATGCAGGATGCAACAGAATGTCACAGGAGGAGCAGTGTCCTTGATGCTGGCAGACCTGAGATGCCATCTCTGCCACCTCTTAACTGGATGACATTGGGCAAGTGACTTACCTTTATGTATCTTCATTTTTTTCATATTGAAAATGGGGATGACTTTAATGTTTAACCCACAGGTTTGAAGTGAAGGTTAAATTTGGTATGATACATGAAGTGCCTGACACATAATAGGAACTCAGAAATTTGCTTGTTATATTTCTACACATTAGATCTTTATGTTTTTGAACATCAGTTGAAGATATCAAATTATTCATCATGGTTGCTGTTCAGATTTGATAGTTAAAAAATTTTCCTAAGTCCTACTTCCTGTCCTTATCTCCTCCTGATTTTTCTCAAATAATCCTTTGACAGTTTTTCCAGACCCCTCACCATCCTTGTTGTTCTCCTTTGATCATTGTTTGATTTAATAATGGTTTTCTAACACTGTGACAATCCAGCCTGATTACCAGTTCTCCATATGTGGGGATTAGGCTTCCCTCAGGAAGGATGATTTCTATTTATGGAAATGACCTAATTTTTGAAAGCTTCATTTAAACTTCTGGCTCATATTGAGCCTATTCTCAACTAAAACCCAGATAGGAGCAGAATAGAGAGATTTCACCTAAGATGATGTCAAACCATTTCTTTGTTCTTTCCTTCTTCAGTGGACTGCATAACCCAAAGAACCAATCTTTTCATTAAAAAAAAGTAGAAAATGTGCATGTGTGCCACCAGCAGTCTCCTGAAATGACATAGTATAAAAAACATTTATGATAAGATGAAACATGGACAAACATTTTCTGCAAAACTTATCTTCTCTTGGAATGACTTATACTATTTTTGCTGTTATATTTTATTAAATCCAAACATTAAGATGATAGTTTCATAAAAATTCATCATGAGAATGGTGACAAAGACTAATGAGGATCACAAATCAACTTCTCATCCTCTCCGCCAATAATAAACCTTCTGTGTTGGATCAAGTTAATTGACTGGGAGAGCAGCCATGGTGTTGCTATTTTAGGACATTTAAAGTAACTTACTGTTTTCTAACTTTATCAATTTAGATTAATAATTTAACCAATAAATGTGACAGATTTATTTTGATTTATACTGAAGATTTTCTAAATGCTATCTACTATGCTAGATTCCAGACTTAGGATCATGACAGAAATGTATGTGATACAGTCTGTGCCCTTCAGGATATTAGAACCAGCTGAAACTAAATATTTTTCAATATGATGTCATACATCCTATTTTACAGATATTTCTTAGTGCTAGGATATCACAGAGCAGAAAACAACAAATTCTGCCTGTGTGGTGTGGCTGAAAAAGAAGTGGTGGCTTTTCATAAGACATGAACAATACATAGAAATGTTAAAAATTAACCAGACTTTGAGGGTTTAAATGTCTTGGGTGAATGTGTGTTTTTGTGCATGTGTGCCTATGTTTGTGTGCATACACACATAAGTCTTCTATGTGGGTTGTGTGTGTGTGTGTATATATATAATATGCATAATTGATTGTGTATGTGTGATTTAAGAAAATGCATACTACAATGTAGATTTTGGAGAGATAATACCTACCTGCTTTTTTTTTTTTTTTTTTTTTTTTTTTTTTTTGCTGTGCTGGGGATTGAACCCAGGGTCTTGTGCTTGCAAGGCAAGCACTCTACCAACTGAGCTACATCCCCAGCCCCCTACCTGCTTTTTAAAGAAAATATCTTTCAGCACTTATAAAGTATTTATTTTTATTTTCTTAACACAAAAATGTTTAACACCTTCACACTATTCTAATACTTTTGAACAACTTTTGTTTGGAAAAACTTCCTGACTACATTTCTTAAGAGTTCTTTTACAGATATGTTCTCTTTAAGCCAAGTTAAATTATAACCAATGTGTTTAAACTGTTCTTTTTTCCAGACATCATTAATATAGACTTAGCTCCTTTCAAGTAATTTGAGTTTGAAAAGGCAGACTATATCTAGATATATGAGTAACAAATTCAGCCAAGTTAATGTATCTTACTCAATTCTTTGCTGTGAAGAAAACCAATTTTAACCTGGGAAATCGATTGGAAATGTGGGAAACTCAGACGGCAGGAAACCAGTGACCAAGGCCACTTAAATTGGGTTAGAAATGGAATTTCAGACTACAGAATGCTTTAAAATCTAGAAGAACTAAGCAATCTTGTGATTCTGGTTTGCTGGGAAGAAGTGTTAAACTTCCTGACTATGGAAGAATAGCATATCCTAAGGGAAATTATAATTAAAGCACAACAGATTGTATTTTTCTTTTTCAGAGAAATTGTAAAGAGCAAGACGAATTCAGTGCAGCCTCCCAAAGGACTGTTCAAAGATATCCAGGTAAAGAAAAATCTGTTCTGGAAACCAAGGGAAAAAAGGAAAATGGAATAAAATAAGAGTCTGCTGTATCGGTTAAGAATTTTAGGAAAGAGACAAAGGCAGCAGGAAAGTAAAATGAATTCAAGCTAACAAAAGCAGTCAGAGATTAAAAAGGGCTAATGGGAAGCCTTTATGATTATATCATACAAAGATCAGAAATAAAATGAATTGGCTAATAATTTGAAGAAACTACAATTAAAAAAGACTATTAGCTATGTGATTTCTCAAGTCTTTATTTAACAATAACAATGGAATTCTTTTCTAAGAGCTATTTGGACAAGTTGAAACTAATGGAAACCAAGCAAAAAAGTGAACAGCCAGGAGCTAGTAATTAAATGAGAAAACAATTACATTAGGGAATAGGAAACTTCTAGGTTGAATTCACATGTCCCTTCTTTGAGCTCTGTTTTTACCTCTATATATCAAACTCCATTCTGTTCATAGGCAGATAAATAAAGTAAGAAAATATCAGTGGAAATCAGGTAAACGTGTGTATAGAATCATAGTAACTTGAACATAGTTATGCTACAGAATAGGGATTTTACAAATTTTTGAGAATTCAGTAGTCATATAAAAGAGAACATAAGAAAACCATTGAAAGTTATATTTGAAGACATAATCAGTGACTAGTCTCTAATAGGCTGTTAAGAAATACTTCTGGTAAAACAGACACTATTACCTCCCAAATTACAGTACTCCAGAGATAGCCAGTTGCATTAAATACACACGTGTCTCTGATGTGTTTTAAAATAGCTCAAGGCATGAAGATGAAAAATTGTAAAACTGTGTACTTTTTATCTTCCTGATCCCTGTTCTCAGAATATGTTCAACCAAGATTGCCATGCAAAATTCCCTTAAACACTTCCTTATCAAAATCTGATGTATTCATGCCCTATCATCTAGAAACCTATTCTCTGCTAGTTAACTACTCAATTAAATCACAATATTGTGATCTTGTGATGTTATGTACTTCTGGGTTATCTATCCTAAGAGATAAGAATTTGAAAAAGGATCTTCTAGAGATTCACAACCTGAATTTATCAAAAATGTTATGGTAAGAATTTTAGGGAGATATGGCAGGGTTTTGAAACAGATTATTTGAACAGATGAACCTATTAAACATCCCTTAAATCATACTAAACAGACCCATTTTTGTATTTCAAACTAAAATTAATTCTTTCCTTACACTGTCTGCTATAATCTGTTTTCTAGGTGCTTTACACAGTTTCCCATATTTAATCCTCTCAAAATTACTCTGGATTAGGTATTATGATTATACTCTGCTTTACATGTGAAGAAATGGAAGCTCTAAGATTAACTTGGCACATGTCACACAGCTAGTAAATTGTAGAACTGGGACTCATACTCTCCTATGTCTGGTTCCAGAGCCTGAGTTTTAAACCACTACTTACACTGTTTTTATTTTAATTTTACTCTTTTTTTAGATGTTGATGAATCTTTATCTTATTTTTATGCAGTGCTGAGAATTGAACCTAGTACCTCACACATGCTAGGCAAGCAATCTACCACTAAGCCACAATCCCAGCCCTCACACTGCTTTTATATTGCATCAGTTTTTGGTGGAATGAGATTTGCTTAAATGTATATATGATGGGGGGGTGGGGTAGGGCTGAAATATTTGAAACATCTCTTTTTCCATAAATGTCTTTATGAACAGGAACATCAATCAGTGAACTAGTGACTTTCCTGTGCTCCTCTTCAAGAAATCTCTCCCTCAGAGAAGGAGGAGTTAATTATCCAATTGGTCAATTCAAGAGAAATATTTGAGCATGCAAAACTCAGTATCTTCTTCCTTTCTGCAGAGACCATCTATTTTTCTAAGTTACTGTGTGCCTTAAGTCTTTCAAGGCCAAGCCATTCACCTCTAGGGAATAGCAGTTTGCTGTCTGCTATCTACAACTGGGGTTCAGCATTAAGAATTCCACCTTCAACACACACCTAATCCAATTTCTTCAATAGCTCTATCAATAATAATGCTGATATTTAGTTTCCCAGCTGCCGTGCTGCTTCTTCAGCCCCCAATTTGTTCAGAACTCAGTACTGGAAAATGAGTGTTAATTATTGATCACATTGAACCACTAGACTTATAGATGTTTAAGATACAGAAATGATCTTTTTTGAATGACTAAGAAAATAGGAACTAGAATTTGTTGGCATGTTGACAATCATTTGGATAGCTCTATTTATCTGTTATACTATCTCTTTTTCCTCTCCACGAATGTATTTGATGTTGTATTATGTGTGATACAAAGTTTTTACTTGGTACAATTGTCGTTTACTTAAGGTGTTCTTGGTGAATTATTTCAAGTGTGCTTAATTTAAATTCTTCATTAGATATGAAATTCCATAAAGATGTAACTATTTAACATAAGGACAAATCCTTGTTTAGAAATATTTTGAAAGTTTAGTCAGTACAGTGGCACATGCCTGTAATCCCAGTGGTTTAGGAGGCTGAGGTGGGAGGATTGCAATTTTAAAGCCAGTGTTATGGCTTGGATATGAGGTATCCTACAAAAGCTCACATGTGAGACAATGCAAGAAGGTTCAGAGGAGAAACGATTGAATTGTGAGAGTCTTAATCCAATCAGTGATTTAATCCCCTGTTAGGGATTAACTGAAGTGGTAGAGTGTAGCAGGGGGAGGTGGGAATTGGAGTGTGGTTTTGGGTATATATTTGTATCTGAGGAGTGGAGTCTCTCTTTGCTTCCTGATCTCATGTGAGCTGCTTTCCTTTGCAACACTCTTCCACAATGATGTTCTGTCTCACCTTGAGCCCCAAGTAATGCAGCTGGTCTTCTATGGACTAAGACCTCTGAAACTGTGAGCCCTCAAATAAACTTTTCTTCTGTACAGTTGTTCTGGTCAGATCTTTTAGTCACAACAGTGAAAAAAGCCTACTAAATCATCCAGCCTCTGCAACATCAGAGGGCACTAAACACCTTAGCAAGAACCTGTCTCAAAATAGGAAATAAAAAGATAAGAAGGACTAGGCATGTGGCCCAGTGATTAAGCACCTGTGGTGTGGTTCAATCCCTATTCCAAAAAAAAAAAAAAGAGAAAGTTTAGAAAGAGTTTAGATTATCTACAGAAAAGGTGTTTATGGAACCTGATAGTGACAAAATGGTTAATTATCTGTAGCATTCAATCTGGCACTTACATTCATATTATCTTGTTTTGTTTTCTAAGTGTTTGATGTGCCTCATCTCCCAAATCAGATCAGAAACTCTTCTTGGCCAAGGCCAGCAGAAAATATATCCTTTCTCACCTTTCAAACTAATTTTTGACATTTGCAATAATGATCAAAAGTTGTGAGTAAATTAAAATTTTGTTCACTTGAAAGGGGAAAAATAGTGAGATTAGTTACTGCAAATCACCAAGTTTTCTACCACAAGTTTACTTTCCAACCAGTTGTTCAAATGTAGACATATGATATATGCCCCTTTCATACTCTGCCTCTTTGGAGTAATGTGCTAGAAAAATTTTTTTGCCAGTATTTTATTTATTCACACAGCTTCTAGTTAGACTCACAAAAATGGATTAGAATTTCAATATTTCTTAAACTATAGGACTGAGTAAGGTTGGGAGATGTCATGGGAGGAGGCTGCCTTAATATGAGAAACACTCTTTGTCACTGTCAGAGTCAGTACATAAATCATCTGCCAATGTCCCTGGAGAAGTAGTGCCATTCATGCCAAATCATATCTTAAGTTTTCAGTGCCTTTCCAAGATGGGTGATGAATACAGGTGGGCTATATGACTGATGTCAACTAGTAGGTTTTGGGTGATATTAGATGTGCAACTTAATACAAGGAAGAGCATGCCATGTTTTTTTTCCCCCAAATCTCAGTGCTGCCTCAGCAGTCATGTTTATATGCGTATTTACTCTTTGATATTGTCTTCTGAATAAAAAGCATGTAAAAATACCACTTTTATAGAAATATATTCTTTTTTAATATCAAGTTTGCATAGTGTGATTCAAGTGCCCGGAATCAGGCTTGTACCTGTAATTATTATTTTCTCATCTGAAGGGTTAGTTACTTTAAGATTCTGATAGAAACTAAACCAGTTTTGAAAAATCAGAGAACTATAGAACAGGTTTAGAGAACTTTGGCTCCTTAGATGGTTCTGATACTATTTTCCAAATGATATCAGGCCTATTTCAGGAATTCAAATGCCAGTTAGTTTTGCAACTTCCTCGAAGTCTGTTAAAAAGTTTGTATTCCAATTCTTTCATTTGAATATGAATAATTATATCTGAAATTTAATACCTTGCACAAAGCCAAAGCAACCTGTGAACTTTCAATAAATATATTTTATGATGTTATTAAGGATAATAAAACTATGATGGGAATGTCTAGGAGATTATCATTTAGTAATGCCAATTAACAATTAACATCAAATGTCTAATTGGTATGTATTAATTATAATGAGTCAAAAAGAATAATCACACGTTAATATGAAGTGGCATTATTCTTTACCAATACTTGATAGGTCTTAATTCAAAACTGCATTATTTATTGAATAAAATGGGTCTTTATTTTCTACTTTTTCATTCAAGTGGAAACAAAAGGAATTATAGGTATGTACTATCACCTGAGATATATTTTTACTCATTTTTCTTCTTGCCAGGCTTCTTGCCAGTTCACTTTTAAGTGAAAATGGTTGTATGAAATGTAACATTAAAGTCCTTACGTCTTAAAGCTATACAGAATAAATTGGAGATTTTAGGGTCTGCAACATCCATGAAACGTTTTATTTTCTATTAATTTCAGTATAATAGAAAAAGTTAGTACCCAAATCTAAATCAGAGGTAAATTTGAGAGAAAGAGGAGTGAGGGAAAAAGTGATAACCATCCTTCATAAATCATCTGTTTCATTCTGTTGTTAATTATTAATCTATTCAAAAGTATGATTGGGTCCTTTAAGACAAAGTGTGTCCTGAAATACATGAAGACAGAAAAGAGAGAGAAAAAATGGTTGTGAAAAAGCAAACATTGCTTTACCACATTCTCTATCCTAGCTACTTCATGTATGTAATAACTGATAGCAAAGCTAGAGAACTAAGACCTAAAGAACTTCAGAATCTCAAGAAAGGCAGATACAAATATTTGAGATCCTGCAGGAGATTCATATATGTACTGATGGAGGAATCCAATTACCATTTCTAGGTATCTGGAGAGAGGGGTGGGGGGGGAGAGAGAGAGAGAGATACAGACCAAGGTAATTATATCAATGACATTTTGAGTTAGGAGATTCATGGGAACTGTCTCTTTCTCAAATATCTCTATGGCATTTATTGTCATTTTCCTTCTTTCAAATAACAGTGTTATTTGTTAGGCTTCCAAAAGAAAATAGCACAGTTGATTTTTCTCTCTGATGTTTCACCACTCTTTAAAACAATCTAATGTATGGTAGTTGCTGTATTTCCATTTATCTTGCAACCAACAATAGCTATCTCAGTGATAAGTTTCTTAATGTTTGTGTATATTACTAAGAAACCAAGTGAAAATTTAAGCATAAGTAAATCATGCCATTGTCAACTAGCTCATTAAAATAGACTTTAAAAATATTTTAGCCGTGCTTGATAAATAGATGAGGTGTTGTATGGATGTTTTCAGTGGGGTATCCTTCCAAGGTAAGGATTTTCAAATGGCTTTATTTTCTCTACGTGCTACCATTTTAACCTTATGTGCTTAAGATGCAACACTATAGAAATGAAATATTCATTCCTAAAGCTAAGAGACACAGAGGAATGATAATGATAATTAAAAGAGTCTGGGTGAAGGTAGAGGAAATGATTAAAGAAAAAGTAAAGCTTTCTGAATAAGCTTAATGTATGGCCAAGTGTTGATGGCAGACTAGATGAGAATTTCAAAAATATCTTTTTATACAGAGGATAGTAGTAAACAACATGTCCAATTCAAACACATCATGTAGTATGCATTTAAGTACAGGGGAATTGATAATATTGGACATTAAGACATTAATAATTTTTAAAATGAGAACATAAAGGTAGGCAATGATTCTATTTTTTTGTTTGTATGAAATATTTTGTTCCTAATATATCAAGAGACAAATTCTGTGTTGTTCTTCCTGTAGTGAGGAGGGGTTTGCAATGAACTTCCCATACTTTATTACCAACATGTTTTGTTTCAGAAACGCCTCTATGGTGGGCACACTAGGCAAAATTGAAAGCATCAGAGTTAGCATGCTATGTTTGGAGTTAAGATTCAAATCAATTGAGAAAAAAATAAGCATAAAGGAGTATGAGGACTGTTTATGTGCTATTCAAAATTGATGCCTTGTATAGCTCTAGCAGAATCAAAGTTGCAAAAAGAAGGAATATAGATCCATTGTGTAAGTTTGTAAAACTTTGTTAAGGTTAGTGCTTTCCCCAGGAGGAAAAATAAGTCAAACTTTTTCTTTTGATTGGTGAGTGAGTTGTAAATCTGATGTTAATAAGTGTCTATCAAGGGAATCTCGTGTTCTGAGATTTGCAATCATGCAATAGATAGAACTGACTTTTAATAGCAAGACATCTTGTAAATATCAGCAGGGTATTTTTTTTCAACACAATAGTATTGGTTGTGTTGCCTACGTTAAAAGGAAATGCACAGTAAAAATAATTTTCTTGGTTGTCTGGTACTTTTTGACAACTGTTTGCTAATCATAGTAAATAGTCATATGTGTAGAAACTTTTCTGACATTTGCATTTTATTTTCAAATTTTAGTATGTATCAAAAAGTCAACATGCTGTCAGAAGACTTAATTCACTATTAATGACAGCAATATACTTGAATATTTAGAACATTTTATTCATTCTTTCTTATAGGTGTCCAAATACCTGTTTATAATCTAAACAATAGAGTGAAAAATTAAATTCAAGTAAACTATACATTTGGCAAATTGTTAAGTATAAAACTACCTTGAAATATTTCAATTATGCCTAGTGGGAAGAAAATCATGTAGAATTTGTGGCTGGACCTTGGAATTGGGATGACATTTCCCAGGATTGATAAACCAAATTTGCCCTTGAGACACTCACTATGAAATTCTCTACAGAGGTGGATCTTTGGCCATCTTTATAGGTTCTGGGGATTACTGTTTACACGTGAAGATGTCTTTAAATTTATATGTTTTTTTCCCTCTTGGATTGTAATTTTGAGCCTTATTTCTTCTTTTGTGATACTTTTCTCTCATAATATCTGAAATCAAAGACAAATAGAATTATTTGATATAGAAAAAAGATCTTTGAAAATCTCTTGAAATCACATTTCCTCTACACACAAAGATATGATATATAGAATAACCCGTGACTGAATATATAGTTAAATAACCTACTGGACTTAGTAAATATGTGGGTGGGATAGGCTGTGTGCTACAATAACCAAACTGAATGAAAATATCAGGTTGTACAGTTGATACCACATCCACAAAAATATCGAATGATATAATTGCATTTTCCACTTCTTACCTGCCTCTTTTGTTATGTTCTAAAAGCAGTAAAATTCAAAACCTGCTGTCTTTTCAAGACCTAGTGTATGATTTATCTCCAACATATTACTAAATACCCTGCATGTTCTGATCTTTCTTATGTTTCTCATGCTTAGGCACAGAAACACACCCGTATTCATGAGCATGTGTGGGCACACATGCACAGTCACACACCAGCCCTCCATCACACATTTTGTAACACACTGAATTAATTTTTCTCTAATTATCTAATGGATTATCTTGCCAAATGTCTTGATAATGAGATTCTGGAGGATAGTAGACTATTCTTTTACATACTTTGAATATAATTGTGTGCTTAGTAGAGTTGTGCACAAAATAGGGGCTACTTATTGAACGACTTAATTAATGAAATGCCACAAAATAGCTGGATACCAGAGTAAAATTGTTGATGTTCTTAGATGTAGTAAATTCATCAATAGAAAAGTACTTGCATCTCCTTGTGCTCTAAGTATTATCTTCATATTCCTTTTCAGAAATTCAGTTGGATTTCAAGAAAAGTATACAAAAGTAGTGTGGCTGGGGGTGATTATCGTTTTTTCTTAGTCGGAATTAATCTCAGAGGATGTTTGTTAAATACTCATCAACATTGATTCATCCCTTCACTCTCTGAGCTATAGTGAAGTGCCTCTTGAGTGGAGTAATTGTTTTGTTTGTGCATTCACTCCTGTAAATGCAAGGAGGCTCCAGGTGATATGCCTAATTGCCTTTTTCACTACCAGACTGCTGCACACTTTTCAATGACTTTATCTTTAAAGGGAGCATCTCAATCTGTTTCTCTAATTGAGAGTGAATCCCATCTTCTAATTAAGAGATTTGTCAATGCAAGCAATGGGTTTCTGATGTGTATTTTGGGGCAGGCAGAAATTGAATCTAAGTGTGCATTACTTTTCATCCCTTCAGCATTGTTTCAAGCAGTTGTTTATGGTGACTTTTTTGCCTGTAATTCATGCATTCACATGAGAGAGATATTTGATCCTAATAAATGAAGGCCAATCCATGGAATCAGTTCTCTTGTAACCATAGTAGGCACAGTAGAATTTAATTTGTTTTTTTAAAACTTCAGAAGAGGTTAAAAAAAAATTCCTGGGCATACAGCCCCAAAGAGGCTGAAGCAAAGGAAATGTTGAGGTAGGAGCTAGAGAGAAGTCCCACATATTATTCTCTTCAGTGTTTATTATATCTAATACAAGATGATTTTACCTACCAAGAAAGAACTCACTATGATGATAGAAAAATGACTTATATAGTTCTGGATATGTATGGTTTTCCTGTCTTTCTCCTTCCTCCTTCCCATGCTCTCCCACAGGTATTTTGCACCATGACCTCTGTCTCTATGAAGCCAAAAATATGCTATCTTTTCCTTGACTTCATATGTTACACTGCTGATGAGAAATATGTGGTTTCTCATACTACCCTAAACTATATTACATCATTTTAAGATCTGTCTTTAATAATAATGATGACAATAATGCTATATTCATATTAATAACATTATTATAACATGATGATAATGATGCCCACTGTGAGCTTTTCTCTAGAGTGTGAATAATTTTTTTTGGTGGGAGGTGGGTACTGGGGATTGAACTCAAAGTCGCTTAACCACTGAGCCACATCTCCAGGCCTTTTTTAAAATTTTATTTAGAGACAAGGTCTCCCTGAATTGCTTAGGCCTTGCTAAGTTGCTGAGGCTGGGTTTGAACTCATGATCCTCTTACCTCAGCCTCCCAAGCCACTGAGATTATGGGCATGAGCCACCATGCCTGACAAGAGTATGAATTCATTAATGGCAGAAAATGTATATCTCTCCTTCATGATTTTACAATATCAGCCTAGCACAGCCTTTGATCTATATGTTTATTAACAAATTTGTTAAATGAACCACTTTAACAAAGACTTTAAAAATGACCATTGCCTAAAAACTCACCAATTTTAACTTTACAGCATTTAATTTTTACAACAATTTTGTAAACAGGTATTGTTTATACCTATTTTGCATATGAAAATACTAAGTTTTAAAGTGAGGATAACTACATTTGATATTAAAGTATAGTTAGAGCTATTATTCAATCTTTAAATTACATATGAATCACATGGTAAATCTTGATAAAATGCAAATTCCTATTCATTATGAATAGTTCTGGGGTGGAGCCCAAGTTAAAGTTTTTTTTACAAGCTCCCACGTTGCCCATTCTACTAGTATGAGTGAACTAGCACTCTGAGCAAGGATATTTCCTTATAATTACAAGTAGATGAGTATGTAAAACTCAGATTTGTACTGAATCATAATTCTGGAAGTGAGAATAAGTGACCTACATTATAAGCACTCTGGTGGTTATTGTAAACATTAAGTTAGTAAAATTCACATTGATTGCTTTATAAACCAAAAGTGCAATGTAAATATTAAGATGTCATCATTTTATACTTGTTAAAATTATTGCTTGCCAGTGATATACATTTGGTCTCTGTACCACTCCAAACTTGCATGTTGGTTGAGAAGGCTGTTTTTATTAATATTTATCTACAATAGAAGTTCTAAATGAAATCACTGGAATATTATTGTGGTGATTTTTGCAAAGATACTATAAAGAAAAATGTGCATATTCTTTACCTTAAATGAAAATGATATATATATCTATATTTTCAGTATAATGCCTATTAATCCTAATAACCATATATTGTTCTACCTGCTACTGATTTAACTGTTATAAAATTGGGACAAAAATAAGGACATATACATTGCTTTTTATATGAAATGAAGACCTAAATGCATTTAGTGCTAAAATGAATCCAACTACTTACTTACAGTGTCTTAGAGCTTTTTCATTCTTTTTAAATGGGTACATGGATTTGACTGGAAGTCATGTTTGTTGTCTAACTTGGGGAAAAAAATGAAGAATTGGTCCTCACAGCTTCCATACATCTTTATATGTCTTAGCACTGATCTAATTACTTTAAAATATACATTTTTATGTTCAAATCCAGGTTATTTCTGAATTTGACATTTTTGTGTATAATTATACATCATCACTTAAGATAAAAATTTTCTTTCAGTTTTGTTCAGTAGAAAAAATTGCTGATCTTGCCAGATGCAGTGGCACATGCCTGTAATTCCCGAAGGCTCAGGAGAATAAGGCAGGAAGATTGCAAATTCAAAACCAGCCTTAGCAATGACTATAAAGAACATGGGAAAAAGAGTGGAAGTATACATGCCAGGTATTTACCACTTTAGGTTTAGACAGAATATTTTCAAGAAGTATAAGTACAGACTTTGGAGTCAGAGATATCTTGGTTCTAATACCAAACCTTGATCATTTTATCTAAACATTTGAGTCTCAGTTTCCAGGAAATAAGAATGTAATATCTCTCACAGTGTTGCACTGGGTATTAAATGAGATAACACGGGGAGGATAATTAGTATAGGCCCTGAACTATCCTACCCAGTGCTTCCGAGAAGAGCAGATTAGAGTTAGCTAATACATTATAAACACATTTGCTATCTCATCCCAGTAAGGTTATCAGGCCAGACGTTTGCATACTATCAGGGAGCAAATCCTATAAATAGATGTATTTCAATTGAGGATAGTAGAGAAAAGGCCCAAGGTTTTTAATCTAGAAAGATTGAACAGGTAAGTGGAACAAGGCAAGATAGCAGGGAATAGGTAAGTGACTTGAAAGTGCTGTTCATTTGAAAGACAAAGAATAGGATAGTGCTATAGAGAATGACCCTTTCTTTCCCTATTTTGCAAATGGTCACACAGAAAGTAAGTGGTGCCATTATTTAACCTCTCTGAGCCTTCTTTTAACTAGAGATAATATCCTTTTATAAAAGTTGTGAGGATTAAGTAAATCAAATAAATTAATGAGAAAATTGCTTAGAATAGTGCCTAATACATAGTAAGAACTATGTACATGTTAACTAAATTTAAAAGATAGTTTCAAGAAGTATAAGTACAGACTTTGGAGTCAGAGATATCTTGGTTCTAATACCAAACCTTGATCATTTTATCTAAACATTTGAGTCTCAGTTTACAGGAAATAAGAATGTAATATCTCTCACAGTGTTGCACTGGGTATTAAATGAGATAACACGGGGAGGATAAATAAATACTAACTACAGAAATGTTATGCATGCTGTGTTCACCTCTCTCTGTCTCTCTTTCTCTCTCTCTCTATTTACATACATACACACATTTTATCTTTTCATATCTTAGTGATACTTCCCCAGTACTGTGAAACAAACAATCCTGGAACATTTTTTGGCTGTAAAATAAACTCATTCCCCCAACATTTGGGAAAACTAGTATGAGAAATAAAGAAGATGACTTTACATGATAAAAAATTAAACTTCCTTTAAGATAGGACTTTTTTGTAATTGGTCAGCAACTGAACACCAGTATGCTATTTTATTATAGTAAGTATTTCAACTATAATACTTATCCTTTTCTGGATTAGTTGTATACTGGTCAAAATATTTATCTTTCCTAGTAGCTTTAAAGTTCTTAAGGAAGAAGATTATATTTACTTCTTTTGTATATTCTTCATCACATAATACACAATAGATACTCAATATATTTTATATAATTCAATATATATGACAGTTGCTTTTTAGATAGTATATATAGGTTAAAATGAAAACAATCATAATTGATTAACTTAACCACAGGATGTCTTAATGACCAACTCAATATGATTTCACATTGTATCAAACCTTTATTGATGGTCTGAAACATTTTGAAGGAAATTTTCCAGACCAAGTATCCTAATTGGTGGTCAATACACCAGTGTCTTTCAAATTATTTACCCTCTGTAGCTATTTGACCCATTGTTATCCTTATTACAACTTCTATAGATTTGTTGAGCTTTATAGGATTGAAGTGAATGGATTGATTAAATAAAGAAAAAAACAATGCTTGTGTTATATAAGTTTCATTTTGATAGACTACTTATCTTCTGGAACACATTTCAAGCCCCCATCAGATCCCTGAAACTTCAAATAGTACCAAAACCCTATATATGCTATGTTTTTCTAGTACATACATTCCCATAATAAAATTAATTTAATTCATAAATTGGGCATGAAAATATAGTAGCAATAACTTATGATAGATCATAGTAGCTCTAGCATATGATTTTTTTCTTTCTTTTTCTTGAGAACTTTTACATTTTTATTTGTTATATCTGGATTTTCAACATCACTATTTTTGTCCTTTGGGCCATTATTAAGTAAAATAAGGCTTACATGAACTCAAGCTGTGTGGTACTGCAACAGTTGAAGAGATGGCTGAGACAGCTACTAAGTGAATAATGTGAAAGTAGCCTATACAATGTGGTTACCCTGGACAAAAGGATGATTCACATCTCAGTCAGGATGAAGTGGAATGATGTGAGATTTCATCATGCTACTCAGAATGTCACACAATTTAAAACTGATAACTTATTTATTTCTAGAATTTTCCATTTAATTTTTTTGTCACGGTTGACTGTAGGCAAATGAAACTGAGGACTGTCATATTGAATAAGTAGAGAGGACTAAGTTGTTAACTGACTAACTGTGGCTTCTTCAAATTTGATTTCTGAAATTACTAAAAACCCACATTTTAACTTTATAAATTGTTATCTATGACATAAAGTAAGTTTATATTTCTGATCTCTGGAAAAACTGCACTGGAGAAATATTCTCATCTTTGAGGCTTCTTTTGTGGATTCTTAAGAACTTTATCATTAGCTGAGTCTATGGGCTACATGTTTGTTAGATGCTCATGACATTTTGTGAAGTGATAACCCACTATATCTTTTCCTCTTAAAACTAGCAGTGCTCTGCATTTTTGATTAATATATTCACAGTCATCTCATGCTTCTCTGCTCTCCAAACCTGGATATTAGCCAAGCTCAAACTGAGCCTTGCTTGGCTTTGGGAAAACATAAAGCAAGCCTATGCATTCATTAAGACTGAACAGTCTTTCCTGAGGGACTCCTGGAATCACACCATGTAGAGTTACGAGTGTCTGACCTGAATAGATATAAATGTCAAGTCTACTTCATGTTCACCTTAAGTCTAAAGAGTAATAAAAGGTGATCCCATTTATAGATGTTTTTTAAAAAAATGGAATTTCTACTGTGTGTAGCTCTCTTTATGCACATGTACAGTTTATCCTTCATCTGACATAGTTGCAGCATTCCAATTTCAATATCTGAGAGTTCCCCAACTTCAAATGTTCCATTTCTCTGCACCTTAAAATTTTCTAATGATAAGACAGTGACTTAATATTGGCTCTCTGGGAGTGTTAAAGTCACCCAACCAAATATTGTGGTTCAAAATTGCTTTTCTAATTTACATAGAAATAATAAAGCTAAGAAGTTTTCAGGGGTAAATATTTGTAGGGGTAGATCCTTTTCTACTCTGAATGTGGCTTTTTAAAGTGTGCCTTCTTGGATTCTGAATATTTTGCATAGTCTGAAGAAGGATAATGTTAAGTATTGCATCTATGTATATTTTTTATTTTCACTGAAATTTCCAATAGAGAATATTATTATAGCTAAGAACCATATTATGCAGTAAATCATGTTCTTATTCCTAAAGTATGCAAAATACCCCCCAACACAAATTAACGTAGACGTCAAAATAAACATAAACACAAGTTACAGTACCATAGCGAGAATACGTTTATTGCAACCCAGCATCTCTTGTAGGTAGAATATATTTACAAACCAATTTTCTTTGTAAAGACTTGGCCAGTTGTTTTAGCAAAATATTAGCATTAACATTGTCACTCCTGTCAATCATTTCAGTCTCTTTATAATCCAGTGCCTACTCTAGGAACCTAAACTAAAGAAGGTTAAAAAAATAGTTTGTTTATAATAAATGATTGAAAGGTTTAGATTTTAGTTCAGCTTAATTTTAAAGAATCAGTGAATTCATTTTTTCAAATCTTATATTCCATAAATCATAGATCTTTAATTTTTTTCATTCTAAAACAGTTCAGAGTTATCTTGCAGACATAGTCTGATTAAAATTATGATAGTTTCAAAAAACTCAGTGTTGCTTTTAAGAGTTTGTAAGTGTGCAAAATAACTTTCACCTATAGTCTTCTTTGTCATGTTAAAATACGTAGAAGGAAATGGGGGGTTATGAAAAATGGTGGAATGAGACAGACATTATTACCCTATGTACATGTATGATTACACGAATGGTATGAATCTACATTATGCACAACCATAGAAATGAAAAGATGTATCCCATTTGTGTACAATGAATCAAAATGCAGTCTGTAAAAATAAAAAACAAAATTTTAAAAAATGTATGGATAAAATTATACTATAGAAAACTCACTTTTCAAGGAGCAAAACTGATTACAGAGAAACAAATATTCCCTAACTTTATGGGTCCATTTTAGTACATTCTATACTTCTAGGTCTGATTTCTTGCTCCTGGAATCTCCAGACTTCATACTGGCTCCCCTTATCTCCAAGGCTCAAAACTTCCTAGGCTGTGGATCAATTTGGCCCTTTGACAGGGGAAATAGAAAGACCAATGGATTCCTACAACATCAGCTTATCGAACAGTGAGCCAACTTCCTGCCTGTTTAATTTTGACCCCAGTATCCTGTTCCAAATTTGACTTTTGCTTCTTTTGTGAACAACCACCTTTTGTTTATTTCCCCTGATGGGTGCCTGTTTGGTTCTAGCTTTGGTATGTGCATACCCCAGTAATTTGTTCTCTATCTTCCTTGTTGGTACTTCCAATTTTCTATAAAATTTCATCTATACGATAGAGTTGTAACATTTGAGTGACTGCAACCTGTTTCCAGATTCCAGGACAAGAATCAGCATACCTGAATGCAATGGTGTGATGAAAAGTGTTTAGCACCTGACTTCAGAAAGAGAAAGGTCCTTAATTTGTTGTGTATTTTATGTTGGGTACTTTAGATATAAATTTCTTGTTTGCATTTTTTATCTGAATTTTAATTCATTAATCACTTGCTACCTTCAGTGGAGAACTGGTGGCTGATCTTTTCATATATTAGTCATTTTGGGTCTGTATTGCATCCCCCATAAATGGAGGTTAAGGTTGGATATGGATTGGATATCTATTGTATCTGATACAGTATGCCAACTGGTACATTTAACACAGAACATTGGCTCATAAATGTAAAATAGTGCCAATTAAAACATGCTTTCAACAAATAGTTTGTACAGATTGTTTTAACCACAGTTTAGTTGAAGAATGCTTAGGAATCATTTATTGGCCTTTTCTTATGATGATTTAAATGTTCCAAATTTTGTTCTACCAAATAAGAAGCCTCTTTAGAAAATTATTTTATTTACTCTTTCAAATATATGCCTTTTTATAACAATTGCTCTATTTAACTTACTTATTTATTTTTATGTGGTGTTGAGGATGGCCCAATGCCTCACACAGGTGAGGCAAGCACTCTACCACTGAGCCACAACCCCAGCCCAAATTGATGCCTTTTTATTATATTTTTGTATATCAACTAGAATGACACAATATCTAACAATGTAATCATTTGTAAAATTAGGATAATATTATTATGAGTTTAACAAGATAATTGATGAAAAATGTACAGGACTTAGAACACAGTAAAAACTCAGTAAATGTTAGCTAATGGTATTGGTATTAGAATTAGAAATATCTGAATGGATAATTTTGATTGTTGTCTATTTTTCAAATGTGTTCATGCTATATTTTTATTGAATTATTAGTCATAAGGTTAGATATACATACTGACTTACATTTAATACATTGGATTTGACTAGCTGTTAATAGTGTACTGATTTAGACATAGTCACTACTAGTGGATAAGCAAACTTCCCAGAAGTTAATTTACAACGAATTGATATTTATAAAAGTAAATCTTCTCTGGTGAAAAAAAGAGAGAGAGAGAGAAAAAAAAAGAGAGAGAGTGAGACAGCAGACTTGGCAGTACTTTTTGCTTTTCTAATAGAAGAGTTTTCATCTATGGGTGCTGTCACTTATCTCATGTTTTCACTGTGATAATAAACACTTCAGGAATATTGTAAGGCTAAGCTAAGTTTTATATTTTTTACTGTCTCCTCCAAGTTGGTGTGTTATATTCAAACTAGCATTCATATCAACTTGGTTTATAAATAAAAATTTCAATTTTTCATGTTATGTGGTTACCCAAATAAAGTACCAGATGTACATGACAATCATATGAAATTAGTCAAATATATTTTAATTATAATAGTTGAAAATTTAAGTGGGAATATCAGACATGACAATTTGGTATTAGTGTATGCACATGATACACAAAAACTTATTCCTCCTAAAAAATCAAAACAAACATAAACAACAATAGCAGCACAAATCCTTAAGTTTCTCAGTCATACAAATCAGAGTTATAAATAGAAAATGCTTTTATTTTCCTGTAAATTAACATCTTGATATTTTTTGTTAAGGAAAATTAGGTATTGTCCCATACATATATCAGTTACTATCTTTTCTATCTAATCAACTTCAAAACAACATTCCTAGTTTGATAGGATTTATTCTTAATTCATCATTCTGATTTCACACAGAAGCTGAAATTTATAACTTTCACCAAATTCTCAAGAGACACATGGTTGATTTCAGAAAAAAAAAGAGTACTTATCAGTTAAATCAGCATTGTCTTCTTGTTTTAAATGAGGTTAAATTTTTTGAGCAACAATGAGGTTATTTTTCAAATAGCCTTAAAACATTGTCTCCAATAGAAGATAATAAAATATGCAAATGCCCAACAGGGTGAAAGTAAGAACATGTCAGTGTGTGTAGTGTGTACCTCTGCCACTATTAAAAATGAAACAAGTATTTAATGTTTTATAATTTATATCATCCCATAATGATTCATGGATGAATTTCTTGTTTGAAAACTAGAATGACTTTTAATTTTGTGGGGGTTATTGGAGATTGAAATCAGTGTTGATTTACCACTGAGTCACACCCCCAGCACTTTTTATTTTTTGTTTTGAGACAGGGTCTTACTAAGTTACTGAGGTTGGCCTCTAACTTGTGATCCTCCTGCCTCAGCTTCCTGAGTCACTAGGATTACATGTGTGAGCCACTGTGCCTGACTGAAATTTTTGAAGAAAGATTGTTATTTTTACAAAGAGAAACCTCAACAATATATAGGCAATCTGGTTTAGTCACAAGTTCTTTAGACATTTCCTTTTCCAGTTTGGCAACTTGTGTCACAGATTTTGGATATCTGCCACTGTATCTGCCAGTTGAACCAGAGTTCCTTTGTCTTCCTTCCTTCTTTCCTTCCTTAGCTCCTCCCTCCTTCCCTCTCTTCCTTTTATTGCACTGGGGATTGAAATCAGGGGCATTCTATCCCTGACCTACATCCCTTGCTCTTATTTCTTTACTTTTTATATTGAGACAGGGTCTCAAATTTTCCATGTTCCAGACTCAGCCTCCTTCTCTGGGATTACAGGTGTGCACAACTGTGCTCAGCTCCTTTTGTCTTTAGAGTTTTAGCCTGTGTAAGGTTAGCAGTGGTAAGGTGATATTCCCTTGGTTAATAGAGAAACTCTTACCTTATGACATATAGCAACCAGGTACACAGCTTGATTGAATCCATGTCATGTGTAATCTCCACCATGTCAACTTTCTTTTTTTCCACCAGAGTGGTGACAATATTAACACCCGCTCAAAGGAGAGGTAGTTTCTTAGGAGTGATATCACCCTTGCAAGCAGCTTTCTTCTTAACCCATCTAATAGTCAAGTGCTTCTCTTCTTTTGTCTAAATTCTGTACTTGTGGCCACCTTAAATATTTGAGTAGCTATTTGATGTTTCAAGGACTTGGTGAACTCGTTATTGGAGGAAGGTATTCTCAAGTCTTTATACCAGATGGTCCTTTACTGCTACAAACAGGTGCTACATGGTCATTTTACAAAGTGGATGTGGTCCCTTTTGGGCTGTATGTCTTGTCTAATGTGAAAAGTCTTAGACTTTTTCCTCAAATAAGGTATTTACCCACTTCTTGTCTTTCTACTTACTACTGTAGGAGCCAAGTCGATCTTCTTCCTCTTGGCCTTCTTTCCTTTTGGCATCTGGTGATTGGTCAGAAAGAGATACTTTTTTTTTATAAAGATATATTATCTTGGCATATAGCTTTTATTTTCATGACTTTCTCAAGCACACATTCAACAAATATTTATTTTTGCTAAATATTGCAATGATGCTACAGTATTAGTTAAGCAAAAATAATTAAGGGATGTTCCTTTACAAAGTTTAAAATCTAGAAGTGATACATTAGTGTGAGTTAGATCATAACATTTCAATATAATTTCCATTTGGAAAATGTTCAAACATTTTGCCAATCTTCCACCTAAATTTAGTCATTGTACACCTCATTTTATTTTGACTGATTCATAGAAAAAATTTGCCTTTTTAAAAATTGTCAAATTTCCTATGCATAGTAGATTGAATCCTTTTGAGTTTAGTGTCCAATCATCAAAATAATTTTTAGAGGTGTGAAGCACTAAAAATGCCAAAACAACACAAATCTTTCACCATTAAACTCATACTTTGGTGTGCAGATTTCTTGTGTAACACATTTACCAATATCAGAATAAAAGCAAATAAAACTAAAGAATAAATGTATTTTCGTTTGAGGCATTGAATAGTTCTTACAAATATATACAGTGTTTACATATTCCAAGTTGTACTTTTAGTTATGTATAAGAGTCTTTACAGAACAAGGATGTGTTCTTATTTCCTTGAAACTTACTTCAACTGCCTAAATAGTTATTGACCTTTAAGTGAATATTTCTCAAGATGAGTCATATAATTACAAAAGGTTTATTTTACTTTCATCATGTACCTTCCCCACCTTACCTATAAAATTCTGTATGACACGTAATAGGTTTATGGTTTAAAAATCTGATCTCTCAGCAATGTTTATTGAGTGCACACTTGGTGCAAATTCCCCAAGTAGTGTTTTGAAGGAAGAGCTACAACAGACTTAAAATACTTAGTAGCAGTTGCCTAATTCTACTAAAATTTCATGATGTTATAATAAAATAGATATAACATCATAGTAGTGTTTTCTTATTACATGGATTTTTTTCATGTTTTTATTTTATTTTATTTTTAATTTAATTTACTTTTTTTATTCATTGTACACAAATGAGGTACAACTTTTCATTTCTCTGATTGTACACAATGTAAAGTCACACTGTTTGTGTAATCATTCATGTGCATAGGGTATCTTTCCTTCCCCTGCTCCGCACTCCTCATTTCCCTCTACACAATCCAATGTTCCTTCATTCTTCCCTTAACCCTCCCCCTGTTATGTATCATCATCAACTCATCAGAGCAAACATCTGGCATTTGGTTTTGTAGGATTGGCTTATTTCACTTAGCATGATATTCTCCAAATTCATCCATTTACCTGCAAATACCATAACTTTATTCTTCTTTATGACTGAATAATATTCCTTTGCATATATATACCACACTTTCTTTATCCATTCATCTACTGAAGGGCATCTAGGTTGGTTCCTGAGCAACCAACCTAGCAATGTTCCTATAAACATTGATGTGGTTGTGTCACTGTAGTATGCTGATTTTAGTCCTTTGGATATAAACTGAGAAGTGAGATAGCTGGATCAAATGGTGGGTCCATTCCAAGTTTTATGAGGAATTTCCATACTGCTTTCCAGAGTGGCTGCACCAATTTGAACTCCACCAGCAATGTATGAGTGTACCTTTTCCCCCACATCCTGACCAACACCTATTATTGCTTATATTCTTGATAATAGCCATTCTATTTGGAGTGAGATGGAATATTAGGATGGTCTTAATTTGCATTTTTCTAATTACTAGAGATGTTGAACATTTTTTCATATATTTGTTGATTGCTTGTATATCTTCTGTGAAGTATCTGTCTGGATCCTTAGTTCATTCATTAATTGGGTTCTTTTTGTTTTTGGTGCACATTTTTTAAAGTTCTTTTAATATACTGAATGACACATCAAACTTATAGAGCTAAGAAGTCTGTTATGAAAACACTTTGCCTGTACTTTAGAGGTTTCCCCTAGATTATTTATTTTGTTGTTTTTTTATCTTTTTTTATGGAATGCTTCATGAATTTGCACATCGTCCTTGTGCAGGGGAGATGCTAATCTTCTCTGTATCATTTCTATTTTAGTATGTGTGCTGCTAAAGCTAGCACTTTATTTTGTTTTTGCAATTGGGTATTGACATATAAGATATGGTCACTTCTCTGGAAGCTCTCGAAGACTACTTGTCAAATAGCTTCCATATTTACATAAAAGGAACATGAACATGAATTTTAGAGATAATAGGACATTTAGATAATCATTTTCTTTAAAATCATGACGACCTGAAGCTACAGTGCTTTTATCACTTCTAGGAAAATTGTATAGAAGAGTGCATATGATAGTAATTCACATAAACAGGTGATATAAGAGAACGTAAGTCAATCTAAGTAAACAGAATTGATTGAACTAAATTACAAAAAAACCTGCAACTCATTCTGAAATTCCCATCAGTTTCTACCTAGCATCTCATTTGTTTAACAACAATGGACCAAGTTCTTCCTGAGGAGAGGTAAGCATTTAGAAGCAATAGTTTGGTATTTTGGTTTGTTTTATGAGATTTGCTACTGATTTATCTAATTTGTGTTAATGATCAAGGCAGGCAGTCTTTTTGCATGTTATGATACTTTTTGTGGATTTTTATTTTACTGTGGAATTTTCAAGAGTTTTAATACTGTTCACTGTGAACTTCCTATAATAGTTCACTAGTGGAAAATGCTCTCCCACAATTCATCATGAGTTATCCCCGGATACCTAGTTAGTCCTCAGGCAATGGATAGTTCATGTGGAGGAAATAGCATGCTGATTTGCAGTTATAATTGAAGAAAATTACTTGAGAGGATTCTGACAGCACAGAAAATAGGCCAATTAGTTACCCAACTCTCATCCTCCTGTGATTCATGATTGTCTCCATTTAATTTTGCTGTCATTTATGAAGTGAGGTTAAGAATAGATTAGCTTCTTTTAGCCACATCTTACAATTAGCTCTTTCCTTTGCTACTGCTTCTTTTTTTAACAGTATGATTAAGTTTAAAAACCAGTGGTCCTCAAAACTTTAACAGTTATCCATCATAAAGCACTAGCTAATGTTTAAAACCAACTCACTCAGCATCATGACTTAACAATCAATCATGCTCAGAGTGGGGGTTTTTCCCCTACCAAAGAGTCATCAAATGCTACTTTGCAATAATTTAAATCAAGACCAAGAAATTACAATAAGCTTTGACCAAGAAAATAGACATTAGTATCTTCAATTTCACAAAATGATAAGTTCATTATATGAGATGAGGGCAAAATATAAGCATAATACAAAAACCAGTTCATCTATAATGTAAAATCTAGGAAATTAACATTTTCCTTCATGCCTCTGCTACTTTTAATTATGTCAAAATATTACTTGTGCTTCCTTTGAGCAGAAAAATAAATATCATGAGAATAAGAACATTTCAGTTGATGCAGACACTGAAAGGTCATCATAATTTTTCACATTTATGTATAGTTTGACTGAAAAACTTTGAGGTTTAACTCTGTGTACAGATCATGTATGCATGTACGCATGTGCATGCCCATATGGTGTTGTTTCTACAACTAATAAATGCTCCTGAAAGAACAGAAAAAGGCTTTTGCTTCTGCTGTTTTCCTCCCAAAGCACCTACTTTTTATTCCTCACAGTAGGAACTAAGTATATTTAAGTGGGAATAAGGAATTACCAAATAAACATGATTTACCTGTGCTAAATAGTTCCGTTTTATCTACAAACCACAATGCTATATTTATCTGTCAAATTGAGTCAAGGATTGTCTGACTTGAAGTAGTGTGGATTAGTTAGGTCCCTCAAAAGACTTCAGTATGAGCTATAGTACATTATAACTTCTATTTTTCATGAAAATATTTTCAACATCTATCTATCCATCCATCCAATTCATCTCCCATTTATAATCTATATATATGATTTATGTGATTTCAAATTAAATTTTTTAATATTTTGAAATATTCCAGGACCAAGAAGAGTTAAAAACCAAGTTAAGGGATCTTTGATTTACACTTTTCTTACCTGTTTAATTGGGATGATTATTCATGCAATTATTTGAATTTTGTGGACAAGTGGTCATTAAATAGGAAATTATCAAATTATGTGTCTTTTTTTTTTTTTTTTTTTTTGGTGCCAGGGATTGAACTCAGGGTCACTCAACCACAGAGCCACATCCTTAGTCCTATTTTTTATTTTATTTAGAGACGGGTTCTCACTGAGTTGCTTTAGTGCCTTGCCATTGCTGAAACTGGCTTTGAACTTGCAATCCTCCTGCCTCAGCCTCCCAAATTGCTGGAATTACAGTTGTGCACCACTGCACCAGCCATTATGAGTGTATTTTAAGTTGTGTATAGAAGTCCAAGTATATACTCAAGCCAAGTATTAACTTACACATGTATATAGTTAAATTGAATTATCACTTAATGCACAGATGTTCCTCTTGAAAATCTCTGAAATGAGGTATGCTTTTCATTTGGGGAATCTATTTTTTCTTGAGTTTCAAAATACTTGTATGAAATCTCATCCACATTTCTATCGACTGAATAAAATATTTTATTATAATTGAAGTCATGTGAATTGCTTTTAAAATGTCCACTTATGTCCATTTATTCAAGCTAGAAAGAAAACCAACTCATGTCAATATTATCTTGCTTCTCAAGACTCTAATTGCTTCTTCTAAGACATATAACATAATACTGAGGACTGAAACAGTTCAGAGAAAAACATTTTAAATACCATCTGCAAACTCTTCTTTGAATTTTAACATTCTACAGGAAGACAACATAAAAATTTGAACAGAAGTTCTCAATAAAAAGAGAAACCAATTATGCATCTTTATCAATTTCACTTTTCATCTAACTCAATTATAAAAACACATTATGGAACAGATTATGCAACAAGCCAAAGAAACAAATTGAAGAGCAGTTAAATTGAAAACATCTTTAAAACATCTTCTTTTGTACTCTGATGAACAATTTCAAAGAAAATACTTAAGAATATAACTTAGATATGTCCTTTATTTTGTATGTTTAAAAATATAATGACTTGCTTTAAGGAAGATATAATTTATAAAATGAACAGAAGATATGCTATGATTTATTTTCAGGATGGTCACATCAATATTTATTTCCTTCTTATTGTATTGATATCCATTTGTGACATGGTTATCCCAGAGTTCAGTATATAATGCATAACAAAATTTTAGAGTTCTTTAAGTTAACAGAATTACATGTGTAAATAAATTCTCCTAACCTTAGGAAAATAAAGTTGTTGAGGAATCAATATTTGTAGTAAGAGCCAATCTGAAGAAAAATGTATGGATTCAAATTGTGAACTTATTTGTATTTTACATGTAAACTGAAATAAAATGAAAGATGGAAGTATAAAAATTGAATTTGTTAGGAAAATAAATTGGGTGGGATTAAATTGGAAGGAAAAATTTCAGTCATAATTCTTTACATCAGTTATAAATTGAAATGTTGATGGGAATGTTTATGAAGTACATGTATTCATGTTCCCACTCAAAGTTATTTTTAAAAAGGTTAAAAAGGAGTGATTTACTTGGCACATCATTTTGAGTAGTTATGATTACAAACTCTGTAAGGTAAAACATTTGATTAAACTAATTATTTGACAAGTTTTAAACTAAAAATACCTTCTTAAGTTTAATTTTATAAGAAATTAGTATATTCAATTGGATTTGTAGATTTATCTGGTACTAGACTGTAGGAATAGCATATTAATACATATTCTGACTTGTTAAAAGAAGTAAAATAAAATGTGAAATTATATAATATAATGACCTGTTATCAGGATTATATCCATATACTATATTACTTAATTGTTGAATATTCATTGAGTGCCCTTTATGTGACTTTGGAAATTAATTAGCTGTATATTTATTTACTTAAGTAGGTCAGTAGTATAAGTAATCCAAAAGGCATGTTTGGATTTTGAAGAAGATTTTAATGCAACTTGTAATGGTGATAGCCTTATGTATCTGTCCATTTATAACTTCCCCATCAAACTTTCACGTAATAATGAAAGCTAGCATGATTATAAAATTCATTATGCAAATAAGAAAACATTCAAGCATGAAAGAGAACACTAAATTTAATTAATATTATTTCTTTAAAATATTTATATTTGCACTATGGGTGGTTTTGATTTTATTGATGGATCTATAAAAAATTTTCAAAAATAATTTTTTTCTACAAAACAACATCTATGTAAATTAAGGAAAATATTTTATTCAAGTAAATTACGTAAAGATTAAAACTGTCATAAACATAGTAATTTTATGAGTTCATAGTTACATTCTTAAGTCAGTTACTTAGCTCTGTCTCTCTTTAATGCCATCCTAGTGGTATTTCCTGAATGTATTTGTCTATGGTCTTATTTTTAGTCATAACATTTCCTTCGAACTCCTTTACATTTGAATTCTCAGGTTAGCAAATTTGGAATATTTAACATAGTAAATTGACTTCTTTGTAGATCACAATATGATTATTTAAGGAAATATTTCTATAGCTGTGAGATAACTTATGAGATCATAAAAAAACTTTTAATGATGTTATCAATTTGACTTTTATTTTCATTATGGCAAAAATATTTTCTCAAAAAATTATATCAACCTCCTCTCAGTCTCATTGAGTTTCACTGCATTAGAAACCACACTCACACTTTCAAGATAAGCCTTTCTGTACCTTGGTACTACACTCATTGTAGTTGAAGTTCAATACTGTGTGTGTGTGTGTGTGTGTGTGTGTGTGTGTGTGTATGCAATATCTATTGGGAACTTTGACTTAAAATTCCTAAATGATTTTGAACAAAGTGAAACCAATATTTAGAGAACTCTAACAATGAATAATTCAATAAAATTGTAAGTATGAAAATACTCATTAAATTTTGATAGGCATAACTTTCATTTCAATAAATAGAAAATAGAATATCTTTGATGAAGTAATGAAGTAATATCACACCAAAACCACACACAATTTTTCTACACATGTATGAGTTACAATGTGATATTTCAATTCACATATGCATTAGAAAAGAATCAAATCAGGGTATTTAGCATATCCATCTCAGTTTTTTAAAAATCTGGAAATGATTTTATTATATCTCATTTTTCAAATGAACTTTTTTTATGGATATAAATTTCTGTTAGTTTTTGTTTCCTTCTATTCTCCATTGTTTCTAATGAAAGATAAGCTATTCATTTTAATGGGTTTCCTCATATATGATGAGTTGGTTTTTCTTGATACTTTTAAGATTTTCTCTTTGAATTTGATTTTAAACATTTTGATTATGTGTCTAATTGTATGTTTATTTGTGTTTATTCTACATGGAGCTTCTTGTGTTTCTTACATGTGCTTTTGATTGTCATGAAAAACATAGTTTTCAGGTATTTCCTTAAATGTTACTTTTACCTCTTTCTTTTGTTATTTCTGGGACTCCAATTACATATATGTTTGTATATTTAATAATGTGCTACAGATCCCTGAGTATCTCTTCATTTTTTGTAGTTTTAATTCAGATTGGATACACTGTATGGCTTTTTATTCAAATTCATTTATTCTTTCTTCAAATATGCTATTGACATTTCAAGTCAATTTTTCATTTTATTTGTTTTTATTATTCTTTATAATTTCTGTGTCTTTTTTGGTATCCTGGTATTTGCTAAGTCATGTCATTATACTTTATTTCTTTGACTATCTTTCCTTTCATTATTTAAACACATTTATAATAGAATTTTGAGGTATTTTTTCTGCTATTTCCTACTTTTTTTTTCTACTAAAAGACAGTTTCTATTAAATTTATATCTCTGTTTTTTAAAATTTCTTCTTGTGTGTACGTCACCCTTAACTGTTTGCTTATTTCATATTTTTTGCAAATAGATCTTTTCAGAAAATGGCATTGTAGCAACTACAGTTCACAATTGCTCCCTATATTTTAATTATGATATTTGTTTAATTTCATCCTTTGATTGATTCTGTGTAGTCTCTCTCAGAGTATGTAGCCTATGATTTCTCTACACTATTTTAAAATTTCATTTTTATCATAAACCTTCCTTTATGTGGGGAATATTTGGGTCAGCCTAGTTTAGTGATTCAGTCTCTAATGGGGCAGGTATTGGTCTTATTTACTTTGAGCTAATGTGGTTTCCACCATTTTCAGTGATGAATTTGGGGCTTGAGAATGCTTTAAAATCTCGCACATTTAAACAATTTATAAGTGTGCCCCTGACTTAACTTTATGCATTCACGAGGCCTTATGTTCATTCAGGGATCAATAGTTCACCATGTCCTTTCTGGGTTTCTTTTTTCCTTGAAAATAAATTTTATTTTGTCATTTAGCATTTATTACCATTTAAGTTTTTTACTGTATTTGCTTGCTTTTATTTCATTACTATCTTGTTTCTTTTTCCCCTTATAATTCTTATTCTTTTAAACAAAGGACAAGAAAGAAACATCATCCTGTGTAAGGCCATACCCCAAAGGATGGGATCTTGATCTCCCTTCTCTGTTTTCCTCTTTTCTTGGTAGTCACACATTCCCCCTACCCATGGGTCTCACCTAGGCAGACTCTGCAGTGGGCTTTTTAGCACCTTTCAATCAGTTACTCAACAAAGAGCAATAGTGTATCTACCAGGTGCCAGATGTACACTTTACTGGTTCAGATGTACACTTAACTCAGTGTACAACTGATTCCCCCTGCAGTCAAAGAGTCACCTTTTAACCACAAGACCCACCTTCAGAGGAAACCAATGATCATATTATTTTATCTCACAAATGTGCAAACTGAGATACAGAGAGGCTAAAGGGCTTATCTAAAAATCACAAAACTAGTAGAGAGTATTGACACCAGGAATTTCTTTAAATACACTTCTCTTTCTTTTCTTTCAACAGTGTAGCCTCTTTAAATGTGCAAATGTATTAGTTTTGTATCTACCTGGAAGACTTGTTTTCACATTCCTTTAAAAATGCTTATAAATATCCATATTTTTTCAAAATGCTTTACCATTATATTGGTCCTCTCATTAACAAATAAATCTTTTCATGTGTTCATTTAGAAAAAAAATTTTGGCCCCTGTCAAATGCAACCTGCCCCCAATACATTTATGGTTTTTATAGCCTTCCAAAAAGTGAAAATACGTGAGAATTCATCAAGGTTCATCGTTGCTTTCTAATTCTCTATATCCCTGTTAATTTTTCTGGCTTGTCTACTGTATGTTTCTTGCCCAAACCAGCATTGCAACCCCAAGATTACTGTGGCATCTGCCTTTTCCAATTGCTTGCCAACATGATCATGCTTTCTTTTTTATTTTTATTTTTATTTTTACATACTACATTTTGATTCATTGCACACAAATGGGGTATAACTTATCATTTCTGTGGTTGTGCATGATGTAGATTCACACCATTTGTACATGTACATAGGATACATGTACATAGGATAATGATATCTATCTCATCCCACCATCTTTCATACCCCCATCCTCCCCATCCCTTATTTTCCTCTATACAATCCATCCTACCTCCATTCTTGCCTCCCTCCCCCTCCCATTATGTATCATCATCCACTTATCAGATAAATCATTTGGCCTTTGGTTTTTCAGGACTGACTTATTTCACTTAGCATGATATTCTTGAATTCCATCCATTTACCTGCAAATGCCATAATTTTATTCTTCTTTATGGCTGAAGAATATTCCATTGTGTATATATACCACAGTTTCTTCATCCATTCATCTTTTGAAGGGCATCTAGGTTGGTTCCACAATCTAGCTATTGTGAATAGAACTGCTATAAACATTGATGTGGCTGTATCTTTGTAGTGTGCTGATTTTAAGTCCTTTGAGTGTAGACCAAGGAGTGGGATAGCTGGGTCAAATGGTGGTTCCTTTCCAAGTTTTCTGAGGAATCTCCATACTCCTTTCCAGAGTGGTGCACCAATTTGCAACCCCACCAGCAATGTATGAGTGTACCTTTACCCCCACATCCACGCCAACACCTATTATTGCTTGTATTCTTGATAATAGACATTCTAATTGGAGTGAGATGAATTCTTAGGGTAGTTTTGATTTGCATTTCTCTTATTACTAGAGATGTTGAACATTTCTTCATATATCTGTTGGTTGCTTGTAGATCTGTGAAGTGTCTGCTCATTTCCTTAGCCCATTTATTAATTGGATTATTTGTATTCTTGGCACAAAGTTTTTTGAGTTCTTTATAGATTGTGAAGATTAGTGCTCTATCTGAAGTGTGTGTGGTTAAGATTTTCTCCCACTCTGTAAGCTCATTCTTCACATTGTTTGGACTAGGCCCAACAATGTCAGCTTTGAAGCTAAGGAATGTGGCCTAAAGCCAAAGAATACAGGCAAGCTTTAGCAGCATTTTAATATACTTGAAATGCAGTATTTTAAAATGTTCTGTCTCATGAGCCTTTCTCAGTCTATACTTATCTATATCCCCAGAAACAGTAATCCAGGGAAATATCTATACCCAAATAAAATTTATATTCATCTATTGAGATTGCAAGATTCAGACTACTGTAGCCTACTGATAGGATTATGGAGAAAGGATGGGTTGTGTGGCCCAGCGAGGGCAAGAAAGTAGTCTATCTTTGCATGTGAAATCTTCTTGTCACTTTCACTTAGTTTTAGCTAGTTCAATAATCCCACCTTCTTATTTTATTTTTGCTGTCCCTAAAAAGGTCATAATTACATCATTTAATGCTTGGCTTACCCTGATTCACAGTACTTCTGCTAAGAATTACATCAAACTGATAATTCATTTTCATTTTTTTGGTGTGGAGGATGGAACTGATCTTCACACATGCTAACTATACACTCTACCATTGAGTCAACCCTTAACTTTCGGTGTTCGTTTTGTTTAGAAAATATTTGTGGGCCTTAGCCAGTTTAAACAAAAGAAAGAGAGGACAGGGAGCAGTGTAGGTCTTGACTGATCCACTTGTAATGAATGACTAGGCATAGTGGCTCATGCCTGTAATTCCACTGACTCAGGAGGCTGAGGCAGGAAGATCACAAGTTCAAACCCGACCTCAGAAACTTATAGAGACCCTAAGCAATTTAGCGAGATCTTGTGTCAAAAAAAATGTGCTGAGGAAGTGGCTCAGTGGTAAAGTGCCACTGGGTTCAATCCCTGACACAAAAGAAGCACAAATTATGAATGTAATAATTTCAATAGAATTTTTCTCCCCTTATACATTTGTAGGCTATAAATCTCATGGTTCTCAAAAGCTTCAGAAAAAAACTTAATCTTTTAATTAGAAACTATTTTGAAAATTTATACTCCCACAAAATAGAAAATTTCAAATACATCAATAAATTTCTAGAGACATATGACCTAACTAAACTTAATCTGAAGGACATACCCAATTTAAACATACCAATTTTAAGCTATGAAATAGAGGATGCCATCAAAAGCCTACCAACCAAGAAAATCTCAGGACCAGACAGATTCCCAGACAAATTTCCACAAGACCTTCAAAGAACTAATACCAATACTCCTCAAAGTATTCCATGAAACAGAAAAGGAGGGAACTTTACAAACTCTTTCTATGAACTTAGTATCACACTGATACCAAAATCAGACAAACACATATCAAGGAAAGAAAACATGAGGCCAATATACCTGATGAACATAGATGCAAAAATTCTTAACAAAATTCTGGCAAATTGCATGCAAAAAATATATTAAAAAGATGGTGCACCATGACCAAGTGGGATTTGTCACAGGGATGCAAGTTTGGTTCAAAATCTGGAAATAAATAAATGTAATTCATCACATTAATGAACTTAAAGATAAGAATCTAGGATGATCTCAATAGATGCAGAAAAAACATTTGATAAAATACAGCACCCAATCATATTCAAAATACTAGAAAAAATAGGAATAGTTAGAACATACCTCAACAATGTAAAAGATATCTATGCTAAACCCACAGCCAACATCATTCTCAATGGAGAAAAATTGAAAGCATTCCGTCTAAAAACTGGAATAAGACAAGGATGCCCTCTTTCACCACTTCTATTCAGCATAGAACTTCAAACTCTAGCCAGAACAGTTAGATAGACCAAAGAAACTAAAGGGATATGAAGAGGAAAGGTGGTCCTCAAACTATCACAATTTGCAGATGACATGATTCTATATTGAGGATAAAAAAGACTCCACCAGAAAACTTCTAGAACTAAAAATGCATTCAGCAAAGTAGCAGGATATAGAATCAACACTCATAAATCTAATGCATTTCTATTCATAAGTGACAAATCCTCTGAAAGAGAAATTAGGAAAACTAGCTCATTCACAATAGCCTCAGAAGAATGAAATAATTGAGAATTCAACAAAAGAGGTGAAACACCTCTACAATGAAGACTACAGAATAATAAAGGAATTAATGAAAATCTTAGAAGATGGAAAGATTTCCTATGTTCTTTGATAAGTGGAATTAATATTGTCAAAATGGTCATACATCAAAAGTGCTAAGCAGATTCAGTCCAATTTCAATTAAAATCCCAATGTCTCTCCTTATAGCAATAGAGAAAGTAATCATAAAATTCTTCTGGAAAAATAAGAGATCCAGAATAACCAAAGCAATCCTTAACAGGAAGAATGAAGCAGGAGGTATCACAATTACAGACCATCAACTACACTACAGAGCAATAGTAACAAAAACTGCATGGTATTGGCACCAAAATAGATAGGTAGACCAATGGTACAGAATAGAAGACACAGAGATAAACCCAAATAAATAGTTTTCTCATAATAGACAAAGGTGCCAAAAACACACAATGGAGAAACGATAGTCTCTTCAACAAATAGTGCTGGGTAAACTGGAAATTTATATGCAGTAAAATGAAACTAAACCCCTATCTCTCACCCTGTACAAAACTCAACTGAAAATGGATCAAGGACCTTGGAATCAGACCAGAGACCTTGAACCAAATAGAAGAAAAAGTGGGCCCAAATCTTCATCATATCTCAGATTAGGACCTGACTTCCTTAACAAGACTCCTAAAGTGCAAGAAATAAAATCAAGAATCAATAAATGGGATGAATTCAAATTAAAAAGCTTCTTCTCAGCAATGTAAACAAGAAGAATGTGAAGACAGAGCCTACAGAGTGGGAGAAAATCTTTATCACAAGTACTTCAAATTGAGCACTAATCTCCAAGATTTATAAATCAATAAGTGAACTAAGAAACTGAGCAGACACTTCACAGAAGATATACAATTGATCAACAAAATATGAAAAAATGTTCAACATTTCTAGTAATTAGAGAAATGCAAATGAAAAGTACTCTAAGATTTCATCTCAGTCCAGTTAGAATGGGAATTTCAAGAACACAAGCAACAATAGATGTTGGCAAAGATATAGGGAAAAGGTACACTCACTCATACATTGCTGGTGGGACTCCAAATTGGTGCGACCACTCTGGAAAGTTGTGTAGCGATTTCCTCAGTAAACTTGGAATAAAACCACCATTTGACCCAGCTATCCCACCCCTTGGTTTATACCCAAAGGACTTAAAATCAGCATACTACAGAGATACAGCCACATCAATGTTCATAGCTGCTCAGTTCACAATAGCTAGATTGTGGAACCAACCTAGATGCCCTTCAATAAATGAATGGATAATGAAACTGTGGTATATATACACAATGGACTATTACTCATTCTTAAAGAATAAAATTATGGCATTTGCAGACAAATGGATGGAGTTGGAGAATATTATGCTAAGCGAGTTAAATCAATTCCAAATATCAAGGCCAAATATTTTCTCTAACAAGCGAATGCTTTTCCTTAATGGGGGGGTGGCAAGGGATGCTTGGAGGAACTTTGGATTGGGCAGAATGGAGTAAGGGGCAGGGAGGGGGCACAAGGGTGGGAAAGATGGTGGAATGAGATGGACATCATTACTCTATGTATGTGTGTGTTTGCACAAATGGTGTGAGTGTACATCATGTACAACCAGAGAAATGAGAAGTTGTACACCATTTGTGTATAATGAAACAAAATGCATTCTGCTATCATACATAACTAATTAGAACAAATAAAAAAAACAATATTTGACATTTTTTCTTATAAATATGTAAGGTCATGGTTTTCTTGCTCTGGTATTTTGTTAATCAGAGCTGATTTGCTTTTGATTTTTCATAGCTCCTTGAAAATTTTTGTCTACAATTTTTGTTATAGTGGGGATTGAACCCAGGTCCTCACACATGGTAAGCTAGTGCTCTACCATTGTTCTACATCCCAAGCCTTTTTAAAAAAATTTTGAGACAAGATATTGCTAAGTTGCCCAGGTTGACCTCAAACTTGTGATCCTCCTTCCTCAGCCTCCCAATCAGGAATGTACCATCACCAACTCTTGTCCATTTTTGATTCTTTCTTTATACTTTGGAAAAGTTATAAATGTATGATTTTAATTTATTTTCTCTAATTTCAATAGTGTTTGAGTGAATGGAAAATTGTGTGTGCATACTATAATCTAAGATGTAAACTTCATGTAGAGATTTTAAAATGTAAACATTCCATATTCCTTTTATAAGATTACATTAACTTATTCTATATACAATGGGATCTCATACAATGATAAATATGAAATCTCACTCTAGGTTGGGTCTGGTGACACATGCTGGTAATCCTAGTGACTCAGGAGACTGAGGCAGGAGAATGGCAAGGTTGAGGTCAGACTCAGCAATTTGGAGAGACCCTAAGCAACTTAGGGAGACCCTGTCTCAAAATAAAAATAAGAAGTTTTGGGGATGAAGCTTAGTGGTAATGTGACTCTGGTAAAAATACCTAGTACCCCACAAACACACACACACACACACACACACACACACACGCAAAACTTACTGTGAGTATTGAAATATATTTTTATCAGTGACTATTAGATACTGGCAAAATATAGGGCATAATAACAAAAATAATTCGATTTAGGTAAAATCAAATATGTATGCATTAACATAAATCTAATTCAAATAAAATATTATATCACATGAGTGGTGTTAATTTTGTGACTACTCCTTACTATTTGGCCTATATTAGGAAATAGATAAATCAAAGTTAAATTATTATAAATGCATGTTCAGTGGAACATATTGGAATGTTAGCAATAAGAGATAAAAATAAAACACAGGCAAGATTTTGCATTCAAATCAATAAACATAAATTGTGATTATAGCCAAATTATTTAATTTGTTCCTTTGATTGCATTCAAATCAATAAACATAAATTGTGATTATAGCCAAATTATTTAATTTGTTCCTTTGATTCTATGTATCTAGAACCTTAAAGTATAGATAGTGAATATTCCAATAAAGGACTTAATCTCATATGTGTTTATAGGTGTATATACTATATAAGGATTTTATCAAAAAGCCTATTAGAATAATAAAAAATATGAAAAACTACATCAAAAGCATCATAATAAATCAAACAATAAATACTACATGATCACTATGGCTCATGATATATAGCTATATTTGTCCTGGCAAGTTGTTCAACATATATTATTTAATATATTTATAAAACTGAATTTATGTTATGCTATTTCAATATTATGCCTTTGGAAAATAGAACCAAAATATTAACAATGGCTCTGCCTGATTAGTGGAAATAAGTATGATTTAATAATAATAATTTTTGACTTATCTGAATTCTCTACTTTTTCAACAGTAAAAAGTTATGGAAAAGAGAACATACTTTACATTGGAAGCAGCCCTCATGGATTAAAAGTCCAAGTTTGTTTTATACCAGCAGTGTGTTTTGGGGAAGTCACTACATTTATCCACATATAAAATGCAAATAATAACAATACAGTTTGAGTGTTCCTAATCCAAAAACCCTAAATTCAAAACTTTTTGCATGCCAACATGATACTATTCTTAAATATAAAAATAAAAGAAGGCTAATTTCAACATTTAAACAGTAACACAAAATAAAATAAACTCACAAGTTTTCTTTCTTGACATATATTTAGCTTTCATTTTTGATTGATGAAAAGCTATGAATGATTACCTCAGGACTGTTTATCATGTAAATTTACAACTATAGAAAATAGCTATTTTTGTTGGTTCCTGACTTGCATTTAAAGCAAAACGAATACCCATTACACATATAATTTATGTCTAACTGCCTAGAGGAAGCTATATCTCAAGACTAACACAAAGCAAGGACAGCTTTCTCACAAATCTGAATTGTGTTCAATAAGAAAATATATGACTTTTCTTTCCTTCTCCTGAATGTCTTTGCTTTGTTTTATCTATCAAATAAGTACAGCATAACAGACAAACAAAGACACTTTATAAATACTCAGACAAGTACTTGGTATTCCCAGGATAGATTGTCCCTTCTCTGTTATCAATACAAATAATTCATTCTCAGTATCAATCAATGTTTGCAACTACTGTAATTCTTTACAAAAGACATAGGTGAAATTTGGACTGAAATATTTCTGTTAAATAAATTATCTTTCAGACATTCAGAATGTAAACACAGGTAAAACCAGTTTTCCAAATGTGTGTCTGTCTTCTCAAAAGTGTAAAATTAACTGAATTATAGAACAAGGCATTTGGTTTTCACAGGTCTTTTGACATTCTCTTTGAGCATTGACGTAGTGCATTAGGGAATGTGCTTTTCTTTCATCTGTATTTTATGTTATAGGTGGCTTCCTTGAAAGGTCAGAAAATTCCCAGATGTGGCTGCCTATTGAGTGACTAGGCATACAGGTAACCTCAAAAGATGAATTCATCAGCTATTTTCAAATTAGCCTCCTTTTCTCATTTTCAGCATATCATGGTTAACTTAAAAATACATATTGTTGAATCAAAATGCAGAAATTTTAAAATGAACCAGGAAATATTTTTTTAAAAAAGAGAATACTTGGGTTTAAATGTTTTTTTTTCATAGTTATAGTTGAAAAAAATCCATTAAACTGGATCACAAATGAAGTAAATGTACTTCCTATAGGCTTGACTAAGAAAATTTAAGAGGACATGCTCAGATACTTCAAATTAATTTCTAAAGCTTCAGGACTGGGAATGTAGCTCAGTACTAAGCACTTGCCTAGCATGTGCAAGGTTCTGGGCTGCATCCCCAGTGGCACAAGAAAAAAATATTAAGGACCTTGTTCATAAGTCCTAAACTCTTTTCCTACTCTTTCCTCCTGGAGGAGTTCAACCTGAAGATAAAAGTTAATCATACTTTAAGAAACCTGTACAATTAATGCATATTAATCAAAATGATAATTGAAAAATAATCTGTATTCAGGAGGGTTAAATGACAAATTTAGATTAAGAAGAGTCAAATCACAGTAAAACTAAGGAAGTCAGAATTATTTGACTTTGTTATTAGTGCTGAAACTTTGATGTACCCAAGTGAGATCACAGTGCAGTTAGAAGAGTGTGTGAGGCAAAGAATGGGAATTAGATCTATGTTTAGTCTGGAGTCTGTCATTGAATCCTGAAGTGTGCTTGAGTTAGCAAAGTGTTTGCTTTTAGAAAAACTAGTAGTAAAAACATAGCTCATTCAAATTTTAGTGAGTTATTCTTCATGCCATACTATAAAAGTTAAAGAGGAGAACAAAAACAACTTTTGATTTGAAGAAAGTTAATGGTATTTCATTAACAAACTGTAAATAGTTACAGCATAAGTTGGATGGGAAGCTGCTTTCACAGGCCATAAATGCTTAATGTTTATTACCAATAAAAGTCAAAGGAGCATTTAGTAAAGCAGTTTACCAAACAAACATTAAATACTTTAATGCATTAGCTTCAGTGGACAGAATCAGGCTATTTAATTAGCAATGAGTAATCTGTTAAGCTTTGATTCACCACAAATGATGTGCAGCTTAATACAGGATGATAGTCTTTGAAAGCAAGTGATGAGGACAAAGGCCAGTTTGGGGGTAACAGGATGATACACTTGAAAGGATGGGATGAGAATAAAGACCAATTTTGGTATAATTGAGTCTCATACAAAACTAAAAGTAGAGGAACGCTTATCTTAAATTTCGTGGTGTGGTAGAAAGAAAATGACTCTTCTTTTTAGCAGTAATTTTTAGAGATTTTTTCAACCTAAGCTTCAATTTCTTCATCTGTAAAATGAGTCCTATTTCACTTGGTGACTGTAGGACTAATGATTACATATGCATTGTTTTGGGATATAATGAGTATTCATATATAATTTTATTTTCTATTATTTGATCATTCTGTTTCCTTTGTTGTTTGTGAACCCACTAAGTCTTCCTACTACTACTATTACTAGTGCCATTCTATGAGAACAATGTGAGATAAGCTATAAAATTCCTTTGGTATTAAGGAATAAAAATATCACATAATATATTTAGTGAGAGAAATTTATGATGAGGGTGTATAAGACATGACTTCATTTGCCACTTATCAGCAGGATTTATAATTTCTAATATTGGGATATATACCTGTCTGTATAGAAAAAAATGGGGGGGAAGCTCACATTATCACTTGCAGCAGCAACTTGAGCTGAGTAATACAATTTACATTTATTGATCTAGCATTTTTACTTCCCAAAAGATATTTTGATTGGGTGGTTTTATTATCACTTACTGTAAGAGAGTTATGCCAGACCGCCTCAGAAGTGATTGGTTATTCTTGTATCTAGCTAATCCATGGGTCATTTCATTTGTGCACTGTTCCCTACACCAATTATTTGTGTCCAGTTTTGCATATTTCATTTTTCTTACATAGTACGTTACAGGAAATAATGTAGTTTTTCCTGGAATGACCTGTTGGGGCTATGTTCCTTAAAATGGAGGACTTTTTAATGGAATGTTGAAAAGTTTTATGCAGATGTTTTCACAACATTTATTATGAAGGCATGGCATATTTTAGATAAGGCACTAGGGAATTTATACATGTTGACTCTATTTCCACAACCCTGTGAGAGAGTTGACTTAACATGTATTAAAATTTACATATAAAATAAACTAGAAAAAATAGCAGAACTACTCTTCAGGAAGAAAGCCATTGAACTTCTGGCAATGTTTTTCTTTGTTCTTGAACTGCCCTCTTCCACATTCATGTGTTTAAATTCCACACATTTCTCAAGGCCAGATTCGAATGCCACCTCTCCCATTTAGTCTTTCTTGATCTATTGAACCACATATAGACCCTTGTTCTTCTGAAAGTGTATAACATTTAGCTTGCAGGCACTTATGACTCTGTCATTTTCTACCCTATAGCTACTTGTGTAAATGTCTTAGCTTTTGTGGTATATATAACATTCCTACAGATCAAGAACTCTATTTTCATTTTTCTATCCTTCATACCATATGCAATGTCTGACATAAAAGGGTTAAGGATACAAAAATGGGTTGCATTTTATATGCCAACTCCAATCAATGGATAATTGCACTATGGTGAAAAATATTCTAACACCATGCATGAGTTCATAAGGAATAGTAATAATGTGAACTCTTAGTTCATGTTATAAGTAATAGAATCCATCCTAAAGTGTCCTTACTGAAAATGGAAATTTATCAGCTCATACAAATGAATAGTTCTATGTTCTGAGTGAATATATAGTTTTAGGCACTGCAGTAATATCAGGGCTCCTCATCAGATTTTTATAAATTATCTTGGATCTTTCCTATTCTGTGTGTCAGCCTTATTTTCAGTCAAGTTCACTTTGTTATTAGAGTGACTGTGAAATGCTGGAAGTTCCCTCTCAAAAACCACAGTACCTAGCATGTTGTTGGGCTTCTATAAATGTCTCCTTTGCCTTATGCTTTCATTTGTCTTAGATGTACATCCTAAAATCAAACATTGTGGCCAAAGAACAGAATAAGTTGATTGGCTTAAATGAATTGTCAGTTCCTGGATCATATAAACCATGTGGAGGAAAAACATTACTTCTGGGAATGTAGCCACTGAAAGAGGTGTGTATAGATTGGGGCTATCAGGAAAAGGGAAAGAGGAGGGTTGTAATCTTTCAGCTTAAAGTTTTGGCAGACAACCCTAAAACAATGAATTATTAATTGGAGAAAAAGTGAAATTAGAGATTGAGGAAAATGTGGTGGCTCATTTGTATTAAATTTATTTTTAACTAATGTGTATACTTACAGAATGATTAAAAGATAATAGTGCCCTTATAGCCATCATTCTGTGACTCTTATCACTTTTGAAGGACATTAATCAATTATTTTGTACAATGCTCTTCAATTTTAGGGGTTTTTAAATATGTTCTTTTAAAGTTTTTTTAACACTTTTATTTTGGAAAAATTATAGGTTCACATACAATTGTAAGAAATATTTCAGAGAAATCCCAGGTACAATTGACCTAGTTAACAATGGCATGTAATCTATTGATCTTATTGAAATATCCCCAAATTTATTTGTTCTCATTTCTGTGATTGTGTATATATACTATGTTTGTATATTTAATTCCATGCAATTTTTATACATATAGGTTCATTGAAAGTCAGAATAGAGAGGTACATCACCACAACTATCCCATCACTGCCCTTTTACAACTTTTCTCCCCTAAACTTCCACTCTGTATAACCTGTAAACTACTATTGTATTAACCATCTCTAGATTCTTGTTATTTCAAATATTTTACACAAATGAAATCAAACATTTTGTAATCTTTTCAGATTGGCTTATTTCACTCGGAATACTTTCTTGGATATTTATTCATGTTGTCACATACATCAACAGTTTATTCTGTTTTGTTGCTGAATAGTATTCCATAGTGTACTGGGTGTACTAGATAGCCTACATTATTAAATTGGGCCTGATTCAGCTTTGTATTCATTCAGTCATTGTCCCATAATATCCACTCCCATACATGTTCCTTGTATTTTTGTCTGCATTAATTAAAAAATTCAAGTAGATCTTTTGTGGGCCTAATTCCTCATGAGTCATACTTCATCCACAAGCTTCCCTAGCCTGCTGAAACATGAGTTTAATAAGAGGTCTATAAACAAAGAAAGATGGTATATGTGGCTCTTGAGGATCAACAGCATTGTTTTGTATAACTGCCCCAGAAGTTGCCATTACAGTTTTTTCTTTTCCCCAATGCTTTAAATCAACTTGTTTATTTTTTATCAACTTATTTTTATTTGTTTTAATTAGATAAGTATGACAGTAGAATGCATTTTGGCACATCAACCATAAATGGAGTATACATTTACATTCCTCTGGTTGTATATGAAGTAGAGTTACACGGGTTGTGTGATCATATATGTATATAAAATAATAATGTCTGTTTTATTCTACTATCATTCCTGCTCCTATACTCTGCTCCTCCCTTCACTCTCCCCTGTTTAATTCAAAGTACCTCTATTCTTTTCTAGTCCTCCTTGTGAATTAGCATCTGCATATAAGAGAAAACATTTGGCCTTTGGTTCTTTGGGTTTGGCTTATTTTTCATAGCATGATATTCTCTAGCTCTATCCATTTACCTGCAAATGTCATAATTTCATTCCTCTTTAAGGCTGAGTAATATTCTATTGTGTATATATACCACAGTTTCTTTATCCATTCATCTGTTGAAGGGTACTGAGGTTTGTTCCGTAGTTTAACTATTGTGAATTGAGCTCCTATAAACATTGATGTAGGTGCATCTCTGTAGTATTCTGATTTTAAGTCCTTTGGGTATAAACCGAGGAATGGGATAACTGGGTCAAATGGTGGTTCAATCCCATGTTTTCTGAGGAATTCCCATATTGATTTTCAAAGTGGTTGCACCAATTTGCAGTCCAATCAGCAATGTATGAGGGTACCTTTTGCCCCACGTTCTTGCCAATATTTATTGTTGTATTCTTGATTATTGCCATTCTGATTGGAGTGAAACAAAATCTTGGAGTAATTTTGATTTGCATTTGTCTAATTGCTAGGGATGCTGAATTTTTTTTGTATATTTGTTGATCAATTGTATTTCTTCTTCTGTGAAGTGTCTGTTCAGTTCCTTGGGCCATTTATTGATTATGTTACTTGTTTTTCTGGTATTGAGTTTTTTGTGTTCTTTATATATTCTGGATATTAATGTTCTATCTGAGGTGCATGTGATAAAGATTTTCTCCCATTCTTTAGGTTCTCTCTTCACATTCTTGCTTGCTTCCTTTGCTGTGAAGAAGCTTTTTAGTTTGATTCCATCCTAATATAAATACAGTTATCTCATACTGGACAAAAATGCCGAACACATACATTGGAGAAAAGACAGCCTCTTCAACAAATGGTGCTGGGAAAACTGGAAATCCATATGTAGTAAAATGAAACTAAACCACTATCTCTATCCCTGCACAAAAATCAACTCAAAGTGGATTAAAGTCTTAGACTCTAGAACAGAGACCCTGAAACTAATAGAAGAAAGAGTAGGCCCAATTCTCCACCATGTTGGCTTAGGAACTGACTTCCTTAACAAGACTATTTTTACATTTTTATTATTGTTTTTATATGACAGTACTGTATATTTTGAAATATTATCCACACACCGAATAAGTATAACTTGTTCCAATTAGGATTCCAATATTGTGATTGTACGTGATGTGAATTTACATTGGTCTTATATTTATATAGAAAAATAAGACTGATTCATTCCACTGTCTTTCCTATTACTGCCATTACAGTTTCTTCAGGCAATGCAGTTCTATTCCCCTCAAAAAATCGATAGTGAGACTGCTTCCACTGAGGGTTAGTATAACTCTTCCATTTATGGTAGAAAGTCCTCTACCACTGGCAACAGACTATTCAGAATATAGGTGCTCAATGTTCCCAGCTATATCTGGGTCTTCCCATGTCACCCCATTCCAACTTTTAAGATCCTACCCTGTGAACCTGGAAGTTAAACTTGTGTTGTAATCTAGCCAGTCACGGCATGAGATTCTGCTTTTGCTTTTCAGCAATCAGCCCTGTGGCTACAGAAGATGAGGACCACCTTCAGGGCATACAGAGAACCTTCCAAGTCAGTTATGCAGGGCTTGAACTGGAAATTTGAATCCCTCTGGGTATCCATTTTTCCCTCCCTTTAGTGGTATTGGGAACATCCAAGCAATATAATTATATTCATTATTTGGGTTAAAAAGTTAAAAAAATGACCTATTCACAATGATCTATCTTCTTGACTCTTTTAAGTGGTTGATTTGAAGTATCCACTTGTAATATTTTGAATATCTCCATTGCTAGATTGTGTCATGGGCTATCTGAGTTCTCTTTAGTCCTAGAAATATAAGCAATAACTTATTTAAAATAAATCACATCATAGAGCCAATTCCAGAAACTTCAGAATCCTTAAAATTAGTTTCCTTACAGCCAGTTTCACTACCAAATCTGTATTTGGTTCTTCAGGGAAATAGAACCCAAAGGTGTGTTTGTATGTGTATTTGTGTGTGTGTGTGTGTGTGTGTGTGTGTGTATGTGTGTAAGAGAGAGAGAGAGAGAAAGAGATGGGGGCAGAGAGAAAGATATTAAATTTTGTTAAATAATTTGTGTATATTGAAATGATCATTAAGGGTTTAATTTTTGTATATTGGCATATTTGATCATACTGATTGATTTTTAATGTTGAGGAAGCCTTGCATACCTGGGAAAGTATTTTGTTATGGTATATAATTCTTTTTTCCATTGTAATATTCAATTTCTTAATATCTTATTGAGAATTTGAGATAGTTTTATGAAAGATTTAGTCTGTCATAGTAGTTTGTGTCATACTGCCTTTGTCTAGTTTTGATATAGAAATGATACTGGCTTCTTAAAAGTCAGTTGGGATGTGTTTCCATCCTCATCTATATTCTGAAAGAGATTTGTAAAATTCATGCTGATTTTTCTTTAAATATTTGTTGGAATTCTCTGGTGAAATGCTCTGTGTCTCTAGATATAACTTACTGGAATTATGTAGCTATTAATTTAAACTTGTTAATGCTAATAAGACTATTCAGATTATCATATTCATCTTGGCTGTGTTTTGTTCATTTGTAATGTTGGAGTAATTGATCCACTTCTGTTGTTGAGTTTATAAGAATAATTTTGTTCATATTACCTTTGTGTGTGTTTGTTTATGTGTGTGTGTGTGTGTGTGTGTGCGTATGCGTGTTGCTGGGAATTGAACCCAGCACCTTGCACACACTAAGAAAGCCTTTTACCACTGAGTTACAGCCACAACACACTTATTATCTTCATTTTTTTTTCACATTTTTCATTAGTGTGTTATAGTTGTACACAATGATGGGATTTGTTGTATCATATTAGTACATGTACATGATACAACAATATAACTTGGTCAATATCATTACTTGCTGTAGAAGCTAAAATACATCCTGTATTTCATTCCTAATAATACTGTTCCATGAGTGTTGGTTTTATAATAAAATACTTCTATCAGGTTTGTTGGATAATTTTATTATTTTTATTAGTTTTTGAACAATCTTTTTTCATTGATTTCATCTATTATTTTTCTATTTTGAATATTAATGACTTTACTTTGATATTTATTTTCTCTATTTTGATTATGTTGGATATACTTCTTGTCTTTTTATGGTGATTTGAGGAAGGCTGCTGATTAAATGCCATTTCTAGTTTCAAAAGCCGAATGTTTTCTCTGATAAGTGGATGATGATATGTAATGGGAGTGGGAGGTGGGGTAAGAAAAGAATGGAGGAACTTTAGATTACATAGAGGAAAATGAGAGTGGGGAGGGAGGTGGGGTATGAAAGATTGTGGAATGAGACAGACATCAATACCCCGTGTACATGTATCATTACACGAATGGTATGAATCTGCATTTGTACAACCATAGAAACAAAAAGTTGTACCCCATTTGTGTACCATAAACCAAAATGCAGTCGGTAAGTTAAAAATAGATATAAAGACAATTTATATTTGCTTTATGGAATACTTTTGTAGCGGTTGCTTTAAAATATCAGATAATTCTGACATCTGTGTATTCTCAGTATTAATATCAGTTGATTTTACTCTGAAGTTATAATTTCCCTGCTTCTTGTTATAACAAATGATTTCTTAAAATTATATTTTGTGCCAGAGGTGTGGCTCATGCTTTTAATCCTAGAGGTTCAGGAGGCTGAGGTAGGAGAATTGGGAGTTCAAAGTCAGCCTCATCCACTTAGTGAGGACTTAAGTGACTTAGTGAGACCCTGTCTCCAATGTTTTTATAAAAGACTAGAGATATGGCTCAGTGGTTAAGTGTTCCTGGATATAATCCCTGGTACCCTCCAAAAAAGTATATTTTGTATTTTTTGGATATTAAGTTAGTGAGGTATGCACTTTATTTAAATTTCTATTTAAGTATGCAGTTTAGTTTGAAAATATAAACTATAGGCTATTTTGTGGGTTGCAGTTCCAATAACAACTTAATTTTCATGACCCTTGTTGTGATATTTTGTTCTGCTTTATCTGGTTCTGTTCTGCTTTATCTGTTGCATCTCTCTCCTTGTTTAGCCTGAGAATGCAGTCGTTTTCTATTTGATTATAACAAAACTTTCTTCCAGAGCTAGGTGCTTGTTGTGGCAAATTACACCTTATAGTTGCTTGACTGTTCAGTATCTCTATGTAGGTAAAGGGATTCTTTGACCATGGACATAAATATTGTTTCCCAGGCCAGGGACTTATTTGAGCCCAAAACTCCTCTCAGTGTCGTCTAGCCACCAGGTCAGGTGGTGTTTCTAGGTGGGGAGTAAGGGATTCTCCAACCTGCAGGAATATATGTGCTTTTGACTCAGGCGCTTGTTTTGTAAGGAAACATTGACTGTGTATATAGCTGAGGAATGGGTTTCTCAGAACCACGTGGACAAAGTGTGCTTCTAGATCTAGGAACTTATAATCGTGGATGTGTCTTTGTTAAAACATCTGACACTCTGGTGTCTCTAAATAGGGGAATAGAGTCTCAGGACTGGTAGTTATTGATGAGCTTGTCCAGGTAGGGTGCTTATTGTGGCAGGATTCTTGTGACATTACTTCCAGTGCCACCTGCCTAGCTGATGTTTCTCAGTGGTACAAAGTAGAATCTCCTGTCTGGTAGGGAAGAAGAATGGTTTCTCTAGCCACTTACTGTCTGTTGTCTTAGTTATCTATTCCTCCTTCCAGTGATTTTGAGTTGCTTAATGTTGTGGATAAGACTCATTATCAACCCTATTGAATCCTGGGAACTAATGAGCCTAACTGAGAAGTGCTTTTTGCTATGCTGGGTATCAGGGGTCTCTGGGCTTGGGCTACCTTCTACTCTTGAGTTGGGGTTTCTAAGTCACATTGCTGCTAAATCCTTTCTTCAGTCCTTGAGTTTTGGTGCATTTTATTTTACTCTTTCCACATTTCAAACTTGTCCCTTGATGTCCTCTTGTGAGTTTTACAGAATTCATGGTTTTACTTAGTGGAAGAAGTAGAGAGAAATATCTATTCTCTGTGGTTAGACCAGAAGTCTTTATTGTTTTACTTCTGGAGAGGACACATGCCTTTTTGAGTACTTCCTTACTATTTGGGAAGCAGAAAATATTTGATCCATATTATATTTTCCTGCTCCAGACCTGTATCAACTACCACTTTTCCTAAGGACCTTCATTATTGTACTGGAGAATAATGTTTAGGGATCAAGATCTGGATTTCAAATGAAAACATTGTTTCTGGGAGATAATTGCATCTAAACTCTCATCAGACAAGCTGGAATATCTATATCTATATCTATATATAATATATATATAATATTTTCACACAAATATGTACACAGACATAACATAGTGATACAAAAATATTTGTATTTATGAGATACTCTGTGTATAGTTATATATGTAAGTATATATGTGTATGTCTGTGTATACAGTCATGAACTTATACTCATAATTCTAATTCTAAAACATACCACAGAGTTCAGTTTAAACTTCCCCCTTTTCTGTTTATAGATTTTTTTTCTATCAGTGGGAAACACAAAGTTCATTATCTACAGTCATGGATTATAGTTACTTAAATCAGTTAATTTCTATCCCAATTCCTGCAGTATGGGAATTTATTTAGTTCATCAGTGTTTAAATTGCATTTGGGTCCCTCCCAACAATTCCCTAAGTTTTTTTGTATGTGTATTCTATGAAGTGTACATCAAATATTAATATGGTTCTAAGATTCAGACTTTGAAACAAAATGTGTCCTTCCTTCCTTCCTAATCCCTGCTGCTCAATTCTAATTCTTTATTTCTTGCCATCTATTTTCTACCTGCTGCCGTTTGTAACTGATCTACTTAGTTTCTAGTGTATTATATCTTTCTTGTATATGCTTTCATATTGTTTTTGTTCAGAGAGATGTCTTTCTTTCTTTCTTTCTTTTTTTCTTTCTTTCTTTCTTTCTTTCTTTCTTTCTTTCTTTCTTTCTTTCTTTCACTAGGGATTAAAATTAGGGGCTCTTTACCACTTAGCTACAGCCCCAACTTATAAGTTTTTATTTATTTATTTTTATTTTGAGAAAAGGTATTGCTGAAATGCTCAGAATCTCAAAAACTTGCTGAGGCTGACTGTGAACTTGCAATCTGCCTACCTCAGCCTCCTAAATTGCTGGGATTACAACCATGGAGCACGATACCCAGACATTATTTAATAATTTATTATTTATTACATAAAGGGTAAAATACTCTTGAGTTTTAATTTTTCACTTATACTGTTTACTGGGAACCACTCTGGATCTGTTTATAAATTTTTACTCGGAAAGCCTTTACCTCCATAACAGTTAACAATAGTTAACAATGTTTTTTTCTAATACTTGCTTGGTTTTGTATTTTATATATTTATCTCTAAATTTGAAGTTTTTGTGTATGCCATATGATAGAGACTCACTAATCTCTTCATGATTCATTGGAAAGCCCATTTTCACTCCATTAATTTGAGATGTGGTAGTTAATTTGGAGGAACTGATACCTTGTAACTTGAAAATCAATAAAATGTATCATGGCAAAGCAATGCAAAACACACACAGCACACTCTAAACTAAGCTACCACAGAAGGGAGTAAAAAACTCAAGAGTAATCTTAGCAATTATGGTATGATTAGGTAAAAAGTTTGAGGACTAGGGGGATGGACATGAGAGGACTTGGTTTAAGATGACATAAGTAAGACAGGAAAATGGGAACAAAAATATTTGAGAGTTTCCATGAACAAACAGAATAAAGAATTTCAATTAATTTTTTAATGCAGTGTGGACATCATTGTAGGCTTTTTCGGATAAAGGGCACAGAAGAGAACAAAATATATGGTATAGTATTGCTTTATAAACTCAGAGTTTAGACCTTTATTTCATGTACTTCCATTATATGACAGTTTATAATCATAATAATCATGTAGCTAATGTTCTGTAATTCAATTACTACACTGTTGTGAACATTAACAATCATGTAGCAGATCTGAAGAGCAGTGGGATAAATGGGCAATATTCATATTTCAGTTAGTTACAGCCTATTTGCATAATTACTTAAGATAAGTTTCAATTTGCACAAAAAATCTAATATTGGTATTGAATTGCAACAATTAATTTTGTGACTAATGCATCCTCTTGAAGATGGTAGGAGGCACTAAAGGAAATTTATAGAACAAATGAAAATATATATCTCATCAGCAATCACCATGATGCAAAAATAATAGTGTTTATAAAATTTTAGGGTAAAATGATGCTTCTTTCAAGACTGTAGTTATATCTTTGTTGCAATGTGTATCTTAGCTCTGTATTTCACTGGTTATTTGTGTAGTTTACAATAAAGTGTCTTCCTCTCTAAAATATGATTATCATAATAAACCTGGAGAATATATTTTTCCTTAATTTATTTAACTTTTAACTGGTGAAGGCAATGCTTATTTTAAGTGTTTCTATAAGGAAAGCATTAGTTGTTTATGGAATCTGGTTTTTCTGCTAACATTTTAAAAAATTTTAATTAAAATATTTGAGACTCACTAAATGGTATTTTTGAGAAAATATGTGCTAATTTTGTAAAATATTGAAACTTTAAAATATTAACTATAAAATCTACACATTCTGCATTCTAATTATGTCTTTTAATGTACATTTTAATTATCCTTCATTACAGAAAAATATATATTTACTTTTTCTTTTTGATACATATGTATTAGGATAATATGAGCTTGAATTGAACCATTATAATTTCATGTATTTTATGCTATTTCTTATTTAACTATTGTGTACATACATATGTTGGCTTTCTTTAAAGGGTAGAATTATAGTTTTATCTTGAAGTATACAATGAAGTATAGCAGAATACCCACCTCAAAATATACCACTTCATATAAGGATTATTTTCAGTTAAAAAAAATTTTGAAAAACAGCAGATTCAAGGTCAATAAACTTTTCCCTTTCATTCCTGAAAACTGGAGATAAAAAGTTTTATGTATAAGATGCCCTCCCAGTACTAGCAGAAAAGAAACATTCTTCAATGGGAATCATAGCTGAGAGAATTCTGTACAAACAGACCTTGTTAGAGTAAGTCTTAATTTCTGTTAGCATAATAACATAATTTAATTACTTCTACACAATTTTTTCTTTATTCATGCAAATATAAAAGAATTTCAGTTTTTTCATTTCTTTAGTTCTCATTTTCTTTTTATTCACTTTCTACATTTTATTGGTGTATTGCAGTTTTATATAATGGTGGGGCTTATTGTTTCATATTCATACATGCACACAATATAACAGTATAATTTGGCCAATATCACTCCTCAGCACATCCCCCTCCCTGGCTCTCTCTCACCCCAGTCCCTTTCCTTTACTGATCACCCTTGATTTTTATGATATCCCTTCCCTTGACCTTCTGAATTTGCCTTATTTTGCTTAACATAATGGTTTCTAGTTCCATCTATTTTTCTGCAAATGCCATAATTTAATTTTTCTTTATGGCTGAATAAAACTCCATTGTGTGTATGTACCACATTTTCTTTATCCATTCATCTGTTGATGGACACCTAACCTGGTTCCATAGTTTGGCTTCAGTAAATTGTGCTGCTATTAACATCAGTATGTACGCATCTCCGTAGTTTGATGACATTAATTCTTCAGGATAAATGCTGAGGAGGGTTGTAGCTGGGTCATGTGGTAGTTCCATGCCTAGTCTTTATTTTTATAACTCAAGAGATTTTTAGTTATTATGTTTATTTCTATATTCAAATTGTTCCAGATTTGGCCAGGGCAGCCCATTAAAGCTGGTCCTTGTGACCCTTTAAATTGTCCCATCATTCTTTTAGCATTTCCTCACTTCCTGGAACAAGAAGATATTTCAAGTTCTTCTTTTGTTTTCATTTTTATTGGTTCATAATTGTTATACATAACATTAGGATTCATTTTGACATAATTATAAATTTATGGAATGTAATTTGCTTTAATTCAAACCCTAGTACTAAGCTTATTCTCCTCCTCCTCCCTCCCCCATTTCTTTTTCTCTACTCTATCTATTTACATTTTTCAAAATTAATGTGTTGTGGATGTACATTATGGTGAGCTCCAGTGTAGTATATTCATATATGTACATTGGAAAGTTAATTCAGCTTCATTTCACTGTTTTCCCCTTATCCTGTCCATCCTCCCTCCCCACAAATCCCCTTCTTTTACCACCCCCATTTTTAAAATTTTGATGGAAACCCCTCCCAATTGCTGATATATATCACATATTTTTTATCTATTCATGCATTGAAGGGGGCCTAGATTTGTTCCATATTCTGGCTATTGTGAATTGTGCTGCTACAAATATTGATGTGTTGCATCAGTGTCATATGCTGATTTTGAGTTCTTTGGGTATATACTGAGGAGTGGAATAACTGGGTCAAATGGTGGTTTCATTGCAAGTTTTTTGAGGAATTTCCATACTGTTTTCTTTAGTGGTTTCACCAATTTGCATTCGCACCAGCAATGTGTGAGTGTACCTTTTTACATCTTGCCAATACTATTATTTTTGTTCTTGATAAATGGCATTCTGACTGGAGTAAGATAAAATCTCAATGTGTTTTTGATTGACATTTCCCTAATTACTAGAAATGTTAACCATTTTTTCATATTTTTTTGACCATTAGTATTTCTTCTTCTTTTTTTTTTTATTTATTGTGAACAAATGGGATACATGTTCTTTCTCTGTTTGCACACAGAGTAAAGGCATACCATTTGTGTAATCATACGTTTACATAGGGTGATGTTGGTTGGTCCATTCTGTTATTTTTTTCCCCTTCCCCCCACCCCTCCCATCCCTCTTTTCCCTCTATACAGTCCTTCCTTCCCCCATTCTTGCCCCCCTCCCTAACCCTCACTCTAACCCTAAAACTAACCCCTCCCACGCCCCATTATGTATCATCATCCACTTATCAGCGAGATCATTCTTCCTTTGGTTTTTTGAGATTGGCTTATCTCACTTAGCATGATATTCTCCAGTTTCATCCATTTGCTAAGTAACTGTTTAGTTCTTTTGCCTATATATTAATTAGGTTATTTATCTTTTCAGTATTAAGTTTTTGAGTTCTTCATATATCCTGGAAATTAATGCCTATCTGACGTGCATGTGGTAAAGATTTTCTCCCATTCTGTGGGCTCTCTCTTCACACTCTTGTTTCCTTTGCTGTGCAGAAGCTTCTTAATTTGGTGCTATCCCACTTATTAATTTTTATATTAATTCTTGTACTTTAGGAGTCTTCTTAAGGAAATTGGTTCCTAAGCTGATATATTAGAGCATTAGAGCTATATTTTCTTCTAGTAGATGCAGGCAATATTTGCTCTGATCTCCCATTTCCCACAGTAGCATCTACAATGTGACTGCCTCAAGATGCTTCCACCTCAGCTCTTTACAGCCAGTTGAGAAACATAGGGTACTTTTCAAGCACCAGTTCACAGTGCAGCCTCTGGGTGAGCTAAGTTCAGACTGCTTTTCTGATCTCAGGTTTTTCCATACCAATTCTCTTCATTATCTTTCCCTCTGTGTTCTGCCTCCCCTTTGTGCTGAATCAGCACCACTACCATTGCCACTGCCATTGCCACCACCAGCTTGGTTCCAATGTACTCTTTCTTCTTTGTTCAATTTACCCAAATTTCTGAGTCTATTAAATGCTCTATCCTAATTGAGTTTTAGTGAAATCTCTATTTTACCACCTCACTGAGGAACAGTAATCTCATTTCTTGAATCTGAAGCCACAGAAAAATTAGTAATGCAGCCTTCCTCTAATTTGCCTCTTGAATCATCCCATTCAAATTTTTGGTTCTCATTTTCTTATAAGAACTCCTCTGTCACATAAAATCAATGTTCAATTTGTAGGATTTTCTCCTGTTAATCTATTTATGTCAATTCTCAAACCCAGTTGGGGGAATATAAGAGGGTAGAAGTAAAGTTTGCCTCCCCTACAACAGTTTGTCAACTGTCAAGAAATATGTTTTTTTCTTATAGTACAGAAGCAGATGTTGTCTGAACTGAATGATAGTTACACTTACGTATAATTGAAAATGGGTTGTTGGTAACAAAACATCACCTAAATGACTGCCTCCTATTATTATGGATCATAGAATTATATTTGTACTTCTTTACAACACCTAGAACTTCTAGCACAATGCTGGGTACACAGCAGATACTCATTAAGTTCTTATCGATTATGTGATAAATCTGCATTAGAGTGCTCGTGAGATTGTTATAAGGAATCTGGAAATAGATAAAAGCACTTTGTAAAAGATGTAAGTGCAACTCAATAAAAGGTATCATTACAGTAATAATACTCCTGGTAGAATGTTAGAGAAAAGAAAAGATCATTTTTTATCCTTTCTCTTCATGTAATTTGATGCCTTAATGTTATTTTTTTTATATTAGACCATTGATAATTTTAAAGAACCAATGTTTCACATGACAAAATTTGGAGGCACACCATAATGACTCCATTAGTGAACTTATCTAACCTCTTCTGTTTGTTAGAGTTAACCATAAGTTATTGTTAACAGTGCCTACATTGTCTTTGCAAGGCTAATATTATATAATGCTTTAGTGACGTTTTAATGGGATCTTACGACACCACTTCAGGGAAAGTTACTTAACTTCATATGTAACCAAGCTTCATTACGCATTGAAGCATGTACCTTCTCAGTCATTCTGGAGTCCATAGTCCTTTAGAAATCAGGATAAGTGAAAGATTGATGTACTATATTATTTATAAATAAATGTGCATAATTTAAAATCTAAATCAATATTCAGATTTTAAAATAAACCAGAGAAATGTGTAAGGGGTACAGAAAAAACCTGTTGGGGTAATAAAGTTTTTCTTGTAAGACTAAAATTTAAAATAGATGATGCATTTTGCTAAACTATATGAGAAAGTAAAATTTAAGTACTTCCTCTGCATTGCTTATTTTTATAAAATGAAAAGTGTGTTAAAATAGTTTACATTTAAAGCTAAGGTAGTCACTTCAACTCTATTTGTAATTCTAGCCTTAGAATCTCCTTGGAATTGTGTGTTAAAAGTGCTCAATTTATAAATGTTATACTGTTAAATTATAGTTTCTTTTTAATATGTATAAAATATTTTTTTAATATTCTAACTTCTGGTCTAAGAGTCAATACTGTGTATACAGGACATCTTGATTAATGGGATAAAGATAGTGACATAAAGATAACTCCTATTATTGACGATTTAGTATAGAATTTAAAACATTTATTCAATAAGTATAAAAAGAACAGCATATATTTTGATCCTGTACTTGCAGCTGATTATACAGAAATATGTTATAGTCTTTTCCTTTAGAAGGTGGACAGTTTACCAGGGAAAATAGTTAAACAGTAAGCAAGATATATATTGGAGTTGAAGAAAGCTCCTCATCAATGTTTATTGCAGTGCAATTCACAATAGCTAAAATATGGGATCAACCCAGATGCCTGTCAACAGATGAATGAATTAAGAAATTGTGATATATATAATGGAGTTCTGCTCAGTCGTAAAAAAGAATGAAATTATGGCATTGGGTGGAAATGGAGAACAAACAAACAAACTCAAGGATTGAATATTTTCTCTCATATGTGGAAGTTAGAGTAAAATAAAGGAAGAGGGGAGGGGATGACAGGACAACATAAAGAACCAATCACATATATTTTTAATAGAGTACTTAAAGGAAGTCTAGTAGAGCAAGGAGAATGGGGGAAGATGGATGAGAAAAGGGGGAGAGAAAAGTGGGATCATGAATGGAAATCAATTTCTATACATGTATGAGTTTGTTGGGATGAACCAAACTATAGTATACAAGTATAAAGCAATACTACTGCTACTACTACTACTACTAATAAATTCTGAAACCTTCATTGTTCTACATCTGTAAAAATAGATCAGCTTTCACAACAGAGAATCTTCAAAATACCTTGAACACAAAATGTTTACAAAATTTGTTGTGCTGTATCACATTAAATCATACCTTTCTAAATACTTATTTATGTACCTGCCTTCTTGCAAGACCATATTTAAATGCTAGATTTGCTGAAATACATTTAAATTAGTAGAGAATTATTTTGTTTGTGTTATGGTTTGGATGTGAGATGTCCCCCCAAAAACTCATTTGTGACATAATGCAAGAAAATTAGAGGAGAAATGATTGAGTTATAAGAACCTTAATTCAATCAGTGAATTAATCCCCTGACTGGGGTTAACTGAATGGTAACTGAAGGTGGGTAGGGTGTGACTGGAGGAGGTGGGTCCCTGGAGGCCTGACCTTGGGGTATATATTTTATATCTGGCAAGTGAAGTCTCTCTGCTTCCTGATCATCTTGTGAGCTGTTTCCCTCCACCATACTCTTCTGCCATGATGTTCAGCCTAACCTTGATCCCTGAGGAATTGAGCTGGCTGTCTGGACTGAGACCTCTGAAACCATGATCCCTCAAATAAAATTTTCCTCCTCTACAATTGTTCTGGTCAGGTCTTTTAGTCACAGCAGTTAAAGAGGTGAATAAAACAGTTTGACTCCAAATTATTCAAGTGCTCTCTCCTTCCTCTTACCAAGAAAATCTATAAAATAACTTACCACCAAAAATAACAACTAACCCAATAAATAAATGGGCAAAGGAACTGAACAGGCACTTCACAGAAGAAAAATTACAAATGGTCACCAAATGTATTAAAAATGTTCAAAATCACTAGCAATTAAAGAAATGCAAATTAAAACTACATTTAGATTCCATCTCATTCCACTCAGAATGGCAATTATCAAGAACACAAGTAACAATTAATGTTGGTGAGTGTGTGGGGGGAAAAGTACACTCATACATTGCTGATGGGACTGCTAATTCCTGGAAACATTATGGAAAGCAGTCTGGACATTTCTCTAAAAACTAGTAATGGAACCACCATTTGACCCAGTTATCCCACTCCTCAGGATATAGCCAAAAGGGTTAAAATCAGCATACTACAGTGATACAATTATGTGTTTATTGCATCTCAATTCACAATAAACTATGGAACCAATCTAAGTGCCCTTCAACAGATGAATGGATAAAGCAAGTATGGTATATATGCACAAAGGAGTATTATTAAGCCATAAAGAAGAATGAAATTATGGTATTTGCCAGTAAGTGGATGGAACTGGAGACAGTCATGCTAAGTGAAATAAGCCAATTGCAAAAAATTAAAGGTCAAATGTTTTCTATGATATGTGGAAGCTTACCCAAAATGAGGGGGTAGTGGGGAGGAATAGAAGTTCAATAGATTGGACAAAAGGGAATTAAGTGTAGGAAGCAGGGACAAGAATAGGAAAGACAGTAGAATGAATCTGACACAACTTTCTTATGTTGTGAAACTCCACCAGTGAAACTCCACATCATGTATAACCACCAGTGAAACTCCACATCATGTACAACCACAAGAATGGGATCCTAATTAGAACCAGAGTTTATACAAACTCATGTTTGTATAAATTTGTCAATATATGTGCTACTGTAATGTATATCTAAAAAGAACAAATATAATTTTAAAAAAGAATAAATCTATAAAATAGCACATGCTGAGGCAAAAGAATGCAAAGTAGCCCAAAAGGGATCAGCCCTTACTTGATTTTTCTTCTAGGAGTCAAGGGAGAGAAAATCACTTATGAAATTTAGTGTTTGTGAGAAAGGGATCCCAACATTTCCATCCTCAGTTAACTGTCTCTATGGCCTATATTTAGGATGAACCTTACAGAATTATCAGATGAGAAATCACATTAGCAAGATGGCATTTGGGTCTATCACATGAAAATAGGACAAGGAACATAACCCTTAAGTTACCCATTCCATGGCATGAAGAATAAAATTCAAACTTGTTGCTGTCTCTCAATTAGGGATAACATAGGTTAAGTTTGGTGACTATAAGTTTGGGGAGAATATTACAGTATGTAGCAAAGGTACATAGAAGAGAGAAACACCAAACAATGCTGTTAGGTACAGATAATCTGACAGAACAACTGTCTGTGTAAGATGCCAGTTTCTACCCATATGGAATCCTAGACCGCACACTAGAGTGGTATTTTTTTTTATTGCAAACAAATGGGATACATCTTGTTTCTCTGTTTGTACATGAAGTAGAGGCATATCATTTGTGTAATCATACATTTACATAGGGTAATGGTGTTTGATTCATTCTGTTATTTTTTTCCCTTCCCCCCACCCCTCCCACCCCTCTTATTCCTCTTTAGAGTCCCTCCTTCCTCCATTCTTGCCTCCCTCCCACCCCTCATATCATGCTAAGTGAGGTAAGCCAATCTCAAAAAACCAAAGGACGAATGATCTTGCTGATAAGTGGATGATGATACATAATAGAATGGTATTTTGATTAAGGTTATGACCTTGTCAAAGAATGTACCTCGGGGATGACATTTTAAAAATATTCTCTTTATGCTTTACGCTGGTAACAGAATAGCAATCTCAGGAAAATTTAGGGTATTTGAAAGAAATAAGACCTCATCCTTTTGAGCATTGCCATTTATCTTGGGGTAGGGGAGGGTGAGAGTGGGTAAGAAGGAAAAGGTTTTGTAAGTGAATAGAGTCTTTAATATTAATAAGAAGAGGGCAAAAGAATTGCAATAAAATTCTTTTGTATCTAAAAATGACCAAAAGCTGTAGAAATTTATCAGAAGTGTTAAGGAACACCAATATCTAGTAAGAAAGCAGGATTTAACTGAAGAGAGTTGACAGTATATCATTGAAAAAATAAAACCATCTCTAATGAGTTGAGATATTTTGCTAATCTGGTTATAAATGTTACTAACCAGATAGCTTAATACTTAATGTAAGATATTGCAAACTTTGTGTTAAAAGCAAAACTTATATGCAACAAATTTCAAATACATGCAGCATCATTGCTCTTAGTCCCTCTCAGATGACAAAACTAGGAAATATATGAATATATACTAGTCTGTACACATACACATTCCTGTAAATAAATACATATATATGTGCATATAAATATATTCATGTGTAACTGTAGTAAGTGAAACATGAGTTCAAACTGGTGTCTGATTTTTATCACCCTTGTTTATCTGTATCCTGGCTTCCAACACTTGTTCACTTATTTGTTTAATCCTACTATACATGTATGGTGGTTTTAGAATTGTAAATCTGTAATAATAGCAAGAATATAAGTATTTATTTTTTCAAATTTTTATTTGTGCTAATTAGTTATACATGACAGTAGAATAAATTTTGATAGATCATATATAAATGGAGTGTAATTTCTCATTTTTCTGATTATACACATGGGTCATACAATCATATATGTACATGAGGTAATAATGTCTGTTTCACTCTATAGTCCTATATATATATATTATATATTCACCTTTTAATTTTTAGAGTTAGTTTTATATGTAAGTTAAATAAAATTGTACATATTTTTCACATACAAAATGTTTTGAATGTGAAAACATTATGAAATGATGCAATATAGCTAATTTTACGTATTGCCTCATATTCATTTTTTATGAGAATACTTAAAATCTACTGTTAGGAACTATCAAAATATGACAATTGTTGTTAACTGTAGTTCCCAAGTTGCATGCTAGATCTCTTGAACTTAATCATCCTGTATATTAAAAATTTTGTGTCCATTGATCAATGTATCCTCAACTTTTACTCTCCACATCTCCTGGTAACCATCATTTTACTGTCTACTTGTATGAGTTCAAAATTTTTTAGATTATACTAGGAATGTAATCATATGATATTTTTCTTCAGTTCCTGGTTTATTAAAGCTAATGTAAAATTCTCTAGGTTCGTCTATATTGTCACAAATGACAGAATTCTCTTATTTTTGAAGGCTGAATAATATTTCACTATGTATGTATGTGTGTGTGTGTACATACTACATTTTCTTTATTCATTCATCTGTTGATAGATAGTTAGGTTGATTCTATATCTTGGATATGTGAACAATGCTGCATTCAACATGGAGTGTAGATGTCCCTTTAACACACTGATTTCATATACTATGGATATATAAAGAGAAAAGAAATTGCTGGATCATATGGTGGTTTTCCATTTAATTTTGTGAGGAAACTTCATACACTTTTTCATCATTGTTGTACTAATTTAAATTTCCACCAATAGTTTATAAGAATTCCCCCTTTTTCATATCCTTACCATGACTTTTGATCTTTGCTCTTAGATAATAGTCTATATAATGAATGTGAGGTGATATCTTAATGTGGCTTCAATTTACAATTCTCTGATGATTAATGCTGTTGAACCTTTTTTCATAAACCTGTTGGCTATTTGCATGGCTTCTTTTGAGAGCTATCTGTTTAAGTCAATGGCCCATGTTTTTAAACATATTTTTTTAGTTGTAGGTGGACACAATACCTTTATTTTATTTATTTATTTTCATGTGGTTCTGAGGATAGGACCCAGTGCCTCACATGTGCTATGAAATCTCTCTACCACTGAGCCACAACCCCAGCATCCAATTGCCCCATTTTTTAATAATCTTGTTTTCTGTTCTTGCTATTGAGTTATTCAATTTCCTATGTATTTTGTATAATAATCTTTTACTGGATTGCTGGCATGCAAATAATTTATTTTATTCTGTAATTTGTGTTCAGTTTGTTGATTTATTACCATTTATTCCTTCCTTAAGTTTTGTTAATATTTGTGTTACATATTTAGGTGTCCTTATGTTGAATGAGTATTCATTTATGATTGTTACATTATTTTGATTAGTTTATTTTTATTATGGTTTTTATTCCATTTATTACTGGACCCTACTGTTGTTCCTTGCCCCAAGTCTTTGAAGTCAACACTTGTAACTCGAAATCCTTTTGGCAAAAATAATTTAGTCCTGGAAGTTATTCTGGCTTGAGGAAATTTTTAAGTTAACCTAAAGAAGAACCAGCTACCAAATGGGCTGAAACCCAGAACCATATTTCTTTGGGAATAAAGGCCATGTGATCCCTCTTGCTCAACTAAACTCCACCAGGAGTACAGGCTGAGAATGGAATTTCTATTATAGATCTAGGAAGGGGAATATTTAATTTCCCACAGTTGCTTCTTACTACAACACTGTAGCATGTTTGTTAAGTGTACCTGTACATGTTCAGTAGGTTCTTGACAACCTTAACCTTTATTTAGTCTGATTTTTCTAACTTATTAGTTGTTCTTATGGAGGGTCAGAGTCTTAAAGCTTGCTACTTTACCATTTTGCTGATGTTATAATTGAAAGTTCTTTTGTTGTTGATTCATTTTAGTTATTCATAATATTAGGATTCATTTTGACATAACTATAAAAGCATGGAATATAATTTTCTCTAACCCAGTCCCCAATACTTCTGCTTTCCCTTCCCTCCTCCCTTCCTCTGTTCCTTTCCCTCTATTCCACTGATCTTTCTGCTATTTACTTGTAGTTATTTTTTATTAGTGTCTTGTGGATGTACCTAATGGTGAGATTCACTGTGGTATATTCACATATGTACATAGGAAAGTTAGGTCAGATTTATTCTGCTGTTCTTCTCTTATCCCTAATCTTCTCCCTGTATCTCCTTCATCCACTCCTCAGCATATATCTAAAAGATCTAAAATCAGCATACTACAGTGACATAGTTACATCAATGTTTATAGCATCTCAATTCACAATAGCTAAGCTATGGAACCAACCAAGGTGCCCTTCAATAGATGAATGGATAAAGAAAATGTGGTACATATAAGCAATGGAATATTACTCAGTAATAAAGATAAATGACCTTATGACATTCACTGGTAAATAGATGGAACTGGAAACTATCATGCTACGTGAAATAAGACAGACTCAGAAAGCTGAAGGTCAAATGTTTTCTCTGATTTGCATGAAGCTCTTCAAAAATAAGGGGAGAAAAGTAAGAGAGAGGGAAAATATGGGTAGATTTCATCAAAATATAAGAAAGTTCTTTATATAATCTAGATAACAGTCCTTATTCAGGTTTATGACTTTAAATATATTTTTAGTCTTTAGCTTTTCATTTTGTCCTCTTCATGTAGGTTTTCAGGGAGCAAAATTTTTAATGTTGATGAAATCCAATTTAGCACATGTCCTCTTAGGTACTGTGTGTCTGAACAAGTCTTACAACTCTTTGCTTAGCTCTAGATCCCCCCAAATAGTTTGTTTTTCTTTTATAAAAAGATTTATAATTTTATATTTTAAATTTTATTCAACAATTAATTTTGTGTTAATTTTTGTATGGTCTATGAAGTGTAGATTCAAGTTCTACCCTTATTTATTAAAATTTTGCCATTATTCTTCCATTTAATTAGTTTATAGTTTTATCAAATAATATTTGAGCATTTTCCTGTGTCTCTGTTTCATAGTAAATTATTCTGCCCCACTTATCTATGTGTCTGTCTAAAACCACATTGTTTTGATTACTGTAAATATATATTAAGCCTTGGATTCATAAAGAATGATTCCTCTTATGTTGTTCTTCACTGTAATTATTGTTATCTATTTGAGGGACATTGTGTTTTTATAGACCTTTTAAGAAAAACTATGTCTACAAAATCCTTAAGTTTTTATTCAGAGTGAATTAAACCAACAGAGAAATTGGAAGTGCATTATCTTCTTTACTATGTTGAATCTTTCAACCCATGCATGTAGTGTGTCTGTTCATTTACTTAGTCCTTGGATTTTTCCTTCAACTTGAATTTTTTTTTCAGAATAAAGACCTAGTACATGATTTTTTACAGTATAAGCTGAGTGTTTCATTTCCTTTGAAGTGGTTTCAATTAATATTGTGTTTTGATTTTGAAGTCTTCATGTTCATTATACACCTGGGGTCATTGCTGAATATATTCATTAGTTGTAGTAGTCTTGAGTAAATTCTTTAATATTTTCTTTATTTCTTCTGTACCACGGATTGAACCCAGGGGTGCTACATCCTCAACCCATTTAATATTTTATTTTGAAACAGGGTCTCACTAAGTTGCTTATGGCCTCCATAAGTTAGTGAGGTAGAACTTGAACTTGTGATCTTCCTGCCTCAGCCTTCTGAGACATTGAGACTAGAGGTAGGCACCAACATGCCTGGTGATCTTATTTTTTTAAATTCATTTTTTATTGTAAACAAAAGGGATACATCTTGTTTCTCTGTACATGAAGTAGAGGCATACCTTTTTTGTAATCATACATTTACCTAGGGTAATAGTTTTTGATTCATTCTGTTATTTTTTTCCTTCCCCCCACCCCTCCGCCCCTCTTTTCCCACTGTACAGTCCTTCCTTCCTCCATTCTTGCCCGCCTCCCACCCTCCATTTTGTGTCATCATCCGCTTATCAGTGAGATCATTCGTCCTTTGGTTTTTTGAGATTGGCTTATCTCACTCAGCATGATATTCTCCAATTTCATCCATTTGCCTGCAAATGCCATAATTTTATTCTTCTTTATGGCTGAGCAATATTTCATTGTGTGTGTGTGTGTGTATATATATATATATATATCTCGCATTTTCTTTATCCCTTCATCAACTGAAGGGTATCTAGGTTGGTTCCACAATCTGGCTATAGTGAATTGAGCAGCAATGAACATTGTTGTGGCTGTATCTCTGTAGTATGCTGATTTTAAGTCCTTTGGGTATAGGCCAAGAAATTGGGTAGCTGGGTCAAATGGTAGGTCCAATCCAAGTTTTCTAAGGAATCTCCCCACTGCTTCCCAGAACGGCTGCACTAATTTGCAGTTCCACCAGCAAGGAATGAGTGTACCTTGTCCCCCACATCCTCACCTACACCTATTGTTGCTTGTATTCTTGATAATCAGCATTCTAATTGGGGTGGGATGAAATCTTAGGGTGGTTTTGATTTGCATTTCTCTTATTACTAGAGATGTTGGACATTTTTTCATATGTTGTTGGTTGATTGCTTGTAGATCTTCTTCTGTGAAGTGTCTGTTCATTTCCTTAGACCATTTGTTGATAGGGTTATTTGTACTCTTGGTGTAGAGTTTTTTGAGTTCTTTATATATTCTGAAAATTAGTGCTCTGTCTGAAGTATGGGTGGCAAAGGTTTTCTCCCACTCTGTAGGCTCTCTCTTCACATTGCTGATAGTTTCCTTTGCTGAGAGAAAGCTTTTTAGTTTGAATCTATCCCAGTTATTGATTCTTGCTTTCATGTCTTGTGCTATGGGAGTCCTGTTAAAGAAGTCTGATCCTATGCTGACATGTTGACGATTTAGAACTACTTTTTCTTCTATAACATGCAGGGTCTCTTGTCTGACTTCAAGGTCCTTGATCCACTTTGAGTTGATTTTTGTGCAGAGTGAGAGATAGGGGTTTAGTTTCATTCTGTTGCATGTGGATTTCCAGTTTTCCCAGCACCATTTGTTGAAGAGGATATCTTTTCTCCATTGCAAGTTTTTGGCACCTTTGTATAGTACGAGAAAACTGTATTTATGTGGGTTTGTGTCCATGTCCTCTATTCTGTACCATTGATCCACCTTTCTATTTTGGTACCAATACCATGCTGTTTTTGTTACTATTGCTTTGTAGTAGGGTTGAAGGTCTGGTATTGTGATATCCCCTGCTTCACTCTTCCTGCAAAGGACTGCTTTAGCTACTCTGGGTTTCTTATTCTTCCACATGAATTTCATGATTGCTTGCTCTATTTCTGTAAGGTACAACATTGGGATTTTAATTGGAATTGCGTTGAATCTGTATAGCACTTTTGGTAGTAGGGCCATTTTGACAATATTAGTTCTGCCTATCCACGAACATGGGAGATCTTTCCGTCTTCTAAGGTTTTCTTTAATTTCTTTCTTTAGTGTTCTGTAGTTCTCATTGTAGAGGTCTTTCACTTTTTTTGTTAGATCGATTCTCAAGTATTTTATTTTTTTCAAAGCTATTGTGAATGGGGTAGTTTTCCTAACTTCTCTTTCTGAAGATTCATCACTTATGTATAAAAATGCATTGGATTTATGAGCATTGATCTTATATCTTGCTACTTTTCTGAATTCACTTATGAGTTCTAAAAGTTTTCTAGTGGAATTTCCTGGTTCCTCTAAATATATACTCATGTCATCCACAAATAGGGATGGTTTGAGTTCTTCTTTTCCTATTCATATCCCTTAAATTTCCTTGGTCTGTCTAATTGTTCTGGCTAGATTTTTGAGGACAATGTTGAATAGAAGTGGTGAAAGAGAGCATCCCTGCCTTGTTCCAATTTTTAGGGGGAATGCTTTCAGTTTTTCACCATTTAGAATGATATTGGCTGTGGGCTTAGTGTAGATGGCCTTTACAATGTTAAGGAATGTTCCCACTATCCCAATTTTTTCTAGTGTTTTGAACATGAAGGGATGCTGTATTTCATCGAATTCTTTTTCTGCATCTATCAAAATAATCATGTGATTCTTGACTTTTAGGCTGTTGATATGGTGAATTACATTTATTGATTTCTGAATGTTGAACCAACATTGAAAATTTTGTATGCAATTTGCTAAGATTTTGTTGAGAATTTTTGCATCAATGTTCATTAAGGATATTGGTCTGAAATTTTATTCCTCGATTTGTGTCTGTCTGATTTAGGTATCAGGGTGATATTGTCTTCATAGAATGAGTTTGGGAGGGTTCCCTCCTCTTCTATTTTATGGAATACTTTGAGGAGTATTGGAATGAGCTCTTTAAAGGTTTTGTAGAATTTGTTTGAGAATCCATCTGGTCTCAGACTTTCCTTTGTTGGTAGGCTTTTGATGACTTCTTCTATTTCATTACTTGAAATTGCTCTATTTAAATTTTGTATGTCCTCCTGATTCAGTTTAGGTAATTCATATGTCTCTAGAAACCTGTTGATGTCTTCTAGATTTTCTATTTTGTTGGAGTATAGATTTTCAAAATAGTTTCTAATTATGTTTGTATTTCAATCGTGTCTGCTTTGATATTTCCTTGTTCACTCCGAATTTTAGTAATTTGGGTTTTATCTCTTTGTTAGTGTGACTAAGGGTTTATCAACTTTGTTTATTTTTTCAAAGAACCAACTCTTTTGTCAATTTTTTTGATTGTTGCTTTTGTTTCAATTTCGTTGATTTCAGTTCTGATTTTAACTATTTCCTGTCTTCTACTACTTTTGGTGTTGCTCTGTTCTTCTTTTTCTATAGCTTTGACCTATAATGTTAGCTCGTTTATTCATTGAGTTTTTCTTCTTTTATTGAATGCAGTCTGTGAAATAAATTTTCCTCTAAGTACTGCTTTCATAGTGTCCCAGAGATTTTGATATGATGTTTCTTTGTTCTCATTTACCTCTATGAATTTTTAATTTCCTTCCTGATGTCTTCTGATATCCATTCATCATACAATAGCATATTATTTAATCTCCAGGTGTTGGAGTAGTTTCTGTTTTTTACTCTGTCATTTATTTCTAATTTCAATCCATTATGATCTGATAGAATACAAGGTAGTATCTCTATCTTCTTGTACTTGCTAACATTAGCTTTGTGGCATAAAATATGGTCTATTTTAGAGAAGGATCCCTGTGCTGCTGAGAAGAAGGTGTATTCACTCTTTGTTGGATGGCATATTCTATAAATGTTCGTTAAGTCTACATTATTGATTGTGTTATTGAGATTTATGGTTTCTTTGTTCAATTTTTGTTTGGAGAATCTGTCCAGTAGTGAGAGGTGTGTTAAAATCACCTAGTATTATTGTGTTGTGGTCTATTTGATTTCTGGAATTGAGAAAGATTTGTTTGACGTATATGGATGAGCCACTGTTTTGGGCATAGATATTTATGATTGCTATGTCTTGCTGATTTATGCTTCCCTTAAGCAGTGTAAAATATCCTTCTTTATCCCTTCTGACTAACTTTGGCTTGAAGTCTACATTATCTGATATGAGGGTGGATACTCCAACTTTTTTTCTGTGTCCATGTGCATGGTATGTTTTTTCCCATCCTTTCTTTCACCTTTAGTCTGTGTATATCTCTTTCTATGAGATGAGTCTCTTGCAGGCAGCAAATTGTTGGATCTTTCTTTTTAATCCAATATGCCAGTCTATGTCTTTTGATTGATGAGTTCAGGCCATTAAGAATCAGGATTATTATTGAATTATGATTTGTATTCCCAGTCATTTGGCTCATTTTTCTTTGACACGACTTGGTTTCTCCTTTATTTGTCTATTCCTTTAGGGTAGTTTCTCCCTTTGCTGATTTACATCATTTTTTTTCATCTTTTCCTCATGCAATAATTTGCTGAGATTATTCTGTTATACTGGTTTTCTCTTTGTAAATTCTTTTAACTTTTGTTTTCCATGGAAGGATTTTATTTCATCATCAAATCTGAAGGTAACTTTTGCTGGGTATAAGATTCTTGGTTGGCATCCATTACTTTCAGGGTTTGAAAAATGTTGTTCCAGGCCCTTCTAGCTTTTAGGGTCTGGATTGAAAAATCTGCTGATATCCTTATTGGTTTCCCCCTGAATGTAACTTGATTCTTTTCTCTCACAACCTTTAAAATTCTGTCTTCATTTTGTATGTTAGGTATTTTCATTATAATGTGCCTTGGTGTG